>NC_045451.1:49982946-50072428 GCF_002776525.5 Piliocolobus tephrosceles | reverse complement strand
CCAACAAAAAAAAAAAAAAAAAAAAAAAAAAGAAATTCAAACCAGGAAAAATTTAACATATTTATTAATCACAAAAAATAAGCCCCTTATATACTAACATAAATATTTTTATGAAAAACAGCTCTATTTTTCAAAACAGGAGAATATTTAGCAAAGAGAGGGGCATTGGTTTACATTTTCTGGGAAAATCTCTAATGCCTACCTCAATAGAAGACAGCTGAGTTTTCACAGATGCTTCTGCATTTATTCTGTTGTGATATATTAATTTGTTTGAAGGATGTGAAGAAAATCTAACCTCACACAAATATGTTCTTGGAAAAGGGAGGCATATTTGAATAGCTTTCTCAGGTAAATAGGAATATTCTTTTGAAATAATTTTGTTAAAAGTTGACAATGGTAACTTCTTAAAGGTTAGTTGCAATCAAAATCCGAAACCATATCAATGAACTTTTGTATTCTGTCCTGTAAAATCCATTAGTCTATCTTGTATTTTGAGTCTTTCAGCTATGTCTGATTTTGCAATACTGTGCATTGATAATTTAGAATATATTGGTTCACTGAGTTATGCAGCTCTTACAACATTTGACACATTTCATTATACAGTATGAAAACAACATTAGTTAACTGCACTACTGAACTCATTTTAAAGTCTTTCATGCTTGTAACCCCAGCATTTTGGGAGGCCGAGGCAGGTGGATCACTTTAGACCAGGAGTTTGAGAACAGCCTGGACAACACAAGGAGACTCTGTCTCGCTCTATATAAAAAAAATTATCTGGGCATGTTGGCACGTGCTTGTGGTCCCAGCTACTTGGGAGGCTGAGGTGTGAGGATTGCTTGGACCCAGGAGGTCAAGGCTGCAGTGAGCTGTGATTGTACCACTGTACTCCAGCCTGGTGGACAGAGCAAGACTCTGTGTCAAAATAAATAAGTAAATACATGACTAAAAACCCCCAAATTAAAAAAAAATATATATATATTTTAAAGTATTTAAGTCTTGGGAAACTGTTATGCTCATGGTGGCAGAAACAAATTTTCCAAAATTTTAACTTTTGTTTGAAATATTAAATTTTATCATTGGCAATAAATCCCATCTTTGTTGTAGCATCAGGCTCACTTTACTCAATTTTTTAAATTCAAATTTTATTTAGAGATAATTGTAGTCACACGCAGTAATAAAAAATAATTCAGAGAGATCCATCTACCCTTCACTCAGTTTCCCCTAATGGTAACATCTTGCAGAACTATATACACTACAATAGCATAATCAGGATACTGACATTGATACAATCAAGACACAGAACATTTCCATCACCACAGGAATCCCTAAAGTTGCCTTTACAGAGCCACATCCATTTCCTTCTTCTCCCACCTCCTGTTTATCCTCTGGCAACTGTTAATACATTCTCTATATCATTTTGTTATTTTTAAAACATTCCATTAATAGAACCATTCAGTGTGGCACATTTTGGGATTTGCTTCCCTCTGCCCTCTCAACTTAATTCTTTGCAGATTCATCCAGGTTCTCATGCCCATCAGCAGTTTGTTTCTTTTCATTGGTGTTGTCCATGATATGGATGGACTAAAGTTTGTTGAATAATTCATTGTTGAAGGACATCTGGGTTGTTACCAGCTTTTTGACTATTACAAATAAAGCTGCTATAAATGTTTGTGTGCAAGGTTTTGAGTCTTCATTTCTCTGGGATATTGCACGGATAGTTTTTAAATAAACTACCACAATGATTTGCAGAGCACTATACCATTTTGCATTCCCACCAGCAATAGATGCATGATCCAGGTTTTCTGCATTTTCTCCAGTTCTTGGTGTTGTCATAATTTTTTAAAAATGGAGTTTATTTTTTAGAGCAGTTTTAGATGCACAATGAAACTGAACAAAAGTACATATACCTCTGTTCCCACAGATACACAGCCTCCCCAACTATCAACATCCTGCACCAGAGTGGTACATTTGCTACAACTGATGAACCTTCATTGACACATCAATTTCACTGAAAAGTCCATCATTTACATTAGGCTCATTCTTGGAGTTGTACAATCTATAGGTTCGACAAGTGTATAATAACGTGTATCCACCATGGTAGTATCATACAAAATAGTTTCACTTCCCTAAAAATCCTCTATACTGTGCCCATTCATCCTTCCCTCCCCACCAACCACTGGTAACCACTGAGTCTTACTGTCTTCATAGTTTTGCCTTTTCTAAAATATCGTAGAGTTGGGATGATATGGTACGTAGCCTTTTTAGCTGCACCTTTTTCACTTATCATCAATATTTTTTATTTTAGCCATTCGGATAAATATGCAGTGATATTGCGTGATTTTCATTTGCAGTTCCTAATAGCTAATAATATTGAACCTATTTTCATGTGTTTATTTCCCATCTGCATATTCTCTTGAGTGAAGTATCTCTTCATGTCTTTTGCTCATGCTCTAATCATCTAATCAGATTTTTTGTTCTTTTTTTTTTTTTTTTTTTTTTTTTTTGAGACAGTCTCACTCTGTCACCCAGGTTAGAGTGCAGTGGTGCGATCTTGGCTCACTGCAACTTCCGCCTCCCGGGTGCAAGTGATTCTCAACCTCAGCCTCTTCAGTAGCTGTGATTACAGGTGTGAGCCACCACTCCTGGCCCCAAGCTTTTTTGTTCTTACATTATTGTATTTTGAGAGTTCTTCACATATTCTATATACTATTCCTTTGTCAGATATGTCATTTAGAAATACATTTTCCCACTCTGTAGCTTGTCTTTTTATTCTCTTAACAAGGTGTTTAGCAGAGCAAAAGTTTCAAATTTTGATGAAATCCAATTTATCAATTGTTCCTTTTAATGGATTGAACTTTCGGTGTAAAGCCTAAGAGCCCTCTGCCTAGCCCTACATCCTGAGGATTTTCTCCTATATCTTAAAAAAAGTTTTATAATTTTATGTTTTACATTTAAGTCAGTAATATAGTTTGAGTTAATTTTTGTATAAGGTGTGAGGTTTAGGTTAAGACTCATTTTGGGGGGGGAGTGGGCGTATGGACGTCCAATTGCTACAGCACTATTTGTTGAAAAGCTATCTTTCCTCTATTGATTTGTTTTTGCCTTTTTTTTTTTTTTTTTTTAGACGGAGTCTCGCTCTGCCGCCCAGGCTGGAGTGCTGTGGCCCGATCTCAGCTCACTGCAAACTCCGCCTCCCGGGTTCACGCCATTCTCCTGCCTCAGCCTCCCGGGTAGCTGGGACTACAGGCGACCGCCACCTCGCTCGGCTAATTTTTTGTATTTTTTAGTAGAGACGGGGTTTCACCGTGTTAGCCAGGATGGTCTCGATCTCCTGACCTCGTGATCCGCCCGTCTCGGCCTCCCAAAGTGCTGGGATTACAGGCTTGAGCCACCGCGCCCGGCCGCATTTTTTTGTTTAACATATTTGTGTGGGTCTATTTCTAGATTCTCTATTCTATCTCATTAATCTATGTATCTACTCTTCTACCAATACCATATACTTTTGATTACTATACAGTCTTGATTATATAGTCTTTCTCTGCCAATGCCATACAGTCTTGATTACTACACATATACTATAGCTGTGTTGTAAGTTGTAAAATTGGGTACACTGATTCCTCCCACTTTATTATTTTTTTCAAAATTGTTTTAGTTATGTTAGTTCCTTTGCCTTTCTATATAAATTTTAGAATAATCTTGTCTATATCTGAAAAGAACTCTTGCTGAGATTTTGACAAGAATTGAGTTAAATCTGAATATCAATTTTGGGAGAATCGACACCTTTTTACTAAGTTGAGTCTTCCAATCCATGAGCACAGTTTCTCTCTCCCTTTCTTATGTTCGTTTTTGAGTTCTTCCTTCAGCATTGTCTAGGTTTCAGCACACAAGTCCTGTGCATGCTCTGTTAGATTTACATCTGCGTGTATCTCATTTTAGGAGAAACTTTTTATTTATTTATTTATTTATTTATTTATTTAGAGACGGAGTCTCACTCTGTGACCCAGGCTGGAGTGCAGTGGTGTGATCTCGGCTCACTGCAACCTCTGCCTCCCAAGTTCAAGTGATTCTCCTGCCTCAGCCTCCTGGGTAGCTGGGATTACAGGTGCCTGCTGCCACATCCGGCTAATATTTTTGTATTTTTGTAGAGACGGGGGTTTTACCATGTTGGCCTGGCTGGTCTCAAACTTCTGACCTCAGCTGATCCACCACCTCTGCCTTCCAAAGTGCTGGGATTACAGGTGTAAGCCACCACACCCAGTAAGGAAACTATTATTATAAATGCTATCATATTTTAAATTTTGGTGCCCATATGTTTATTGCTAGTATACAGTAATGTAATTGATTTCTGTATATTGAACTTGTGTCCTGAGCTCACTTAATTCTAGGAGAGTTTTTTTTTTTTGTAGATTCTTCGAGATTTTTTTTACTTAGACAATCATGCTATTCACAAATACGGACAGTTTTGTTTTATTTTTTCTAATCTGTATGCCTTTTATTTCCTTTTCTTGCCTGTTGGACTAACTAGAACTTCCAGAACTACACTACATAGAGTGATGGAAGTGGACATTCTTGCCTAGTTTTCAGTCTTGGAAAAGCATTCAGCCTTTCATTATTAGGTATAATGTTATCTGTAGGATTTGTGTAGATTCTCTTTAGCCAGCTGAGAAAGTTCTCTATTTCAGTTTGTCTGGAAATTTTCATCATAAATGAGTGTAGAATTGTTTTAAATGCTTTTTCTGTATCAATCTATATAATCATGAGATTTTTCTTCTTTAACTGGTTAATACTGTGGATTACATTGATTGATTCTGAATATTGAACCAATCTTACTCCCTGGAACAAGCCACACTTGGTGATGGTGTATGATTCTTTTTACGTATTGCTGAATTGTATTTGCTTAAATTTTGTTAAATATTTTTGCCTCTAAATTCATATGGGATATTGGTCTGTTGGGTTTTCTTTTTGAGACCCAGTCTCACTCTTGTCACCCAGGCTGGAGTGCAGTGGCATGATCTTGGCTCACTGCAGCCTCCGCCTCCCAGGTTCAAGCAATTCTTGTGCCTCAGCCTCCCAAGTAGCTGGGATTACAGGCACCCACCACCACACCCAGCTAATTTTTGTATTTTTAGTAGAGATGGGGTTTCACCATATTGGCCAGCCTGGTCTCGCGCTCCTGGTCTCAAGGGATCCACTTGCCTCTGTCTCCCAAAGTGCTGGGATTACAGGCATGAGCCACAGCACCCAGTCAGGTTTTCTTTTTTGGTATTGTCTTTATCTGGTTTTGATATCTGGATACTACTAGCTTCTTGAAATGAACTGGAAAATGTTGCCTCCTCTTCTATTTTGTTGGGGGAGAGAGAAGAGATTGTGTAGAATTGGTGTTAATTCTTTGAATATTTAGTAGAATTTTCAGTAAAACCATTTGGGCCTGGAATTTCTTTTGGGGGAGTTTTAAAATTATGAATTCAATCTTTTTTAAAAATAGTTACAGGGCTAGTCAAATTATCTATTTCATATTTCATGAAGGTTGTAGTGGCTGTTTTTCAAAAAATCTGATCAACTTCTTCAAAGCTGTCCAAGTTATGTGTGTATTGTTATTTGTAGTATTTTGGGTATATATCTTGGAGTGGAATTGCTGGGCCATATGGTAATTTTGTGTTAACTTTCTAAAGAGCCATCAAATTATTTTCCATAGCAGCTGAACCATTTTACATTTACACCATCAATGTGTGAGAGTTCCAAATTCACCATATTCTTTCCAATATTATTTTCTCTTTTTAAAAGTTGTAACCATCCTAGTGGGTGTGAAGTGGTATCTTGTCATGGGCTCACCATTACTTTTGCACCAGGAGTTCAAATGTCAACACAGTGAAAGAGGCCAATAACATCTTAGTAATAATAGGAAAATATTTTGAATCTCAATGACCGATGGAAGGATCTGAGGTTGCCAGGGTCTGTGAACCACCCTTTCAGAATAACTGCCCTAGTTGAACACTATGCAGGCAGGAATGGTAGACCTTTCTTTACCTGGCTAGTGACATTTCAGATGATTTTTCATGGCTTCTTGCCTTTCATAAGGGGTAAATATGGGGGTAGTGGTTAAGACCATGAGCTTTTGCATCAGATAGACCTGAATTTCAATCCTGGGCCAGTAATTGCTGTTATGCAATTTTGGGAGGCTTCCTAATTCTCTGAACCACAATTTCCTCAGCTATAAAGTGGGAACAGTAATCACTGCACCATGGAATTCCCATGAGGTTAAATAAAATAATAAGTACAGATTTTTTGGTATGCAGCAGGCATTCAACAAATGGTAGATATAAAAAGTAGGTAGTTTTAAAAGTGTGATATACTTTATTACCTCAACAGGAACAATTTTGAGGGTGAAAAAGGTGATGTTAAAAATGACTGTGGGCTGGGTGCGGTGGTTCAAACCTGTAATCCCAGCACTTTGGGAGGCCAGAGCGGGCAGATTACCCGAGGTCAGGAGTTTGAGACCAGCCTGGCCACCATGGCGAAACCCCGCCTCTACTAAAAATACAAAAATTAGCCGGACGTGATCCCATCATGCCTCAGGAGGGGGAGAGGGCGCAAGCTGTCTCCTTTTTAAGTCCCAGCTACTCAGGAGGCTGAGGCAGGAGAATTGCTTGAACCTGAGAAATGGAGGCTTCAGTGAGCCAAGATCATACCACTTCACTATAGCCTGGGTTTCAGAGCAAGACTTCATCTCAAAAAAAAAAAAAAAAAAAAAGACTGTGGACAGCAGACTTTGACTGTCCCTGGCAAACCTGGAAGTGTGGTCACCCCCCAAAAAGGAAGGTGTAGCAAGTCACTTTAGTGACAGAAGCATAATTGTGGCCCACATGCTGGTGGTGAAGGTGGAGACTGTGGAGCCAGAGGGCTTGGGTTTGAATCCCAGCCACACACTAACTAGTTGTGTGCATTTAGACAAATTACTTAATGTCGCTATGCCTTAATTCCCTCATCTCTATAATGAGTAATAAAAATACACATCTTATAATGTTGTTGCAAGAATTAAATTACATAACACGTGTAAAGTGTTTAGAACAGTGCTTGGCACATCATAAGCTCTGCGTAAGGAAAAACAGCTAGTGCTAGAAGAGGAAATATGAGGGGATGATAGAAAGCAGGGGGTGGTAGAAAAGCAGGAGGAAGAACATTAGGAAAAACAGATTGTTTTCAGTGAACTGGAGAAAGAAAGGAGGAGGATAAAGAGGGGGAATGGACTGAAAGTGGTTTTTCAATAGGTGATATGGTTTGGATCTGTGTCCCCACCCAAATCTCTTCTTGAATTGTAACCCTCACTTGTGGAGGGAGGGACCTGTAATTCCCATGTGTGGAGGGCGGGAGTTGATGGATTATAGGGGTGGTTTCCCCCATGCTGTTCTCCTGATAGTGAGTGAGTTCTCACGAGATCTGATGGTTTTATGAGGGGCTCTCCTGCTTTGCTTTCTCCTCTCTCTCCTGCTGCCATGTAAGACATGCCTGCTTCCCCTTCTATCATGATTGTAAGTTTCCTGAGGCCTTCCACGCCATGCAGAACTGTTAGTCAATTAAATTTCTTTCCTTTATAAATTATCCAGTCTCTGGTATTTCTTTATAGCAGAGTGAAAATAAACTAATATGAGTCTGATTAGCAAAAGCAATAGCATATGTGCCTTTCCTTGCAGTGTGTGTTTACGATGGTTTACAATAAAAATCCTGATTAAGAAAAGTCAGCCCTTTGAAGGTTGATCTCATCATTGTTTTCTATGTAGAGTCATGGCCATTTGAGCCACAAGTTCTACGGTTCCCTTGGGTGGTTAACACTACCAAGTTATGGGTAAATTGTTACTGCTCCATAATAAAAAAATTCTCAAATTGAGATCGAGATACATTTTTGAGAATTTTATATTTTACTCTAGGGTCAACAGAAGAAAAAAACCTTCAATTTCTTATATGGGAATATAATCATATTACTCATATGTAGTATAAGAATATATCATAAGGACAAACCAATGAGCAGATATCTATACATTTTAGTCAAATGACTTTTTAAATATCATGTAGTTATATTTGGTCCAAATTTTAGTGACCTGTTAGTTTCAGACTTTAAGTTTTTTGATAGTATATGGATTTTTGTTTTATAGTTGTTTTTAAAGATTATGACTAGGGCATATAACAGTTTACTTAGTCGTGCATAATTGGTAGCAAACGTTTCCTCTTTTTCAATTATAGGAGAACTCCCACCCCACATCCAGTTATCTTTAAAGTAAGAGGGGAAATGGAACCATGTTAGCCTGTCATGGCCCAGTACTTACAATGAGTACCAGGAGTACCAGGTAGTACCAGGAGACTTTCATTTGATTACTTTTTCTATGGTTCCCTGTGATTATTTAAGATAAGTGTTCTAAGGTAATAATTAACTGCTTCCCAAGTGGGAGTTCAAGAATTTTCAGTATCGTTTCAAAGCAGAGAATAGGTCCCTCCATGGAAGGTCTCAGTGCTGTAGACAGGGGATTGGCTTTGCTAATCTCCAGATTTGGTTCTCTGCTAGCCTTTGATAGTTCCATACCCCTTATGACAGCAAGCTGTCAAGATAGACTTATGAGGCCTATTATTGCAAGTTTGTGTTGCCTATCATTGCACGTTTTTGATGCCATTGGGTTCTACCAGTTTTGACTGACAAGGGACAATGGATATTTCTGGAAAATGGACTGCTTTGTGGCTGTAACATAATTAGTTTCAATTCATGTGGACTACTAGCTTTAAAATGATGAGATTCTTGAAGAGTTTTTAATTTGGGATGTTTCACATTATTTTAAATTTTGTACAGAGACTTTATGCCTGCATTTAATAGTGTGTTATTTCAGATTTAAAGTTCCACATTTTGCATAGAATTTTGCCACATCACATTTCATAGGCAAAATTATCCTCTAGTAGTTGAATACTCAGGGAAGCACATACACTCATTCTCTCTTTTGGGCCTGTTGGTACCCAGGGAAATTGATGAGTTAATCTATTTTCTTAAATACCAGGGAGAGATTGAACATTATTTAATCTGTGGGCTCAAAATGGCCTTAAAGTTCCTGCATTTCTACTGATATCACTAGTTAGGCCCTGGAAAAAATAGGACTCCATTCAGATTCAGATCATCTTCCGTATCAGTAATCGTATTTAAATAAGCGTGTAGACTGCAGGAAAGACAATTATCCTTTGGTATCTACGCAAAACCAAATTTCACCACTGAAGTCAAGTCTGACTGCTAGAGTCATTAGAATAGAAGCTTCTATAACATTAACCCCAGTGTGAGTTGTATTTTACATTAGAAACGAAGGGCTTGCCATCTTTACAGTTGCCAATTATAAGAAATTTCTTCAGTGTTCTCAGATGCCTGTGAAAAGCTGTTTTGGAAAGATATAATTAATCACTGGCCATTTAAACAGCCATGAGATTTCATTTCAGACTAGATTGGGAGGTGGAAACAGACTCTTCAAGGTGGATATGCATGAGTTTTGGGATTTTAGAGATTATCACTCCCTGCTCTGAGGGAATAATGCGGTTTTGGAGGAAGGGACACTGTACTCAGGTCTAGCCTCTGTGTCAGGTGTTTTGTACATGATCTTATTTAATCCTCTAAACAGTCTTTTGTGATAGGGGACATTGTTAATCCTTTTTTGGCGGAGGAGAAATACTGGGTTTAGAATTCTGTCAGTCTGGCCACCAAGTCCTGTCTCTTCTGTGAGGCCACCGCGCAGTCCCCAGGCAGCACACGCCACCCCAGGAGGGTCCCATCATGCCTCAGGAGGGGGAGAGGGCGCAACCTGTCTCCTCTTTAAGTGCAACTTACACAGAACCTACATGGAGATCTTTAAGGTGGTAAATTACCAAGCAGAGCCCAAACAAATCAATGCTCTACCTCCAAAACGAATGGAAAGGAAATTAGACCAATAAGGGTGAGAATGGAGGTAAAAATCTGATTTGCAATTTGACTGAGACTACAAAGCCATTTCTCAGACTCAGCAGCCTGCTGTACTAGGGAACTTGACCTGCCAATAAAAGGATTGGTCCTCTCACCTAAGGCCTTTTCTCATCTCTGCTTTTAACTGCTTTTTATTTCCCTAAGACTTAAGGCTAATTTCCAGGTTTCAAAATTCAGTAAACCCTTCTGCCCAGGAGCTGATGGCTAGAGCAGTTTCCAGAAGGAGAGCTTGAGGTCCTCTTCCTGCTACAGTTCCACCCACACATGCGTATGTACCTGAACAGATCTCCGAGGGGCCTAGGAACGGTATACACAGACAGGAGAAGGAGAAAGAGAGAAGTACAACATTTCCCTTTTTAATTTAAGTGATTACATTTTTAACATATTTTTCCAATAACTACAATTAGAACATCTACTCTGTGAGGGGAATTTGTTTTAAAGGTTCTGATTTCTATATTCTTTATATAACTGCCTCAAGTGTCCATAACTTAGATGCCGTGCTGGGTTAGCTATCTAGGCTTTTACGTTTTCCTTTTCCAAGTATTTTCAAATATTACTACTTTGGGGTTTTCTTGTGTTCTTACTCTAATGGTCATAATAAAAAGATTTAATATTTTGTTATTTTTCTGATCATTGTATAACAAAGAAAAACAAAAAACATCCCAGGTCCTCAAGAACTTACCTTCTCTGGATGAAGAGTTCTAGGGTAAAGGTTTCCCCTTCCTGGCAGATGACTCAGTTGTTATAAACCTTAATGACAGTGATTTGGTACACCTTAAAGCAGCTAGGATTGCAAAACCTTTCATTTTAGATGGATCCTTGGAAAAGGAGTGTGTGTAATAAGTACGTGGAATTGTCAGGATAATGCACCAGCTGATTAGGCAGCGCTTGTACAGTCAGTAACAAACACTGGCTTATCTGTAAACCTTAGCCACGACAGCACCCTCCTCATGAGGAAATTCTCCGTTTCCAGTTTGGCAGTATTTCGTGAATTAATTCTCATAGTCCTCTGACAGCTTATAAACCAATATTAGGGTAAATATAAAAAAGGCAGTTGGCTGGGCACCAAGGCTTATGCTTGTAATTCCAGCCCTTTGGGAGGCCAAGGCGGGAGAATTGTTTGAGGCCAAGAGTTTGAGACCAGCTTGGGCAACATAAAGAGACCCTATCTTAAAAAAAAAAAAAAAAAGCTGGGCACGGTGGCGTGTGCCTGTGACTGCAGCCACTCAGGAGGCTGAGGTCGAGGTTCCCTTGATCCCAAGAGTTAGAGGCTGTGGTGTGCTATGATCACATCACTACACTCCAGCCTGAGCAAGCAAGACACTGTCTCTAAAAACAGAAAGAAAGAAAGAAAAAAGACAGTATTGGCTGGGCATGGTGGCTCATGCCTGTAATCCTAGATTTTGGGAGGCTGAGACTGGTGGATCACTTGAGGCCCAGAGTTCACGACCAGCCTGGCCAACATGGTGAAACCCCCATCTTAAAAAAAAAGAAGAAGACAGTTAATATCAAAAAAGAACAGAATACACTTCTCTCCTTGGAAGCTCCAACAGTCCCAAGAAACATCCATTTTCTGCTCTGAATCGCCCTCCCATTTGTGTCTTCTTTTGGCAGGTGCTGCCTCTGTGTTATTCTTTCTTCCGGTTTTAGCTTTTTGGATCATTTATAACGGCAGTGTAGTATACGAAGGAATAATGAAGGAAGGGGAAGCTAAGGAATGATAGCCCTGAATGACCAAATGGGAATGTGTACTTGAGATAATGCTCCAGGAGCCCCCGGATTAGTGACATTCATAAGCTATGTGATTGCCAACCTACAAAGCAGCCCACAAAAAAGAAGGAATTCCGATTAAATAGAGTCCACCGAAACAGACCACTTTCTCCAGGTGTCACAGTGGGTTTTTAAGTCTTCCGGCTAATAAGTGCTGGAGCTGGGATTTGACTAGGGAGCAAGGAGTAGGGGGACTAAGGGAGACTCATAACTCAAGAGTCCCTGTATTTAGTCGCAGAGTGTATAAGAAATGAGAGAGAAATTGTAGCTGCCTTTAAAGACAGTGCAGTGACTGTTGGTTAGTGATAGACATCCCAACGGAATCCAGAGAAGGGCGAAAAAAATCTAGGAACAGCTTCAGGACTCCTTGGGTTATAAGTGAAAAATTTACAAGTTGGCTTAAGCAGATGGGGACTTACTGGCTTGCAAGTTTGAAACTTGGGAAGGCTGGGACTCAAGCTGATCCCAGGAATAACAGGAATCAGAAACTTGCATGCCACCAGGACTTCCTCTTGTCCTCTGCTCTCCCGCCTCCACCTCTGTCTGTGTGTTGACTTTGTTCTATCCAACCAGTTCTCTCTCTGGGCAGGGGATGCGGCTGCAGGCGGTGCCAGACTGAGGTCCTAACAGCTCTGCCACAGACAGGACATGGTTCTTTCTGCCTCCAGCTCCATTTTGGAGCATTGTGGTGAAAGATTTTGCTTGCCCTGACTTAGTTATTTGCCAATTTCTTGTGGCCAGGGGTGAGGTGTCATGATTGACTCAATTTGGCTCAAGTACTCAGCCCTGTGGCCAAGGAGGGGGATGGAAACACAGCCTTCGGAACTCAAGATTGAGAGGCCACTGTATTTTGTGTCAGCTACAAGTAACTAATGTCGGAATGATTTAAAAATCAATAATTTTGGCTTGTAATCCCAGCATTTTGGGAGGCTGAGGTGGGTGGATCACCTGAGGTTAGGAGTTCGAGACCAGCCTGGCCAACTTGGTGAAACTCCATCTCTGCTAAAAATACAAAATATTAGCCAGGCGTGCTGGTGGGCGTCTGTAATCCCAGCTACTCAGGAGGCTGAGGCAGGATAATTGCTTGAACCCAGGAGTCGGAGGTTGCAGTAAGCCAAGAATGCACCATTGTACTCCAGCCTGGGCAACAAGAGCAAAACTTCATCTCAAAATAATAATACTAATAATAATTTTTAAAAGGATAAATAGTGTTTTTAAAGCAGTTATGCTAGAAGGCAGATTCCATCCCTTAACCAGCTGCCCATGGAACTAGACTCATTGATTACCCACTTTTCTATTTGAAAAACCCACAGGCATTAAGATCGGAGCTGGGAGAGTGACTTTCTCCAAGGTACTCTTCTGCTAGACATGATTAGCCCTGACTATCAGAATCCCATCCTTTTGCTTCCCCCACAAACCCTCACTCAAAGCTGCATTATTCTTGAAGACTTCAGGGAAAGAGAAAGCAATTAATGGCCCCCAAAAGTTAGTGATTTCTGAGATGTGCCCCAAATAGTTAACTCTTTAGAGATGTTTTCCTAATTCATTAAAGGAAATGAAAGATTGCTACTCTACTTAGCATTTGAATTTCTTATGCTTAATCACAAATAGCTCCTTTCAAGTGATTCTTTAAAAAGATAAAGGGTCTTGCTATGTTGCCCAGGCTGGAGTGCAGTGGCTACTCACAGGCACAATCATAGTGCACTGTGGCCTTGAACTCCTGGGCTCAGGTAATCCTCCTGCCTAAACCTCTGGAGAAGCTGGGACTACCGGTGTATGCCTCCATGCCTGGCCCATGTGATCTTAAAAACAGCACATGTTAAGACTTGTAGAAATAAAAAAAATTACTTAACTTAGCATTAGGGGTAGACTTAGCAGACAGAAAGAATACACCCAAATGGAAAAAAATAACCCTAATTATTCAAAAATTCTAATGATAGTTGAGAAGAAAACAATAATTACAAATAAAGGAAATAAATAAATATTTTATTTTTTGTAGATTTTATGAGTCTATCATTGGAAAATTCAAACGGATCTATCAAAAATTATCAGAGGTAATAAGTTCTCCTAAATGCACATATGAAATAAGTCAGCAAGATTTATTATTTGTACCTGTGAATGCCATAATGCTAAAATATATGATGCTAAGAAAAGATTCCTTTTTTTGTTTGTATAAATATTGAATTACTGAGAATTAACTCAGGACACAAAACATTTAAGGAAATTATAAAATCCTAACAAGAAAGAGAAAGGAGGACAAGAATAAATGGACAGATATATGCTATTGCCAGTCGAGAATTTTAAGTAAAGAAGACAGTAATTCTTAACTAAATATAATACATAGGTTTTTGCATCATTGATGCATTACCAGTTGAAGTTATAGCAGAACAGAAAATAGAACTTGACAATTTGGTAGTCTCCTGGAAGACTAAAGGACTCGATATGAAATAGTAAGTATGTATATGTTTATGTAAAATTGCTCTATCAAATTTGAAACATTTTAGAAAGTAATAAAAACCAAGACACTATACCATTGGGTTAAAAGAGGATAAACTAACCAGAGGAGTCTATTCTATTGTACATCTATTAGAAAATGAATGTAAGGCAAAATAGAAGCAATATGACAACTGGAGAGGGAGGCTATGGTGCTCAGCTTGCCTCTGCCTCCCTGCCTCCGGGTCTGAGCTGCTTTCATGTGTTGGGTGCTAAGTGAACTTAGGGCCTTCCAGGTTTCTCTCTTCTCTACACACACGTTGAAAGGCACAGATCGGGTGTGTTGCTGGATCTTGCGTTTGGCTGGAGAATGGTATTATCTCAGGATTTTGGAGCAGGCTTCGGTTTGCAGGCCCAGTTGCATGCTCCAGCTCTGCTTCATTACAGGGTTGCACTTGGGGTATTGGGCACCAACTTGGTCCTATCAAACCAGTATTTTCTTATTTGCTATTTCTTGTAGCAAATGTTTTGGGAGTCTCAAGCAGAAGGGAAGGCTTGAATGGGTATGGCTGACAGAGTTGCTTGCTTGCTTTTTTATTTTTTTTTTTGGTGATCTAATTCTCAACTTTTATTAGAACAGTTCAATGTTGCTTTATCATTAGCTCCTCCAAAATAACACTAGAAAGCATCCTTTCACAGAGTGTTATAAACCTTCAGATGTGTTTTATAATAGATTAGAATAATCATTTGATGATAGGGCAATGGGCTAGAGTTGCTTTCTTAACTACGTGAAAGGAAAATAAAATCCTGGGACCCGAAACTCACCAAGCCAAAGTGGAAAGTTAAGCTTGGGAACTGGGTCATGCAAAAACTGCCTTCTGTCTGTTCTTAAACAGATAGCTGTAATTTCACACACTTACGTAAAATGCAGATCTACTGAGCATGAAACAAATGCGCAATTGACTTTCCCCACTCCTCTCTTTTCACATGTAAAATGTGGATTCAGTGAGCCTTAATCAAAGCCTTACAAGAATGGGACCACTTGCCTCATTACCTACCCTCCCCCTTTTTTTCTTTTCTCTTTCCTTTCCTGAGTGCTCTTTTTCCTTTAAATATTGAAGCCCTCAAAACCCTTATTGGAAGCACAAGCTACAGATCCTACTGTGACTTGTGTTTCTTTTTCCCAGGCACATTCTCAGCCTTGGCAAAATAAACCTCAAAATTGATTGAGATCTGTGTCATACAACCTTTTGGATTACAACTGCAATAGAATAAAAACTCACTATATGTTATTCTCAAGTCATTGCTTAATAAAGATGATTGGGGTAAGTGGATATCAGGAGAGAGAAAAATTAATTAGATGTATGCTTATTCTATATACCACAACGGATTTGAAACCGTTCAGATGGCTAAACGTTTAAAAATATGTGAAAAACTGGAAGAAAACAGAATAACATATGAACATATGTTTCCTAGCCTAGGCAGTAAAATTAAGGTTTTTGAGTATTAAGTCGTATTTTTCTGTCCTTTGCCTCCATCTGCTCTGTGAGAACTTCCACCACTCACAAGGGGTCCATCGTAGTTTTTGGAATTTCAGGGGTTTTCTCACACAGGCTCAAAAACATGTTCTCTCAGCTACATGTGGCATCCACCATTACCCTCTGTGGCTCAGCTCCCATCAGCGTTTCTCTGCTCTTATGGGTAGCATAGTGAATGGAGCAGAATATGCCACCCCAAAATGTGCCACTTTGGTATAAAGATTATTTCGAGCTAAAGGCAATTGAGAAGAATCAGACACAAGAAAAGCTCCGTGCCCCGCCCCCCCCCATTAGTCTAAAAGCAGGACATAAATTTACAAATGTGTCCCTCCATCTCTTTCTACCAGGAAGGGCAAAGGTTGGTCACTGGAGACACATTTAGACACTTACCAGCCTGGGGAGGGTACCAGAGGAATCTACGTACAAACTTTACTAATTAGTCTCTCTTTACCATGAGTTTTCTATATCGTTGGCTTCTCACAACTGCTGTACTTACTTACAGGCTTAATTAACATCCTTTCCTGTCGCCTTGTCACTTTTCTAAAAATGTACTAATTCTTTGTTGAAGATGCTTTATAAGCTGGAGATCTAAGCCACCTCTTTGAGGGTTACTCTGTCCTTGAGTTTTCTCTCATGTACATTTGAAATATACATGTTCATAAACTTCTGCTTGCTTTTCTCTTGTTAATCTGTCTTTTGATCCAGGAGTCCCAGCTGAGAACTCAGAAGGGTAAAGAAAAAAATTTTCTCCACTATAATTGTGTTTCCCCAAATTCAAATGCTGAAGTCTTAGCTTCTAGTACCTCAGAATGTGATCTTACTTGGAAATAGAGTACTTGTAGATGTAATTAATTAAGATGAGGTCATACTAGAGGTGGGCTGCATACCAGGGTGGGCCGCAATCTGAGTGGTGTCTTATAGAAGGGGGCATTGGGACACAGACATGCATGCAAGGGGAACATCATGTGAAGATGAGGGAGAGATCAGGGTGATGCTTCTACAAGCCAAGGGACACCAAAGACTGCAGCAAACACCGCAGGTGAGAGGCATGAACTAGATTCTCTCACAGCCCCCTCAGAAGGAATCAGCACTTAATCTTGACACCTTAATCTCGGTCTTCCGGCCCCCAGAACTGAGAGACGGTAAATTCCTGTTGTGTGAGTCACCCAGTTTGTGGCATTTTGTTACAGCAGCCCTAGGAAACTAAGACACCTGCCAAGACCTTTCCGAAATGCAAGTGCCAGAAGCGCAGAGACCAAGTCAAGTGTGTCTTATTTGTCATTGTGTCACCAGAGTTTAGCCCAGACTCTGACATACTGTGCTCAGTCAGCCTGGATAGCTAACAATAGCCCAATCCTCACCCAGGGCCAGTGCCCACAGATCTGGCAGTGCAGCTGTGTCGCGGTGGATAATCTGTGATTGTGCTGGGGACATGGCTGTCGTGAGGGTGTTTTTCAGTGGAGGGTCACTACTGCTTGTGCTGCCACTGTTGGTGGCCAGGGTTGCAGCCTGCAGCCTAGGTGAAGCTGAGTGCTGCTGGATGCAGCTGGTATGTTGGAGCTGTCCCATGTTCCCTGAAACAATGCTAAGTTTTGTGCCAAACGGAAGAGAACTCATTTCTTCAAAGCAGTATTACCAGTGTTGCGTGGAGAGCTTATATAAGAGTAATTTCTTTGCTTTTCCCTTTACATTTCACTGTTTCCCTAAGACTTAGATATGAGTCCATGAAAGCTGCCTAGAGGAAAACTATCAGACTCACTAATGATGTGCAGAACTCAAAATTTCACCTCGCCTCCAAGAACCTGGTACTGCTCTTTTAACAATTGTGAGGTCTGATCATTTGCCCCTCAGGTGACGTTCCCTCAGTAGGTGCCCTAGTGACCATCATTGGCAGTCTCCTGCTGGGCCGATCCCACTGACGTTCTAGACTTTCTCCATCACATCCAATTCCCCAAGTGAGAACTACCCAAGTGAAGTTGTAATCCCAACTCACATTTGAGCCCTCAAGGTTGTTCTCATATTGTGGGACTGCAGTATAACTTCTGTTTATAGTGTCACCAAGAAATTATTTTCAGTCCCTACTGCTGAATGCAATTGCATGATCCATTTCATTCATTCATGCATCCATTTATTCAACAAGATTTTATTAATACACTCATTCAACAAAAAGTTTTATTCATCTATTTGTTCAACAAATGTATGAATGGTGAGCGACCTGGTTTGTGGCATTCACCATTTCAAATTTCAAAATTCAGAATTCACTAAGTTTCAAATGGAAAAGTTTTGGTTCTTAAAAGGGCAAGACTTGTCACCTAGATCATTCATTTTCAAATGGCAGTGAATGAAGAGTTCTTTTGTATCTCAGCCTACTAGAAATAGACTATGTTCATTGACTGACTGATTTCACTGGCCTGTACTTGGGCTTAAAATCTCATAGAATGCCTGTGTATGCTAACAGCATATCAAGTGATGCAACGCTTTTGGAGGTTTATGGAAAGCATCCAACATTCTCACTCAGGTATTTCTTATCTGTAACATTTTATCGGCAGCCCCTGTCCCTTCCTTTTAGACAGTAAACAGAAAAAGGACTTAGAAATCTTTCAGAAACAGAGTGTGTCTGTGGAAATACAGGTTATTGCTATCTTTTTAAAAAAATTCAATCTAAAAATTTAATTTTTCTCCTTCTGTTCAAATCCAACTGTCCATCTGCTTTGCATTCCCTTGCTTCCCTGTGGCTTACTTAACACCTTTTCCCGAGTTTATTAACACTTGTCATTCAGTCATCTGTCCTCTCAAATCAGCTGCAGCCGCAGTCTAATTTAACAGTTAAATGACTGGCTATTCCCTTGGCTTTCATGTGGGCTAATTTGAACAATCTGCAGTCCTCTGTTTAGTTTATTTTAATTTTCAGCCTTCTGTGGATGTTATCTCCTAGAGCAGCAGAGCACGTTTTTGTTTTTGAGCTCAGAGCAACAGATGCTCCCCTAATTTTCCCGTGGAGAAGGCAACCAGGAAAACTAGAACCATGCAGTTCTGGGGGTTGGGGGACTCTACACCACTAGCAAGGGCTTCTGCTACTGCAGCATAGCTTTCCCTGACTTCGTTTCCACTTTGAATATTGAAAACACAAAGTGAAGAGAGGCATGTTCTTTTATTTATTTTTATTTTTGAGACAGGGTCTCACTCTGTCACCCAGGCTGGAGTGCAGCGGCGTGATCTCGGCTCACTGCAACCTCTGCCTCCTAGGCTCAAGCGATCCTCCCACCTCAGCCTCCCAAGTAGCTGGGACCACAGGTGTGCACCACCATGCCCAGCTAATTTTTTGTATTTTTGGTAGAGATAGGGTTTTACCATGTTGCCCAGGCTGGTCTTAAACTCCTGAGCTCAAGTGATCTACCCACCTCCACCTTGGCCTCCCAAAGTGCTGGGATTACAGGCGTAAGCCACCTCGCCTGGCCAAATTCTCCTTTAAATATGAGATGTTAGTATAAAAATATTCTAGAACTCATGGTAAAACACTAGGTTTCAGGCTTCTTGAGGTTCTTATTCATCTTTACATACCTAACAGCACCCTCAGCCCATTTCCCACTACCTGGAAGTACTCAGTAAATACTTGTGAAATTGAGTTGAACAGATTAGCATATTCAAAGGCATGGTAAAAATAAATACAAGCATGTTTTCTTTTTATTATTTTTATTTTTTCTGAGACGGAGTTTCGCTCTGTTGCCCAGGCTGGAGTGCCCCCAGTGGCGTAACCTCGGCTCACTGCAACCTCCACCTCCTGGACCTGAGCCATTCTCCTGCCTCAGCCTCCCAAGTAGCTGGGACTACAAGCATGCACCACCAGGCCCAGCTAATTTTTGTATTTTTAGTAAAGACAGGGTTTCACCGTGTTGGCCAGGCTAGTCTCGAACTCCTGACCTCAGGTGATCCACCTGCCTTGGCCTCCCAAAGTGCTGGGATTACAGGCGTGAGCTATGATGCCCGGCTGCATGTTTTATTTTTTAAGAAGAAGCTTTATAGCAGAGATAACATCTCATTTGTATTATTATAATTATCAGCTAGCTAGGACTAAATAATATTTATTTTCAAATGTAATCATGCCATTTTCCCTCTTTTCAGAATGACAGTCCTTCTGTTTGACAAAAAATATTGGGAAATAAGTAAAACATATCACTCCAAATTCTAAATCCTCATGAAATCTGAACTAAAAGACAATCAACTTACAGCAAAAAGACAACAGTTTTCTATAGTCCAGAATTCATTTTCTTATATAGCTTATATTTTGTTTAAAATTGATATTATAATTTGACATTTGTGCAGACTTAGCTAGTTTCCTAGTTTCCACAGGCTTTGGCTCTGACTATGACCTTTGTCTAAGGCACCTGAGCACCGTGAAAGGGCAATAGGGTGTGATGAGCATTCTCAGCTGTAAAACTTATTTCTCTGTGGAACAATACTGGTTATTGATTCAAAGCTGATGACAGTGGAGGAAAAGTGTGTCAAATATAGAGGTCTGAGAAAGGGAAAATGGCCTGTCTACAAAGCTGATTTGAGGAAATCCTGTGAATTTACCATTCATCTATTCAACAAAAATCACTGAGCACCTTCTATGTGACAGGAACCCTTCTAGGCACTGGGGAGACAAGAGAGAACAAAACAGTAGATTTTGAAAGTGTTAGAAAAAGGATGACATACATTTACATAAGAGAGAGTGCCTGGGTAGTTACTGTATTTTGGGAAGTCCAATCAAACCTTCTGAAGGTGATAATTAAGTGAAAATCCAAACAAATTACAGCATAAGTGTGGGAGATATTGAGGAATACTATGAAAACAGATATTCTTTACGATTTTTCTTTTACTTTTATTCCAACATTGCTTTATTTTATTTTATTTTATTTTATTTTATTTCAATAGTCTTTGGGGTACAAGTGGCTTTTGGTTCCATGGAGAAGTTACTTAGTGGTGATTTCTGAGATTTTCATGCAACTGTCACATGAGCAGTGTACACTGTACCAGATATGTAGTCTTTTATCCCTCACCCCCTCCCACTCTCCCCACACCAAGTCCCAAAATCTATTATATCACCTTTAGGCCTTTTCATCCTCATGGCTTAGATCCCATTTATAAATGAGAATATACAATACTTGGTTTTCCATTCCTGAGTTACTTCACTAGAATAATGGTCTCCAGCTCCATCCAAATTGCCAAAAGACATTATTTCATTCCTTTTTATGGCTGACTAGTATCCATGGTGTATATACACATTCTCTTTATCTACTCATTAGTCAATGGGCACTGAGGTTGGTTCCATATTTTTGCAGCTGTGAATTGTGCTGCTACAAACATGCATGTGCATGTGTCTTTTTCATGTAATGACTTATTTTCCTTTGGGTAGATACCCAGTAGTGGAATTGTCGGATCAAATGGTAGTTCTACTTTTAGTTCTTTGAGGAATCATACTGTTTTCCATAGTGGTTGTACCAGTTTACATTCCCACCAACAGTGTAAAAGTGTTCCCTTATCACCACAGACACCAACAACTTTTATTTTTTGAATTTTAAATTATGGCCATTCTTGCAGGAGTAAGGTGGTATCTCATTGTGGTTTTAATTTGGATTTCCCTGATGATTAGTGATGTTAAGTATTTTTTTTTTTATATGTTTGTTGGCTACTTGTATATAATCTCTTGAGAAATGTCTCTTCATGTTCTTTGCCCACTTTTGGATGGGATTGTCTTTTTCCTGTTGATTTGTTTGAGTTCCTTGTAGAATCTGGATCCTGGTCCTTTGTGGGATGCACAGTTTGCAAATATTGTTTCCCACTCTGTGGGCTGTCTGTCTGCTCTGCTGATTATTACTTTTGCTATGCAGAAGTTTTTTATTTAATTAGGTCCCATTTATTTGTTTTTGTTTTCGTTGTATTTGCTTTTGGGGTCTGTCAGGAATTCTTTGCCAAGCAAATGTCCAGAAGAGTTTTTCTGATGTTATCTTCTAGAATTTTTATGGTTTCAGGTCTTAGATTTAAGTCTTTGATCCATCTTGAGTTGATTTTTGTGTAAAGTGAGAGATGAGGATTCAGTTTCATTCTTCTACACGTGGCTTGTCAGTTTTCCCAGCACCATTTATCGAATAGGGTGTCCTTTCCCCAAATTATGTTTTCGTATGCTTTGTTGAAGATCAGTGGTTGTAAGTATTTGACTTTAGTTATGGGTTCTCTATTCTGTTCCACTGATCTACGTGCCTATTTTTATACCAATACCATGCTGTTTCTTTTTTGTTTTTTTTTTTGTTTGTTTTTTTTTGAGACGGAGTCCTGCATTGTTGCCCAGGCTGGAGTGCAATACATGATCTCGGCTCACTGCAAACCTCTGCCTCCCAGGTTCAAGCGATTTTCCTGCCTTAGCCTCCTGAGTAGCTGGGATTACAGGCACCTGCCACCATGCCCGGCCAATTTTTGCATTTTCAGTAGAGATGGGGTTTCTCCATGTTGGCCAGGCTGATCTTGAACTCCTCAACCTCCCAAAGTGCTGGGATTACAGGTGTGAGCCACTGTGCTAGCCAGTACCAGGCTGTTTTGGTAACTATAGCCTCTTTACAAATATTTTCTAACAAGTTCTTGAAACGACCATTAAAGAGGAGGTGTTGGAAGCTAAAATCCTACTCTTGGAAACTTCTCCTCCTTTCCCACCTGTGTAATATCTTCCTCCTCTGAATAATATCCCCTTTCTGGTACTTTCTGTTAGTGCCCTCTCAACATTTTGCTTATGTTTCAATCATAGCGCCTAGATCACTTTGAGGCACTAATTCCTTTCCACGTCCATCCCTTTGCTCTCTACTATAAGTCCCTTAAGGACAAGCTTTGTGTCTCTCATTTTTTGTTTTGTCCATGGCTGGCAGTATCTGATGTGGAGTAAGAATTTAATAAATGTATGTTCAATAAACGTATTTGTCTCATCCCACAACTAGGCAAAAGGGCAGATATTGTATCACATGTATTTTTGTGTCCCCCTGAGTGCTTGGCATCAAGAGGGACAGAGTTAGTAGTGGATAAAGATTTGCCTATTTCGAGTTCTTAAACAGATGAAAGCACCCCAAAGTCTTGGCTCAAGCTGTACTTGGTCTTTGAACCTTTGCTGGTTCAAAGATACAATGGAAAGATGGGGAACAGCCTAGGTTAGAGAGAGATTTAGACAATAAAGAGAGTCAGATTTTTCAGGGTGTTTTTTGGGATTTTTCAGTAGATCAAAGTTGGGACATGGTGCTGGATAAAAGGGTGGGAGTGAGAAGAAAAGGGGGAATTTAGGGTAGAAGGTTGATGTATTGGACACAAGACATTTGTGAAAAAGGTCAAATGATGTTCTCAAGGATAAAAAATGTTTCCAATAAAAGGCAAGCACATTTTTATACCAGAAAATCATGACACAGTAATTGTGCTGGTTTGGCTTTTTGTTTTCTTGCTAATATTACATCACTGAGTCACACAAGCGTGGTGAGCAGGGGACAATAAAAATAAGTTATCAATGCACTATTAACTCAGCATGCTCTCACCTATTAATAAGACATTGATGTCTCCTCTTATGCGTGTCCCATTGAAAAGCACTTTCTCATTACCTCCAAGCAGCATACACAAAATGGGTTTTTTAATATACTCATGTCTGTGGATGCCTGGTACTAAAGACTTGTTTAAATGGTCAAAGATATCCTATTTAAGAAACAGGAAACACTTACATTGCACATTATCAACATTAGAATAGAATCTCATTATCCATTAGCTGGTATTTGTGCGATTTATAACTCACTTTACATTGAGTTTTGCAGAATTTCATGATCTTTGCCACATCATCAGCTGAAAACGTAGGTACTGTGTCTTTGCTCATCAGTGTGATATTATTAGCTAGGATGATGGCCCTGTGTTTTCTAAGCTGCAGAAATATTTTAAGAGCTGCTGCTAATTAACTATTAAATAAATGCTTGGATGAAGTTATCTTCATAACAGATAAGCTACTTGGAAATTGTTTTCAGTAAAATGGAATGAGTTGGATTTTCTTTGTATTTTTGTTAACCTTTGCCTGTCCTTTCTAAATCTCAGATACAACACTGTACTGTGTATTGTTTTTGACTTGAGCTCTCGCAAAGCTTAAAGAAGGAACTGGTAAAAAGATTGCTATGAAATGGTCTGTGAGAACTAGAGGTCTTCAATATCGATGTTCCCTCTGCTTTGAGGCAAATCTAGCACAATGCATGTGGTTGTTAACACAGGAAGAGAAAGAAACCTAACAGAGGCAAATGTTTCAAATTTTACAGAGTAAATCACATTATATGTTACAGAGAATTATATATTCAGTAAGTTGAATACTTTTCTAAAAAACCATTTGAATGAGAAAAGAAAAACTAAAAAAAGCTAGCAAAAGTGAGTGCCTTGTATTTTTTTTAAAGCTATGACAGATTATTTCATTGGATTGAAAAGTAAATGTAAACTTCAATTTTAAGGACAAAAAAGATTTCTTAAATAGGTAAATACAGGTATCTTAAGACATTTAGCACTTTTGGCAAACATTCATCTTCCTTTGTAAAAAAAATTACTTAAAGAAAAGTTTGTTTTCAAAAACAGAATTTAAATGTGCAACTTGCTTACATTCACCAAGCCAATGACATAAGTATTTATTGGGAGGGGTAGGTTGAGGAGCAGGTGGGACAGCCTTGGGAGAACAGGACAATGATAAATGAGACATAGGAGTTTACAATTCAGTGGCAAAAGGAGAAGCCTTCTGGAGGAAACCCATTCACCTTCTAGAGGGGAATGGCCCTGTGGTACTGATACAAGGACATGTGTGCTGGTTCAGACAACAATGGTGATGGCACTGGGGCAAGGCATTATGGGCAGGAGACCAGGAGAAAGAGGTTGCTATATAGGCTTGGAGGAGAAAAGAGAGAAATTTGCTTAATTTAAATCCACCAACCAACCAACCCATGCACTGCACCACCCACTCACCCATCAAATAACCAATAGATATTACCGCACATCTACTGCAGACAAATTGCTGTGCTGGTTGCTGTGAGGGAGATGTAAAGGCGAATAAGACCCAGTTCCTGACCTCAGAAAAATAATCTAAATGCCAGCTCTTTCCCTCCAGTGAAAAGGTCAGTCCTCGTTGGTTCATTATCTTGCCACTTTACCTGACAAACAATGACAGAGAATTTCCTTCCCTCTTTCTGCTAATAGATAAGCCTTGTCATTTTGATGGTTTTTTGTTTTTCCTTTGGGTTTAACTTTCCTCTTTCAAAGAAATGAAAGCCTGGATCTTGCTTCCCAAAGGCAATTTTATTTCTTTGATACTGTTCCCAAGACTCTGCTTAAGCTTTTTAAAGTCAAAGAAAGTTAGGCATGGATTATCCTAGATAGAAAGGTATATTGACTCATTAACTACCCTTTGTGGAATACTACACATTTTTTTTTCCCTACAAGGTGTTTAATACCTTGTTGCATTCCATTCACGAAGGCTGTGGTGATAAGAGTCATTGATATAAATATATTTTAGGCCGAAAGTGGTAGAACAGTGAAAAAATAAATTAAAAACTGCATATTTGCCTGGAGCTGAGGCTAGAGAAATCAGCTTCATTATTTTTTGTTGCTTAGTTGGTCTTATGGGTGTGTCTATTTAAACCATTACATCATTCTTGCCCACTTCCAGAAATTTCAAAGGAAATTCCTAATTAAGAGGATCTGCAACCTAGCTCCAATTATGAAAACTACGTTCCTGTTTTTACGTGTTTCCTTCAATGTGGAAGACAAATCAGATTTGTTGTTGCTGCTTGTATGCTTGGGGGTCGGGGAATCATTCATCGTAGTCACATGACTAGCTCCTACTCACTGGCATAAGTTTAAATTTTAGAACTTCAGATAAACTTGACGGAACGATTGGTGCTCGAAAAGTAGATCCTGAGCTTCACTAGAATTTGCCTGGGTGCCTGGGTCTCAGCTCTGGCTGTCTGGAGAGTTTCTCTAATCTCTTGATAGGCCTTGTCAAAAAATTCATTCAATCAAGTCCTAGGCCGCACACAGCACCCAGACCCTGGGCCTGGCCCATGAAACCGTTTTCTCCTAGGCCTCCTGGCCTCTGATGGAAGGGGCTGACTTGAAGACCTCTGACATGCCCTGGAGACATTGCCCCCATTGCCTTTGGGATTAACATTTGGGTGCTTGTTACTTATATAAACTTTTGCAGCTGGCTTGAATTTCTCCTCAAAAAATGGGTTTTTCTTTCCTATCACATTGTCAGGCTGCAAATTTTCCAAACTTTTATGCTCTGCTTCCCTTATAAAGCTGAATGCCTTTAACAGCACCCAAGTTACCTCTTGAATGCTTTGCTGCTTTGAAATTTCTTCTGCCAGATACCCTACATAATTTCTCTCACGTTCAAAGTTCCACAGATCTCTAGGGCAGGGGCAAAATGCCTCCAGTCTCTTGCTAAAACATAACAAAAGTCAGCTTTGCTCCACTTCCCAACAAGTTCCTCATCTTCATCTGAGACCACCTCAGCCTGGACTTTATTATCCATATCACTATCAGGCTTTTGGTCAAAGCCATTCAATAAGTCTCTAGGAAGTTCGAAACTTTCCCGCACTTTCCTGTGTTCTCCTGAGCCCTCCAAACTTTTCCAACCTCTGCCTGTTACTCAGTTCCAAAGTTGCTTCCACATTTTCTGGTATCTTTTCAGCAACCCTTCACTCCACTGGTACCAATTTACTATATTGATCCATTTTCATGCTGTTGATAAAGACATACCTGAGACTGGGAAGAAAAAGAGGTTTAATTGGACTTATGGCTCCACATGGCTGGGGAGGCCTCAGAGTCATAGCAGGAGGTGAAAGGCACTTCTTACATGGTGGTGGCAAGAGAAAATGAGGAGGATGCGAAAGTGGACTACAGGCATATGCCACCAGGCCTGGCTAATTTTTGTATTTTTAGTAGTCATGGGGTTTCACCATGGTGGCCAGACTGGTCTCGAACTCCTGACCTCGGGTGATCCACCCACCTTAGCCTCCCAAAATGCTGGGTTTACATCTGTGAGTCACTGTGCCCAGCCCTGGATACGATTATTCTAAATGAAGTAACTCAGGAATGGAAAATCAAATATCATATGCTCTTACTCATATGTGGGAGCTGAGCTACAAGGATGCAAAGGCATAAGAAGGATACATTGGACTTTGGGGATTCAGGAGAAAGGGTGGGGGGCAGGGAGGGTAAAGACTACACACTGGGTACAGTGTATACTGTTCAGGGGCTGGCTGCACTAAAGTCTCAGAAATCACCACTAATGAATTTATCCATTAAATTCATTAGTTTTATCCATTAAACAAACACAACCGGATCCCCACAAAACCTACTGACATAAAAAATAAAAAATAAAAAATAAATGAAAAAAAATCCCCACCAGGATGTCCTATATTCCTACAGTCAACATGGAGGCAATGAATATTCACTGCAAGCCCATGGCAGACACTGCTGGCTATCTGTCCAATATCTGATCTCCTCTTCTTCCCTGCTTATAGAGAGTCTCTGTTAGTTCAGGGTTAGAAATAACACAGCAATGCAACTTGTGCAGCTGGGTGGTCATGTGACAGAGTTTTGCCCAGTTGGATATCTATGGGTGGCGTTTCTGAGGAATATATTTCCTTATTAAAAAGGGACAGATTCACCTGTAATCCCAGCACTTTGGGAGGCCAAGTGGGGTGGAATCACTTGAGGTCAGGAGTCTGAGACTAGCCTGGCTGACATGGTTAAATCCCATCTCTACTAAAAATACAAAAATTAGTCAGGCATGGTGGTGCACGCCTGTAATCACAGCTACTCTGGAGGCTGAGGCAGGAGAATCGCTTGAGCCCAGGAGGCAGAGGTTGCAGTGAGTCAAGATCATGCCACTGCACTCCAGCCTGGGCCACAGAGTGAAATTCCATCTTCAGGAAAAAGAAAAAGGGAAAGATTCAGTTGCCATTTGTTTTTGCCTCTGGACACTTCCAACCATTCTTTCTCTTGGAAGTCAGTAAAAATGCTTGTATGGGTCCAAGTTACGATGGTGAGGATTAAAGCCACTGGTGAGGGCAGTGCAGCAGGAGAGCTGAAGGGTCCTGGTTCCTGGATGACCCACTTGAGCAGCTGCAAAAGTCCTAACTTGCCTTCTTGGAGCTTGTTGTTATTCAAAAGAACACACCCCTACTTGACAAAGCCATTGTAGCTGGGTTTTAGTTCTGTGTGGCCACACGCGATCCTAACTGGTGGAGGGCCTGAAGTGCAACACACCCAAAGCTGAGTGAGCATCTCCTTCATGCTGCTTCTCTGTTTCTTTTCTATCCAGTTGCCCAAGTGGACAACCTGGATGCCATCTTCACTCCTGCTCCTCCCTCATTGCTGTTAGCTGGGACACCTGATGTGCTGCTGCCACCAAAGGTGCTCTGAGCACAACCTCTGCTACCCAGCCACTGCGACCCACTGAGTGCAACCTCTCAAGCTCCTGGCAGGCAGTTGCCAGCGCTTCCGACTTTGAGGAAATCCCTGCTTGCAGTATTTGGGTGCTGTAGAATCCAGTGTGGCTGGGTGGAGAGAGGGATACTCTGGTTCGGGGCCACCGTCTTGGTAGCTCCTTACTGAGCTTGTCTGCAGATGGAGTCTGTGTGACAGAGCCTCTGTTTTATCCTTTTGCGCAAAGAGGATCTGGCAGGGATTCCGGCTTGAGCACTCTCAGTCTATCTGAGCTGCTTTAATAAAATACCATACCCGAGTTTATTTCTCAAAGTTCTAGAGGTTGGTAAGTCCAAGATCAAGGCACTAGCAGATTTGGTGTCTGGTGAAGGTGTATTTCTTCACAGATGGCACCTCTGGCTTTGTTCTCACATGGCAGAAGGGGCTAGCTTGCTCTCTGGGGTCTCTTCTAAGGACACTGATTCCGTTCATCAGGGCTTTGCCCTCATGACCAAATCATCTTCCAAAGGCCCTACCTGCTAATACCATCACATCAGTGACTAGTTTTCAACATGTGAATTTTGTTGGGACACAGCAAGTGCTATGGTTTGTCATAAAATTCATATGCTATTGTTTCTTTTTATACCTAGAAGCCCTTGGAATACTATTATGATATTAATCTTTTAGTTTCCTTTGTCGTATTGTATTAGGAGGGGGAGTGACAAAAGTTTGAGAGACTCGCAGGCATGTGGGCTATGGGAGCTTTAGGCACAGGCTCTCAAAGGTAAACACTGGCTGCCATGTTTGATGAACTGCCAAGCCCTTTCAGTTTTACCTCATAAACACTGCCCTACTTGGTCCATTTCTCTACATCCCCACAGGTGGTACTCCACCCAGCTCCTCTCATCCCTTGCATGAATTCCTATAGCTTCCTGATTGACCTCTCAGCCCCCAGGTCTGCCTTCTTTCATTCTGTTTTCCACCTTGCATTCACAGAAGTCCTGTCTGTTCATGTCACATCACCCCTACTTTCAATGACAGAGTTTCTCTGATGCTTTCAGGATGAAAGAGCAGACTCCCTCATCTGCCTTGTGGTTGATCTTCATGCAAAGACTCCTTCCTGCCACTTTGTTTCTCACCAGTGTTCTTTATTCGCTACCCTCCAGTCCTACTGGACAATTTCTGTAGGCAACGTGTGCTCCCTTGGATCTTTAGGACTCTGCAAATACAGTTGGCCCCCCATGTCTGTGGGTTCCACATCCACAAATTCAACCAACCACTGAAGGCAAACATCTGAAAAAACTCCACGAAATAACAATTCAATAAAAAAACACAAAAATATACGATAAGAACTATTTACATAGCATTTACATTGCATTACGTATTATAAGTAATCTAAAGATAATTTAAAGTATATAGGTGGATGTGCATAGGCTATATACAAATATACTACATCGTTTTATACCAGGGACTCGGATGTTGGTATCCCCTGGGGTCCTGGAACTAAGGGATGATTGTATTGTATTATTCCCTTGAATATCAGCCACCTTCTCCTGCCTCCCCTTTATCTTCCTAATTCCTACTTATCCTTCAGATTCCTATTTAGGCATCACTTCTTTCAGGACGCCCTCTCTGAGCTCTAAGACACAGTGAGGTTTCCCACCCCACAACTGAAGCTCTCAGAGCATGTTGTATATATCCCCTCATAAGAGCACGGACCTTGGGTCGGAAAGATGGGTTTCAACCTGGGATTGACCATTTACTTGCGATGTGATCTTGGGTGGGTTATCCTTTTTAGATGCAGTTTTCTTATCTATAGAAATGGGAACAACAGTCTGGGTGTGGTGGCTCACACCTGTAATTTCAGCACTTTGGGAGGCTGAGGGTGGCAGATCACCTGAGGTCAGGGGTTCGAGACCAGCCAGACCAATATGGAGAAACCTCGTCTCTACTAAAAATACAAATTAGCCGGGCACGGTGGCGCATGCCTGTAATCCCAGCCACTCGGGAGACTGAATCGGGAGAATCAATTGAATCCAGGAGGTGGAGACTGCAGTGAGCCGAGATTGCTCCATCGCACACTCTAGCCTGGGCGACAAGAGTAAAACTCCATCTCAAAAAAAAAAAAAAAAAAAAAAAAAGAGGAACAACAGTAGTAGCCACCTCTTAATGTTGCTGTGTAAATTAGATGAAATAATGCATATGATTTCCTAAGGATGATATAGTGGTACTGGGGAGAAGAAGCCACAGTGGAGACAGGAGATGCCCCATGCACCTCTCAGGTGGTGCCTGTTCACAGGACTAGCTGTCTAACCAAAGGCCGTGTCCAGGAGCTCCTGGCAGTGATGACTAGTGGGAAGTGAGCCTGCGGCCAGGGCAGGCCTGGGTGCTGCGGCCAGGGTTGAGAATCAGAGAATAACTGTGTTGATCAACATAGGCACAAATGAAACACGCCTTCCCTGAAACATTCTGGGGAAGTCTCTTAGGAGCACGCCAGGGCATGGGGAGCTGACAGATAAACAATCGATGGATATTACAAATAACTTCTAACCTGTCTTCTGCATTCAGTGGATCTGGTATTTACTGAAGGGTAAATTTTTACTGTTTGGAAATGATGTTAGGTACTTCCCCCAAATTACTTCAATGAATGAACCCATACACGCACACACCAGCTGCCCTTCCTTCCTCCCTCCCTCCATCTGCCTAGGAGACCGACAGAATTACTCCAATGCTGTTTACCCCGGCAGATCTAATCAGATTACAGAATGTTTTAAAGCACCACAATGAGCTAGCTGGAGATAGACGAGAAGAGAAAAAAGGGAATTCAAGGAAATGTGAAATTTGGGCTAAGTCTGAGTAAAAATACAAGAAGTCTCAGGGTATGAGCAGAAACCTAGAACAGAAGGCAAAGTGGATCCTCTCTTTCTGTGAACAGTCAGTTGGGAGAACACCTGAGCGAGGTCAGGAGATAAGCTAGTAATGGAATCATCCACAGTTTGGAAATGGGTGCTGGATACACCTGCTGTGTATCAGATTCTCCTCCAGCAGCAACTGTTGACTTCTCCTTTTCAATCCTCCTAAAACATAATCAGGCCCTGACACTGGGCAACAGTCAGGAGGCGACAAAGCCAATAGATAAAAGACAGATGCTCCAAAAATGGTCAACACTGGCAACAGGCTAAGGCAAAAAATTTAAATAAAACAACACTCCTCTTGAAGAAGCTGGCAAGGGTTAAATAAGAGCATTTCCCCCTCAAGCATGAATTCTAGTGAGATGTACCTAATAGTTAACTGAATAAGGAGGGCATGTCCTTCATTCTCCCAGCCCATATTTCAAACTGTTCTTTTACAGTGAGTTATCTGTGAAAGATAAGTTAGTTATCTCAGCCCTCCAAAGAACAGACTCTCAGCGATTAACTGATTCACGGATCATAGTCCTCTCTAAGTTGCTATCATAATGGTGTCTCTACAGGTTGCCTTTTCCTGTTGCCAGAACAAATAATGTCCACATCTATTATCCAGAATGACTAATGCAGGGAAATCATATTTCTCCCAAATACGCTCCAGGTAACTGGTGCACACAGAACTGAATCACAGTGACAAGAACTCGAGTGCTATTTTCATCTAATAGGACAACTAGAAAGAAAAGTAACATTCTCTAGGCCTGAGAAACAATAAGATAGAAAATGACTTGATTTGCAATTTATCTCCATGGAGAAATAGGTAAACATCTTAAAAAATGGAAATATAACTCACATACCATAAAAGTAGGTGAATGATTTAAGTTGCAAAATGAGGCAGAGAAGAAAGAACTGAGAACTGTTCAGTATAAGAGCAGAAACTTCCATAGAGATCTCTAAATACAGGAAGAGATCATTACAGCATGAGGAGGCTGAAGTCCTGTCCAGGACTGAGATTTCGAGACTAAGTGGATTTGTGAGTGATTTGCCTCAAGGATGGGAGGTCAGTCACATGTCCTCTCAAGATTGCATTTGCTTCAATGGGAAAATGGTAATTTACATGGCTAAACTTCTCCAGCTTTAGACGGGGGCAAACAGGATACAGATGCAGAACTGGCATGATTCTATAGAGCCTTCACAGAAAAGAAACCAAAAGTGAGGGCATAGTGTGCAGGATAGGGTTAAGATTAAAAAAAAAACACACAACATAAAGCCAGTGGAGCAGGCCATTTTACAACAGGAACTGTGGTCGGCCGGGTGTGGTAGTTCACGTAATCTCAGCACTTTGGGAGGCCGAGGCAGGTGGATCACAAGGTCAACACAGTGACACAGCGTGATCCCATCTCTACTGAAAACACAAAAATTAGCTGGACGTGGTGGCGCGCGGCTGTAGTCCCAGCTACTCGGGAGGCTGAGGCAGGAGAATTGCTTGAATCTGGGAGGTAGAGGTTGCAGTGAGCCGAGATCTCGCCACTGCACTCCAGCCTGGTGACAGAGTGAGAGTCCGTCTAAAAACAAAACAAAACAAAACAAAACAAAACAAACCTGTGGTCTACTCTCAGAACAATCACATTACCCCACGACTCTTACTCATGAATCACTGATGTGTGATAAAAACATTATATGAAAACTTTTTTCTTTTTTTTTTGAGACAGCATCTCACTCTATCACCCAGGCTAGAGTGCAGTGGTGCAATCTAGGTTCACTGCAGCCTTGATCTCTTGGGCTCAAGTGATCCTCCTGCCTCAGCCTTCTGAGTAGCTGTGACTACAAGGCACATCACCACACCCAGCTAATTTTTGTATTTTTTGGGGGTAGAGATGGAGTTTCCTCATGTTGCCCAGGCTGGTCTCAAGCTCCTGAATTCAAGCAATCCACCTGCTTCAGCCTCTCAAAGTGCATTTCGTGGCTGGGTGTGGTGGCTTACGCCTGTAATCCCTCTGGGGCTTGGGAGGCATGAGCTACCACACCCAGCCATGAAAACTTTTAACAGGCAATTATACTCTTCAAGATGGCAACTTAAACTATGAAAAATGAAATTGTTGGTAGTTTACTGGATTTATAAAAATCAGTCATCTCCTTAAAAGGTGAATTGAAAAATAGACTTGCTTGACTTTGTCAATAACTGTGCTCCTAAGAGTAGTAAAGGGCACACAGAATGAGGCAGAAACATTTAAGCAAAAACTATAGATTGATGATTCTCTTTTTCTTAATTATGATGTATCTTTTCTTTGTCCTTCCTTCCATGGCCAATTGGGTGGGTTCATGGTTTGACTCTGAAGGCCAAGGAGGAGGATTGAGATATGGCTTCTCAATCCAAACTTGAAAGTCAGTTTTAGCATAATGTTAGTTGATACACTTAGTTTCAGGTTGAGGGTTTTGTTTTTCAAAACAAACCAATGGATTTTTTTTTTTAAGTACAACTTCTTTTTACTCAAGAGCTTCTGACTCAAGCTATTCACTCTTAAAATTCCAGAGACAGGCTTGGCATGCTAACTTACAACCGTAATCCCAGCACTTTGGGGGGCTGAGGCAGGCTGACTGCTTGAGCCCAGGAGTTCGAGACCAGCCTGGCCTACATGGTGAAACCCCGTCTCTACAAAAAAATTAAAAAATTACCCAGGCATGGTGACGTGCACCTGTAGTCCCAGCTACTCAGGAGACTGAGGTGGGAAGATCACTTGAGCCCAGGGAAGTTGAGGCTGTAGTGAGCCATGATTGCGCCACTGCACTCCAACTTGGGCGACAGAGTGAGATCACTTCAAAAAAAAATAAAGAAAGGAAAAAAAAATCCCAGACTCAGAACCAAGAAGTGGCAAGGCATATGACAGATCAGTTTTCTACTCTCTTCCCCAGTGGACACCTGTGAAAAAATGCATAGTGCCCCATCCTCAAATTCCTTATCTTTCTTTTCTTTTCTTTTCTTTTTTTTTAAAGAGATGTTTCATTCTGTTGACCAGGCTGGAGTGCAGTGGTGCGATCTCGGCTTACTGCAACCTCTGCCCCCCGAGTTCAAGTGATTCTTGTGTCTCAGCCTCCCGAGTAGCTGGGATTATAGGTGCCCACCACCATGCCTGACTAATTTTCATATTTTTAGTAGAGACAGGGTTTTGCTATATTGGCCAGGCTGGTCTCAAACTCCTCGAGTGGCCTCAAGTGATCCACTTGCCTCGGTCTTCCAAAGTGCTGGGACTATAGGCGTGAGCCACCGCCCCTGGCCCCTTATCTTTCTTGAGTTACTTCCGTTTACTCATTTCTATAACTAGGATTCCAATGTGTTTGGCTAACTGAGGAAAGTTGAGAAGTGACTGATGGAAAGAGAGACCTCCAAAATGGCTGGACTGAAATTTTACTCCTTCCTAATCCCTGGCTCTCCACTGTACTCCACTAAGAGTTGACCGGGGTAATCCTTGCACAGGCATTGGCTGGGTGGAAAAGCTCCACACCCTGTGGCCATATTTCGTGCTACAGAGCTGCATCTCTTCCTAGGTGCCACAGTTTGTAAACTCTTCCTAGCAGCTAGCCTGGATGAAATGTGTGCTATCTGTGAATCTCACATTTTCTGTCCCATTCGTCTCAATTTAGTGTCTCCATTGAATGGTCCGTGTTATCAAAGAGCAGGAGATGTACCCAGAGCTTCCATTTCACACATAGGTTTCTCTTGATTTCCACCTAACACTGACTGAGGAGTATCAGCTGAGGACTGTCCTGTTTTTCAGTCTTAGACAAAGAAGTTGGAGGATCAGGGTAGGGCGTTCCATGCACTAAGAAAACAAGTTATTTTTGGAAGTTAAAAGCTGAGGGAACTGGGAAACAGTGTTGTAATGGAAGGAATACAAAACAGGGAACCGGGAGATTTTATTTCTAGCCTTGGTTATTTCATGACCCATATGAGGTCTGGGGCCCGTCACTCACCCTCTATGGGTTCCATTCCCATGAGGAGGAGGGACCAGATCCTTTCCAAGGTCCCCTCTGTCTCTAAACTTCTATAATCTGCCTACAGATGGCATTTTCCATGCTTGGCACTATGTCTCCCGGCCATGTGTTTCTGAGCACACAGAATCTTTTTCTTATCTTTACTCATCACTGACCCTGAGACCACTCTCAGCTTAGGTCATTCAACCACATCTCTTACTTTTCAGTTGCCTGTGTCTTTTAGAGCTAGTATTTGAGTCAATCTATGGGAATGCATCCTTTCAAGTCATTTTTTAAAGCCATTAAATGGCAGTCATTGAATTAAATAAACTAAGAGAAATGTATTCATTGGGAAGCGATATAAACTCAACCTGGGATTTCTAGACAAGTTTACATTTCATCCATTTTTAGGCACTCAGATATTTTATGATGAGTACAAGTTTCATTGATATCACTCATTTGACCTTACTTCGTTACATTGTCACGTGGCTGCAGTCTTGACCTTGACGGCACAAAGACCGGCCACCATCAGGAATGTGATTTTCACACTGTCATTCAACAGAACCTCAAACAGCACCTACTTCTGAAGATACAACAATGAAAACATAAGCCCTGATATCAAAGAGCGTATAGCTTTTCAGGGGACCGAGATATGCACAGAGAGCTATATCAGTGCAAAGGAGTGAAATCTAATCAGCTTGGGGATGACACTTGGTAAATCCTGAAGGATGTGCATGAATCACCTAAGCAAGAGGCTGAGCACATCTTTTTACTCATTTCAGTGTAATAAGAATTGAATCAGCACTTATTGCTTTCAATGATTTGGCTTTTTCTGACTTCAGATACATAAGGAATCAAAGGACATCTGATTCTAACCCAACTTATTTCTAAACTCAAATTTACTTTGCAATATCTAAATTTGGGAGTCAAATGCTCTAGTGTACACTACTTGATGAAATACTCTAAATCTTGAGATAGATCTCGGGAAGTTTCGGTCAATCTAAGTCAAGCCTATAGGTTCTTCTAGCACACCTTCCTGAAATCCAGTAAAGTGGCCACGAATGGGTTTAGCCACAGGTTTATCCCTGTGAAACAGGAAAGAAGGGTTGAAGCCTTAAGTATAAGATGGAATGAATGATTTGGGGATGCTTTTAGTCTAGTAAAAGAAGACAGGAAGATTTGGGGCATAAAATATTGAGAAACTATTTTATGCTACAAGTTCTCTTAACCAAACTCCACTGGCAATTCTCCAGCTTCTGTGTAACACTTCCCATTGGATGCTGCAGCATATTGAACACTCAATTTTTCTTTAATCACCTCAGCCATCTCTGCTATTTGCTAGTTATGTAAGTTAAACTGTATGTAAGCCAAAGAGATATAAATTTATGTTATCTTTCTTTCCCCCATTCAAAAGTATACTTTTATTTAGTTTTTAAGAGTTAGTCGGCCGGGCGCGGTGGCTCAAGCCTGTAATCCCAGCACTTTGGGAGTCCAAGACGGGCGGATCACGAGGTCAGGAGATCGAGACCATCCTGGTTAACACGGTGAAACCCCGTCTCTACTAAAAAATACAAAAAACTAGCCGGGTGTGGTGGCGGGCGCCTGTAGTTCCAGCTACTCGGGAGGCTGAGGCAGGAGAATGGCGTAAACCCGGGAGGCGGAGCTTGTAGTGAGCTGAGATCCAGCCACTGCGCTCCAGCCTGGGCCATAGAGCGAGACTCCGTCAAGTGCAGCAGGGAGTGGGGAAAGAGTAGAACAAGGAGTTTGATCTGTAACTGACAGTGAACGATCAATTGAGACAACTATCTTTGGACCAGTTTTTTTTTTTTTTTTCTCACCAGTTCATCTATTTCATCTTCTGTGCTATCTCCTGACCACACAGGTACTGGATTCTCTGTACGCCATCAAGTTACCTAGTTACCTGCATCTTCTGACTACGCACAATAGCCACAGTCTTCCATCTCTTATTAATACAGAATGGGCCTCCAGTATTGAGACTCCCTCCAAACTGCCTACTCCTAAGTGAGGATGGGAAACAAGTCCTTGGAAAACTATGCACTAGGTCTGACCACTGAGGAACAACTGCAAGAAAAGCAACTTTGAAAATTTCTTTATTAGAGACATCTCAGAACCATTTAAATCAACAGACAATGAAATTTTTAGACATAACATACTGTGTTTATCTTGAGGTACACATTGGGCCCATTAGATAATGTTTTGGAAAGTAATGCAACTGTTAACTGATAGTTAACAACCCAAGTTTTCCAAGCAAAGAAACTGTAAAGACGGTTACAAAATTCTTTGAAAAGAATACACCATTTCCATTTAAGATAAACTCTCCAAATTCTTAACTGATTTCAATTTTTAGGCTTAGCTTAAATATTTTAAATGAAACTTAATATGAGAGTGGGAGAAAAGGTTTATAGCTATAGCTAAGAAATTATCTGAGCCCTACTACATGAGATTGTAAACAAAGGAAATTCGCAATCTGATAAGCTCTATTACAAAATTTATAGCCTAAAAATTAGAGCAGCAAAATTACAGAAGATATTTGTATATAGTTTAAACTGAAATCACGTTTATTCCTTGTTTCTGGCTATCACAATGAGATACATTTTGAAACACCAAGTTTTGAAGACTGAACGGTGTGATTTAACATGATGCGACCATGAGCATACCATATTATTACAATCCCACAATCTAAAAGCTCTACTTCACATAATGTGCACTCTAGGCCTTTTATTCTTCTTGCTCAAGCAGCCTGGTGCCTTTAGGTAACTTGAAAGATAGTGGAAATTGATAAAAGAGGCATGTTTCTGAAAACCTCCTACGTCCAACAACAGATTTAACTTTTCCGGTAGACTGAAATTAAAATTTCCTTTGAACAGTTCACTAGGTTCTTCAGAGGATTATTTGTTTTCCAGTTTGTTATTCAAAATGTTAATCTTATACTTGCTAGGCACGATGAGTAGTGACTTATACAAAGTGTTTAGAAAATGAAGGACCCTCCATCCTTCCACACCCCGCCTCCCATCTCTGGACTTCTCAGGGAGCTGTACGGATAACATGCAGGTGGCTGTGGAATGTGAGCAGAGACTGTTTATGCATGTGTCTGAAAACAGTTGGAATGGACTGTCATAATATTTCCTATAAGATTGTTGTATTTCGACATGAGACAAGAATAAACACTGCAATTTAGCTGAATGGGCAGTCCGCTGCAACTTCATAAACTGCAATGATGTATGTGGGTTGAAAGAATGTAAGTAAATTTCACAGTTCATAAAGTTGAGCAGCTCAACTTAAAGAAGAGAAAACTTGCAAGACTGATCTGTGAGTGTTTGAATTCTGCCTCCCAACATGAGTCAGGTCCACATTATACATTTTAGCTGCTTGGCTTGGTTTATTGCTGATTTTCTTTTCTGATGGGGGCCATGATGATTTTTGCCATGAATCTAAGGACCCAAAAGGGTCTTGTTTAGACAGACACTTCCTCTCTTTCGAATATAGGGGACCTGCCAGAGGAGATAAGATGATAAGCCTTGACCTGGTTGGTTAGAAAGGTTGTGTGTGTGGATCTCTGGGCGTCACTTTTCTGCTGTCTCCTTATTATCCCTGCTTTGCCTGTCTTGTCAGGATTCTCTTGGAGCTATGAATGCTTTGTCTAGTCAGGGCACCAAGGTCCTTCATAGACAGGTGCTCAGCTTAGGAATGGCAATTTCATTTATTTGTGGCTTTTAGAGATGACAGAAGATATTTATTACAATTAAAAGAATTCCAGGTCAGTAAAAAAAAAAAAAACAAAACAAACAAAACGAAAAACAACACCACTAGGCAGTGAGAGAGATACTTTCTGCCTCCAACACATTCCAAGTTTTAGTGATCTTGGGGTGTTCTGTACCCCTTAATAGAGGCTGATATTTTAAAGACAGGACACATGTAATTCTCCATATACCCAGCTGCCCAGAGGACTTCACATCTTTCTTCCCCACACATACATACTCTTAGCAACTGATATTTCAAATATAAACAGTATGATCTCCAAGAGGGCAGGGGCTGTGTCTTTTACTCAGCACTGCAGAGTGATCCTAGACTGTTTCATGCATAAGAGAACCAAAGGCCACAGTCCCTGCCCTCAAGGAGTCTCCACATTGCGAATCAATATAAACTTGACAAAAATACGCCAAGTCCCAAACAAGCAAAAAGAATTTAAAACCCTATTTCGTGTAAAGTTTTTACAAAAAGAAAAATAAAAACAAAAAACACTAAAAGGAGTCAGTTGTTTTTGTGAGGCAACCTTCATAGTAAACTCAAACCAACCCTGTTCCTTCTTCCTGAATTTGAGAATTGTGTCTGAGTGTTAAGTATTTTAAAACGGATTCAGCTAGGTTTGCCAATGAAAACTTGCAGCTTAGTAACTGCATCTTGTCTGTTTTTATTTTAAAAAGAAGTTCTGAGAGATTTACTTTCCTGAGGGAGGCAGTCCCCCTCACACAGAAGGATGCTTTCAGAATACGAAAGCCTCATGGGCCTCAAGTCCTGTGAGCGCAGTACCAGACACTTCCTCATCCACCTGTCAGTGACTTTTGAAGAGGTGCTCCAGTGTGAGAATTTTACAGGGTATCCTTTTTGCCTATAATATTTACATTTTGGGAGACATGTTAGGAGAAAAAAATACTTTTTTTGATAAAGGAGATCTAAGATGGAAAATTAGATCTAACATGGAAAATTAGGTATCAATTCACCTCAACTCTAAATCATGATATGGATTAAAAGTATCTTTCTTCTAATGCCAAGAAATAGAGACAAGTTTCACAGGTCTACAAAACTAGACTGGTGGGTCTTGTCTTTCAATTTATTTTTTTTATTTTGGTAGCAGGAAGAGATGACAAGATGTAAGTCCATCCTGCAAGTTTTGCTGCTGCCTCGCTGGCTGACTTTCCTATTCAAGAGGGCATGGTGTGCACCTCGGTCATGGGCTGTCCGCACGTCTGGAATCTGGGGCCAGACTATGGGGTGCAGGGGGGTAGATGATGCCTTGCTCTGAGAACTAACGCAATCCTCAGATGTATATTCTCTAAAAAAGAACAATGATGATGCCATTATATTTTGGAATACTTAATCATATTTAGCAAAAATTCTGAGACTAATGTAAAAGTATGGTAACAATGTATTTTCTTTGAAAGAGAGGGAAGAAGTGGTTTAGGAAATAAACAAGTCCTCTTCTTGGTATTTTAAAAATATTCAACAGATGTGGCATATATAATAAGAAAGGCTAGTGTGTCTGATTTCTGAGCTCTCGTAAAGCATGAAGGTTGAGAAAGGCTAATGCATGCTGACAAATGCTCTTCAGACCTCTCGTCATCAGACACCCGGGGAAGGAGACCCTCAAACCCGAGAATTATAATTCAACAGAAACTGTCATTTCCCCAGATGTCATGGGAGTATTACATGCAAAAACCAGCCCTGCAGTGAGTGGGCTTAAACTCAAACTTAATCCTTCAATACAGGACTCTTTACTGACTTGTTCTAAGTTTTCAGTGATGAACCCAAATAAGACTGAGCTTCAAGTGACAGGGTTCTGAGAATCTCTGGAGTCATTCTGTCCACTATTCCTAAGAGAATCAATGTAGGTAACAGTCCCCAAACCTCAACGGATTATTTAAAAGTGAACGGATGTTACCTAAAATATCAGAATCAAAATTATGTGTAAAACATATCCAGGTGTATTGTGTATGCATCTATACATGTTTATATATGTATATTATTTTTTTCTCTGCTCAGTAAAATTAGCAGCAGTTACAGATAAATTATTGTGGTCATGATTTGTGTGATTTCTAAGGACAACATATATCCCTTTATCAACACATGACTTTTGGAAAATGCCTTGCCATAAAAAGATCCCCACCAAGCATATAACATTAAAGTGTCAATTCATATCACTAACATTTGCAGGCACAAGAGTAAAACAATTAGCATGAAGCAATCTGAACGACGGAGCACAGAACACAGTTAATTGTCTAAAGTCAACCCTCCCGAAGGAAGGGAATTGTTGTTCAAAGTGTTCTTTTTTTTTTTTTTTTTAAGATTTTTATGTCTTTCAGCTTTGGCTGTTTTGTAATAAATATCATACCTTCTCGCATAAACCTACTTGGGTAAGAATGACTTCTCTGCACATGCCTTTTTTCTGTTAGCAGCCGCTGAGTGTTTGTTGAGTGACGTACAAGGCACACCTCCAAGTGTTCTGTACAGCATTTTTATTGATGTACAAAATAGCCTGTTCACCATTCAAAAACGTAATCTGCATAGTAAGAATTTCTCTTATCCCTATTTACAGAGAAGGTTTTTAGTGCAAAAACATGAAATTGTGTCCCAGCCCACCCCTTCTAGCACACGCATTGATCAGTTTTGTTCCATGCTGGCTGAGGGTTATTTGGCTATATTTTGGGCCTCCAGCCATTAATGAACTGCATTATCTTCTTCACCTGCAGTTTGCTCAATTTGAAATCCTCTGAGAGGATTTCTTCCGTTAGCTGAACAAGCAGGTTCCCATCAATCTTTTCAGTAACAAAGAATGATATGACATCTTCGGACAAACCAATGAACCGTAGTGACTTGGCCACTTCCTCTATAGAGAGTCCTGATAAGTCAGCCGGTGGCTGCCACGGGGAACCGTCGCCACAGGATCTGGGGGCCAGCTGGAGGTGGAGCGGAGATGAGAAAGGGTAGGAGGCAGAGAAGATGTCCTGCATGCCCTTTTTAACAAAATACTGGTCCTCAGAGAGATCTGGTGACCCAGACTTGGGGTCTTCCTCAGCACCATCAATTTTCAGAGGCAAAGGAGATGTTTCAGAGGCGACTTTCTCTTCTACTAGTTTTGGAGCCCTGGGGGGTAAGGCAGGGCATGAAGTACTCTGCTTTGTCACGCCAGCTGCAAGAGTTTTCACATCTGTACTCTCCAGAGAGTAGCTGGCTGACTTGGGACAACCAGAGACGCTGCTACCGAATTCTGCAGTGACTGAGCTAGAGGGACTGGAGAAGAGCTCACAGCCATCAAAATCAAAAGGTGCTGGGCAGTTTCTCTTTGGTGTGCCTGGCGTCTTTTGTCTAGGGTAACTATAACTCCTGCTTGGATCCAGAAGGAAGTCACTCCTGGTCTGGCTCTCTGATGCTCCCAAATAATGATTAGGCCATGAGAGCCGAGAGGACACAGCTTCAGCAGAAGGACTTCCAAATGGGGATTTCAGGTCCACAGAATCAGTTTTCACTCGGTTACATGGATAGCAGGAAACAGGAGCACTTTCAGAAGGACTTGTGTCAGTTTTAGTGACGCTGCTTAAAAGCAAACACACAAAGAAATCAGTTACAAGAAAAAAGCCAAATCCCAAGGCTTTTGTTATTTATAGATGTTACTGCTGAATAGAAAAGTGCAGTTAGTTTTGAATTCAATAAAGTTCCTGCTAACTTCACTGGTTTTTTTTTTTAAAGAATCTTTAATAAAATACATTGGTAATTGTAGATATGTACCTAATGATTTAAAATGCTACAGTGGAGATAAAATAAGTATTTCAGCTAGTAAGAAAATCATTGTTAATAGGTGCCTGGGTCTTTATGATGAGAAAAATTAAGTCATGTGTAGGCTCTGCACCAACAGGTGCCATGATTGATGAATGATGTCTGCAGTGAGCGAGGGTAGAGTGAGAGAATAGTAAATGGGTGGTGCATGCTTGCCATGCTTGTGCTACAGTGACATGATGGCATCACATCACCCGTGACTCTATTTCCATCCAAAAGTCTGAGGTAGGAGGAAATGCTTCAAATAAAATGCTAATCCTTGCCTTAGTTTCTGAACAATCGAGTAACATTAGCACAAGGATTTAAATGTCCAGAGAACAAAAAATACCTGCAAACGGAGCTACTTTAAACTGTAACGAGCACATGTGGAGTGGTGGATTAGGCTCTGGGGGGGCCATGTTTTAAGAGCAACATGAAACTAGAGTGTGCTCAAAGGAGGGTGAGCAGGCCGGTGAGGGGCCTGACAGTGATGTCAGGGAAGCAGCAGAGGGAGGCAAGGATGTTTCTTCTGGAGAAGAGAAGACTTCTATCCTGGCTGACTCGGAATTTTCATGAGTCGACAAAGAGATATGGGATGGACCTATTTTTGTTTCTTTAGACCTAAGAAATGATTGAAAGTTACATAGAGATTGATTTCAACTCAATATAATAAAAGTTTTTTTTGTAAAGTATTGCTACTTGCCAACAATGGAATGAGCTGTGTTGTAGAAGAATGAGCTCGGAACACTGGAAGTATCCAGGCAAAAGGAAACGACTACCCAACACTGATGGTCAAAAGGGGACTCCTGTCTGGATGGGAATTCAGAGTAGACAGCCAATGGGACCCTTTTCATTTCAGGTCCTGGTTGAAGGTGCTGTCTGCTGAAGGTACTATCTGCTCGTGTCAAAGTCAAAGTGGAAAGAACTAGATGCTGATCTGTGAGAACTGACGGCAGCCCCCGCGGTGTTTCCAGGAGAATCTAGTTGGCCTTTACCTCTGAATTTCTCAGATTGATGTGGCATCTTTTCTTCCCACGACACACTGGCTCTTCCATCCTAGCTAAGGGGCCCCAGCATGCTCACCCAGTGAAATTATTTAAAAAACTAAAAAGCCATTTCCTCTCCCACCACCCTGCCTCAGTTAGGGCTACCCTGAAAATGCTCTCAAGAACCCATGAACTGCTGGATGAGAAGATAAGCGTGCAGCGGGGCCTGGCAAGAAGACTTACATGTTGTGTAGCCCTGAAGAATAGTAGGACAAGGTGGGGCTGGGAGAGCGAGTCTGTTGCCGCGCTGGCTTGACTGTGCGAGGAGGGATGGAGGGACTGGTGGACAAAGGCTTTGCGCTTCGGGGTGGAACAGGTGGGGCGTTCAGGAGCCGGCATTCTTCTCTGACCTGGCGCAGAAAAGAACACTCCAGGTTAGCAACAGACTGACAATGCCACTGGGGGCCAGCTCAATCCTGCAGACTTGCTCAAGTCACTACTCTTAAACCATAACAGCAGGGTGTAAGCATGGCAGAGAGAAGACTGAAGTAAACAAGAATGATGGGAAGCACAGAGGCTGCCAGAGAGCAAATCAGACGCCTGTCATACACTTGCTGGGACAGAATGATTTTTGAAAGAAACTGCTTCGCAAATGCTGGCTGCTACTGAAATACAGAAAGTAATATGAAATATGGCAAGTTAAAGTACCAATGGTTAAAGAGCTAGTGTGAGGATGGATAAAAAGGAAGTATTAAGAAAATAAGAACATAAGGCCTTCACAAATTTAACTTGACGATTCATCTCTTCTATTAGGTTGTGTTTTTTTCACTGTTCAAGCTGAATTCAATTTGATCCAAACCTTAGAGAACCCTGGACCTGGTCCAGGGCTAAAGTTCCTTCTGAAGTAATATGCAGGGAAATTTTTTTTTTTTTGAGATGGAGTCTCACCGTTGTCCAGGTTGGAATGCAGTGGCACAATCTTGGCTCAGCTCACTGCAACCTCTGCTTCCTGGGCTTGGCTGATCCTCCCACATCACCCTCCCAAGAGCACACCTGACTAATTTTTCATATTTTCAGTAGAGAAGAAGTTTCTGTTGCCCATGCTGGAGTGCAGTGGCACCATCGTGGCTCACTGCAACATCCGCTTCCCGAGTTCAAGCGATTCTCCTGCCTCAGCCTCCTGAGTAGCTGAGATTACAGACACCTGCCACCACGCCCGGCTAATTTTTGTATTTGGAGTAGAGTCGGGGTTTGAACATGTTGGCCAGGCTGATCTTGAACTCCTGATCTCAAGTCATCCACTTGCCTGGGTCTCCCAAAGTGCTGGGATTACAGGTATGAGATACTGCACCTGCCCGGCAAGGGCTTCTGAAATGTAAATGTGAGTATCACCGGAGGATCTTGTTTAAAATGCAGATTTTGATTCTGTTGACACAGGGTGGGGCCTGAGAATCTGCATTTCTAACAAGATCCCAGGTGATACTGATGCTACTGGACCGTGGTCCACACTCACTGACAAGGTTGCAGAAGGAGTAATGAAGCAGCTCTCTACATCCGGAAAGTACTTTTTAAAAGAGCTGCTTCTAGTTCTCTCACCTTTCCTTTGTCTTCACACTGGAGAGGATCTAGCTGATCTGTGATGTCCATGGCTTCTCTGAGACTGCCTGCTGTTCCCCTAATTTGCTTTCCATTCCTTGCAGACATTTCAGAATATAATTACCAATGAATATAATCACGTACTTCTCCGTGTCAGGCAGCAGGGGGCAGTTTATACCTGGCTCTGCTAGTCTACCCTGAGGTATAGCGGTAAAAATATCAATAGAGCCAATTCTGACTCTGTCAAAAATGCTATGCTTTGAAATGCTCTCCCGGTATACTTTTAGGCTATGTCCCCACCAAGTTTTTCACCTTCACTTTCAATTCCTTTCTGGCCAAGCAGCTCTGGGATAAGACAACGAAACAGCAAGCTCCTATTAGCTTTGGTACTGAGTTTGCTTAAGCTGAAATGAAATGGGTTCATGTTATCACACGGCATCTCCTACTATCTACACCGCACCCAGGATCTCTACGTCACACCCCAGGCCTGATCCATTTGCCAGAGAAAACCAGCCATTAAGAAAAGACGCATGGCTATGGGTAGCCCAGTAAACCCGAATGAAATGGAAGCAATGTAAAAAGTCTCTCATTGGCTACATTTCTTCCCGGGGCTGCAGATCACTGCTCCTACCTGCAGGGCCAACAACCCTTGTTACTGGGGCCCAGTGGGTTGGTGAGAGGGAATGGTTTCATCTGGAGAAGCTCTGTAGACTAAAAGAAAATATTCAGAGCAGCAGATTTCTTCTACAATAGATGCAGGCTTTCCCCTTGTGAGCTGTTAAAAAGGTGGTGGATGACTGCAGAAAGGATGCCCAGGAGGAAATGAGGTTTGGATAATGACATGAGAGGAATACTTGGCTGGGCTGGCCCAGGAAAGACCCTTGCACCATTCTGGGGTCTTGCTTTTTTTTTTTTTTTGAGACGGAGTTTCACTCTTGTTGCTCAGGCTGGAGTGCAATGGCGTGATCCCGGCTCACCGCAACCTCCACCTCCCAGGTTCAAGTGATTCTCCTGCCTCTGCCTCCTGAGTATAGCTGGGATCACAGACATGTGCCACCACACCCGGCTAATTTTGTATTTTTAGTAGAGAGAGGGTTTCGTCATGCTGGCCAGGCTGGTCTCGAACTGCTGACCTCAGGTGATCCACCCTCCTCGGCCAGCCGGGTCTTCTTAAGAGGCTGAGAACCGATCAGGATGTTGGAGCTCAGGCTGGGCCACCCCGCTTTCTGGCTTTGGTTCATCTTCCTCTGCCGTGTTAGTGAACTGTAAGGTAGCCAAATGTGTTTGTTTCTTAGGGAATATCTGTAGACTTTAGGGTGGATGGGCGTCACTTTATTACAGATGTGCTTGGTTCTATTTATGTTTATAGTAATAGGGCTCATGGAAAATGTGAGACGATAAGGACTCTGTCAGTTAACTTTTTAATTTTAAAATAAATACTTAGTCACTTCCCAATATTGGATTAGAGTAGAACATGAGGAAAACATGGTTAATGCTGGATTCGATTTAGCATTTTCAAAACTTTAAAATTAGCCATTAAATATGACATTTCATGAGGAAACACTTACCTGAGATGTCAATTATAATATGCTCAGATGCCAATTACAATATGCATTTTAATTTACAATAGTCAGCTGACTTTGGTCTATAAACTCAGAAAAGAAGCCACTTGCAGTTGAAATTGACCTAAAGGAACTCCCCTCTTCCTGTTCTCATAACCAATCCCAGGTACCCAAGGTCACTTAGAGCTGGTTCCGCCACCTTCATAACTAGGGACTCCTGAAGGGCTAATAGGTTTCCCACAACGGCGAGGAGAGGGTGGTAGTGAAGAGAAACATTTCCAAGCTACAGGGCCTGGTGACGAGGTAGCCAGGGCCAACTGGGAGTGTTTATGGTTGGCGCTCAAGATAGAATTTGAGACACGGAAAGCTTTTGGGGTGGCCACATGACTCCTGAAGAGAGTTAAAGAACTAATGTCTGTGTGTGTGTGTGTATGAGAGACAGAGAGAGAGAGAGAGAGAGAGAAACAAGCTGATTCTTACTCTTAGGAGGTGGGATGTTGTCAGTGAAGAAGCAAGAATATGAGGCCAGGATTTTTTTCTGTTGTGATGGGAGGACAATCTGGGTGTTGTTATGTGAGGTTAAGGTAAAAGAATTAGGCTTACTTGAAACTCACTTTAGAGAAAGGTGGTTTTTTTTTTTTTTAAAGGATGACTTTAAAGGGACTCCATTCATGACAAGAATTTCGAGTGTCATTTTGTTGAGGCACAGAGTGAGTGGCTTGCACTACACCAGGCAGGTGAGGGGCAGCCCATGGCAGGTGGGCACAGCTGAGGACTCCACATCGCCAAGTGGCATTATAACTTTCAACTTGTTGCTGCATGGGTGGCTGCTCTGATGATGGCCTATTTCTCTGCATCTTAAGGGAAGAATTATATGCTGTGGTGGGATGTATGCATTTTGGGATTCAGAAGTGACAGAGTGAGGGTGTATTGTACCATCTTACATCCTATCTCTTACTATCAGAGCAGTAACAGTTCTACTACTCTTTGCTTCTTGATTTGATTCACGTGGGATATTTACATCCAGGAGGAAGGCAGCTGTGTTTTAGATGAATTTTATCTGTCAATAGGAGACAATTTATAAGACTAGACGGTCAATCACCCTATTTCCAGTTTTCCTTCATATTCAATTTAGCTTTTAAGTGTAACATTTTCAGCACTTGCATGTGGCTCTCATCATGTTACTGGCTGTCTCCGGTGGCTCCCTCTGATTCCTGGATAAAGGCCGGCCTCCCCTGCCTGCCACCCAAGGCTCTGTGCAGCCAGGGTCCCACACATCTTTCTAGCAAGCTCTCCCACTGCTCCTAGTCTATGGCACAAAGGTCCATGCAAAGTGGTGGACTCAGTGTCCCCCCAGCATACCCTGTGCTTTCCTGCCCCTTTCTCTGGTTTAGTTTTTACTGCGCACCACACCTAAACACCAGTTCCTGTGGGCCAGCCCCACACATTACACACTCTGTGCACCACACACTGTTCATATTTACTTTCTCTCCATCTATATTTAATGAGCCTGAAAGCTAAAACATACGGACTACCATACTTGTTATTACCATCCTGGGGATAGCAGAGTTTGGGGATCTGTCACTCCTGGCATGAGCATGTCACACAGAATGCCTGGCAGATGTTAAGGAATGTCACAAAAAATACCAAAAAAAAAAAAAAAAGGCACTTAAAAAACCCATATACCATAGAATATCTTTTATATGTTTATGTGGAAATTATTATTGACAAGTCATTTGCGCTGGATGTTTAGATTTTTTTTGGTGACACTGAGTCAATCTAGGGAAAAAAAGGCACCAGCAGACCTGGCACATACGATCACCACCAACTCTACCACCACCCTTTGACACAGTGTCACGGTGAAAATGACAATGACAGTATTCCTGAACTAGGAAATGCTGTGGCTTTAATCTAGCATACGCCAGAGTAATGGCTATTCTAAAATGAAGATCTAAAGGACTATATTGTGCCTAATGGACTATTTGTTTCCAATGCAATGTTTACAACTGGACTTCCACTGGCAACACAAGGAGAGAGGGGCCCCTGTAGTATCAGGAATGAACCTCCAATCCTCGTGCTCAGTGAAGAGCTGGCATTCTGTTTTGAGGTGGGTGTTACCGTCCACTGCAGATGACGGTGATCTTTGCCTATGTGTGGTTAATTTCTGGTTATGAGTACTTTGAGTATTCACAAAGAAGCTCCTGGAACCAAAGTCCTGTTGATGATGACAGGCTCAATGGGCACAGTGTGGATACATGGAGTACCCAAAGCCTCACTTCCTGAGCAATTCCCTGGCCTAAAGCTTTTCTTCGCAGCTGCTCCACCGCGAGCATATTTCTCTCCTTTTGCTCCTTCAGAGTAAGTCTGTCTCTTTTCTAAAATGTTCAGTGTTTCAGTTATCATCAAACATGAGACACCACTAACCTGGTGTTGATACAAGTCTCCTTGGTATTCACATTGCAGATCACGAATGCAGAGCTAAACAGAAAGCTCACTTATTAAAGAGGTAGAAATGGTGAGTTCTGTTCTTTCTTGAACTTCACCCTCTTTAGTCAATGAGGCATATTCCTAGAGAGGCATATTCAGGCAACTGAAATAATCTAATAGTGGTGGCTTAAAGCAAACTGTAAAAGGTGTCTGTCCTGGGGGCTGCCAGCCGGGATCACAAGCATCGACTTCCATCATCCCTAAAAGTCTGAAGAACATGGCTATCGCTTTCTCTTTTCCTACAGCCTCTATTAATTCCACTTTGCTATTTGTTCAAATATATTGAGTGCCTATCATGTGCTCATTGAGTTAGTGTTGAGTTACAACAGTGAGTAACTCATGGAATTACTTATGAGGGAGGGAAACAAACACATAATTAAAATACAATCTGGTAAGCGTAATAATAGAAGTATGTGCAAGGTTCATGGGAGCACCATCAATTTACTCAAGGTGGCAGGAGAAGAACAAATTCACAGGTGATTTTACTGAGAGAGTCTTAGGAGGGATTATGAGTGTGCAAAAGGTAGAACATAAAAGAACATGGCATGAAAGAAGAAGCAGAATGATGATCTGGTCTGCAGGCTTAGATGATGAAACAAAACACTGGTGCCATTCATCAGATAGAAATTTAGAAGAACAGGGCTTGGGAGAAGCAGAGGAGATCAGTTTTGAAAATACTAACTTTGAGCTCAGTGTTCTAATGATAGATAGAATCTGAAGTTACGGCGGCACTGAGATCCCAGATGAGAAGCGAAGAAGGTTGAACCCCCAAGGGATGGGCAGAAGAGAAGACAGAGGAGGGGAAAGCCAGGTAACTGCACTTTAACGCTCACAGAGCAGAATCATGCTTGAATGGCATCAAGGAAGCCAAGGGAGGGAGAGCTGTAGGGGAACAACAGTGCAAAGACGGAGAGATGTCAGGAAGTCAGAAAAGGGGCTGGAAGAGGTTCCCCTTATGTGACAATTAGCAAGTCACTGGTGATCTTAGCAAATGAGGCATGAGTCAAGTGAGGGGACAGAGCCAGACTCTAGTGAGTCAAAGCTAGACAGGAGGGAAGAGTGGTGTTGGTGAGGGCAGACCACTCTTCTCAGGAATTGTCTGGAAAGGAAGGAGTGAGGCAGTTGTTAGGAAAGGATACACTGGTTTGAAGGAGGCATGCCTTTTCAAAAAAAACTTTAAAGAAACTTGAAAAAATGTGCCTGGGTATGTATATGCATGCATGTAAGCTGGAGGTCAAGTGCACATTGACGCCTGGGACTCTGCTCTCCTTTAACTTAAGAAGATAAAGGGGAGACCATTTTTCCATTGTTCCCTGCCTCTGTCATGCCATCAGTGGCCACATAAAGCTAGAAAAATAATTAATGGTAGCATATCATCTAACAGTGAAAGCAAAGATGAAACACACCTAATAGAACAAACGCTTTGGAAAGCTTCATGTTTCTAAGTGGAGATGGTCAACAAAGTCAAGCGCAACTCCAATCTATGGTCCAAATCAAACACATCATAAAATAGAACTATTTTCTTTACTTTCAGAATACTGCCCAGGGAGCTTAACGTCATTTCCTGAGTCCTGGAATAGACATTTAACCTTCTCTTCCCTTCTCCCCTTCTTACAGTTCCAACTGTTGCTTAGTTGGGAGTGAACTGAGCACAGGTCAGGGATCAGTAATTTGAAAAGTGGAAAACAAGGTCTCCTCTAAATTGCCACATGTTGAAAATAATGCATGAGAATTTGTTAACAGTAGGAAGCTCATGATTGCATGAGTGGAAAGCAGAGTTACACGTAGATCTCTGGAGGGGAAAAAAGGTACATACATACAATTGGAGTGTTTTCTACAAAGTATCTATGAAATTCTTTCTTTCTCCTGTTACATCTTTTTCTCTGACACTTCCTAGGGGTTTATGAAACAGCATCACTAAGACTGGGGGCTTTCTGGTACAACAGCATTTCTTGGAAAGCCTTTGTTTCTCACAACTTCGACAACTCTGTTCTGTGGAAGAAACACAACTTTCACATGCAGTCACTAACAGGACCAAAGAGCTTAAGAAAGGTGAAAGGACAGTTAACCATGGCATGGTCTTTACTTAGCAGTTTTCAGATAGTCTTTTGGGAAAAAAATCAATTTCAGAGCAGTGGTGGCTGCTCAATCTTACATACAAGACAATGGATCTAGGGACATCTGCTGATGGGGCCATGTATTTCCTTAGTTAACCTTCTAGAACCAATTGTCACATGCCTGGCAGGGGCATGGGGAAGGGAGTATACCTCCTGTCTCAAAGATCATATTGCTTGGAATTGTGGACAATCAGTAGAGATATTTTGGCACACTCAGGTGGAGTAAGGATCGTTTCGTTTCCATATTGACAATGATTAAGAAAATACATACACTGCAGGGGAGCTTGATTTAAAATGAGATTCACCTTTCTTGTGCATTTTCTTCCCTAAAAAGCCAAATGCAGGACAACGTCAGCAACCCAAAGAAAGGAGTTTTGTAACCATGCTTCTTTGAACTTTGTAACTTTGCCTTCTGCCCTCTGCCCTGTATTTTACATTTCTTCCCACACTCCCAGATAACAAAATCATTACTGCTGTAAGAAATCGTATTTATAAAGAGGCTTTTATACAAAGAGTTCATAACCCTGTCGCATAACCATCAGTGGATATTTTCAGCCAAACAAAAATTAAAGTTTTATAATGACAAAGTACAATAAACGAACCTCTATTTGATTAATTACATGAGAGCAAATGTGATTTACAGTCAAAATCCTGATCTTAGACGTATGAGCTTCTTTTTTCCATTTTTATATATTGATGATAAGGACCTAAGACAGACCTTTCTCAGAAATGGTCTCCAATATTCCAGCCTCAGGCAAAGGAGGCCCAGGGGAAGGAGCGGGCAGCCACTCACTCAGTGGCAGGAGGGGCAAGTGGTTCTGAAAAGATATACTTGTTTAGAATGTAGGGTGCTTTCATGGACTCAGAAAGTATATGCCATTGAAGAGTAGAATAAAGATCCTTCCTGAGCAACGAGTATAATATGTGATAAATATACTTAAGTCATGTATAACCTTCCTATTAATGTGATTTTATACAAATGGTACGTACCTAATTGTACAGCTTTGGAACAAGACTTTTCCAATAGAACAGGGGTCCCCAACTTTTGGGATATGGACTGGTACTGGTCTGTGGCCTGACAGGAAACAGGCAGCACACAGCAGGAGGCGAGCAGCTGGCTAGTGAGCCAGTGAAGCTTCATCTGTATTTACAGCTGCTCCCCATCCCTCGGATTACTGTCCGAGCTCTGCCTCCTACGAGATCAGTGGTGGTATTAGATTCTCATAGGAGCACGAACCCTGCTGTGAACTGCACATGTGAGGGAACTCTGCATGTTCCTTATGAGAATCTAGGTGGCGTGTTCCTTATGAGAAGCTAATGCCTGATGATCTGTCACTGTCTCCCATCACCCCCAGATGGGACCGTCTAGTTGCAGGAAAACAAGCTCAGGGGTCCCACTGATTCTACATTATGGTGAGCTATATAATTATTTCATTATATATTACAATGTAGTCATAATAGAAATAAAGTGTACAATAAATGCAATGCACTTGAGTCATCCCAAACCACTCCCTCTCCCAACCCCCGGTCTGTGGAAAAATTGTTTTCCATGAAACTGGTCCCTGGTGCCAAAAAGGTTGGGGACTGTGGCAATAGAATATTATAATTATCTTTATTATCATTCTAATCATTAAGATTTTCAATGGACACAAAAGAAGAAAAAAATAAATCTTGACCTAGAAGCTTTCATTTAAAAAGAACCTACATGAAACAGAAGGCAATTAGTTTCAAAGTTACCAAACACAGTAATAATTTAGTCCTTATTTCAATTAACAAATGGGAACTTAGGTATGGCTTGCTTACAAAATACTCCTCAAAGCTTGTAATTAAAATTAATTAAACGTCAAATGCCCTAGGAAACCTCATTAACTAGTGGAATCCTGACTGTATCTTTTTGTAGAGCAGTTATTTTGAAAAGTAAATAATCACTAAGCTTAAATATTAATACATCAGATTTAAGAAAATCTGTCAATACCTTTCTAATATTAATATTTTACAGAGAGAAAAAGCCCAAAGACAAAATAAAATCAAAATGCAGAGTAGAATCAATTCTTAGCTACTTCCCATAGCTTGTTATCAACAAACATATTTTATGGTACTTTCTTAACTTGGGTAGTCATGTGAGGCCACTAATTCTGTAGGCTGGGCATATCCAAAGTAATGAGATCTGGCAGCACCAGGAGCTGGTCTGGCCAAGCCTGAGGAAGGGAGTCAGTTATCCAAGGCCACTTCTCACCTTTGATATTTCTGTGTAGGTTTGCCCAGGATTACCAGTTTCTTGACACTTGTTCACAGCCTTAGAGCCTCATGCATGTGGCTTTTTCACAGGCACTCTAGTTCTTAAAACCCCTGACTCTGCCACTAAAAGATTATGCTACTGGGATCCACAGGGTGCCAAGCATTTCTGGAGCTCTGTTTTTGGGCTTACGATGATTACAAAGTTTGTGATGATTCCACAGTTATGTAACTAAAACATAATACATACCTTACCAAGTAGACGTTTTAAAAGTCAGATTAAAAGAATGTTTTGCTATTTTTAAAACCAATTGTGTGTTTTTATAATATCTCAGAAACCCAGCAGAATGAACTAGCACACCCACTTTTGGAATGGGAGGCTGACTGACCCCCGTGGTAGCTGGCTCTGCCCATCTGCTGTCAGGGCGGATATGTCCACTCGCACCCACCTCCTGATTCTTTGGAGGGGCCTTATGTACCTGGAAAGTGTGACTTCCTCTCTCCATTCCTTAGTCAAGGAAAGACAGTGGGAAAAAACCTCTAAACAGTGACTCTCTACCTAACCCTAAACTGGAATTCATCCTATATTAAATTATTGCTATTTATTGTAAATGTTTACCAAGTGCCAGGGAGAAGTGCCAAGTTCTTTGTACAGTACAAAAATGCAGTGAAGATGTTATTATCCCCACAGGAACTGACTCAGGGAGGTTAAATATTTTGTGCAAGGTATGAAGCTACAAAGTGGTAGCGTGAGGATTGAAATCGATGTGCAGCTCTCAGATGCACTGCTGCACGCCTCTAATTATCTATCACATAGTGAGGGTTCTGCCTGTCTGAGGCAGATTCAGATGCCCCAACAGACTTCTCTATAGTTAAATCAGTTTTTTGCAAGCACCTACTAGGCTAGGCCCATCAATCTGGCATTAAAGTTACTCTTTAAGTCCCATTTTTCTCAAACACCAACAAAACAGTGTGCTTCATTAAAGAAACTTTATGATGAACTTTCGGCCTTCTAGCAATGAATGTGTGCTACCAACCCATCTTAAAACTTAGTCCCTAAACTCTTTCTCATAAGCTGTGGGGCAATCTTGTCTATCACAAAGGTTCACAAATTCATCAACACTGCAGTAAAACATGGTTGAAATCAGTGGTTCACAAAAGAGCTCCTTTTACCAGGAATTGCTATAATATCAACCACTATCCAAGAGAGAATGTGTTTTTTTTCTGTTATTAAAGACAGATGGAGGCCGGGCACGGTGGCTCATGCCTTTAATCCCAGCACTTTGGGAGGCTGAGGCGGGTGGATCATGAGGTCAGGAGATCAAGACCATCCTGGCCAACATGGTAAAACCCCGTCTCTACTAAAACAAACAAACAAAATTAGCCAGGTGTAGTGGCGTGAGCCTCTATTCCCATCTCATTGGGAGGCTGAGGCAGGGGAATCGATTGAACCTAGGAGGTGGAGGTTGTAGTGAGCCGAGATCGCAGCACGTACTCCAGCCTGGTGACAGAGTGAGACTCCGTCTCAAAAAAAAAAAAAAAAGGACAGATGGAGAACACTGACCACTGGGTACTGGGGTCCTCGGATAGGATACTGCCACACAAATGGTTTCAGAAGAGCTGTGAACCTGCAGGATTATTTTGTCTGTTTTTCTGAGACTGAGTCTTGCTCTGTCACCCATGCTGGAGTGTAGTGGCACAATCTCAGCTCACTGCAACCTCTACCTCCTGGGTTCAGCTGATTATCCTGCCTCAGCTTCCGGAGTAGCTGGGATTCCAGGAGTGCACCACCACACCAGGCTTTTTTTTTTTTTTTTTTTTTTTTGAAGTACAGACCGGATTTCACTATGTTGGCCAGGCTGGTCTTGAACTCCTGAGCTCAAGTGATCTGCCTACCTTGGCTTCCCAAAGTGCTGGGATTACAGGCATGAGCCACCATACCAGGCTGACCCTGCAGTTTTGATAACCATTTGTAACTCATTGCATAGACGGGAACAGACTGGAAGTCAAATGCTCTATTTATAGAATCTTGTGCAATATAAAGTCTTCCCAGCATTGCTCTCCAAAATGGCATTTTCTAAAGAGGGGGAAAAGAAGATTGCTCTTGAAGATTGCCTTTTGTAGAGTACATCTGGGTAAATACTTTACATATCAGCCAATAACCAGAAAATCTAACTGATGAATAGATGCCTGCAATGTTAAAAAATAGAGAATGTGTTTAGATCAGTAAGGATAATCCACTCAAGAGGGACTGTCAGGTCATTCTGATCTGGGGGCAACTTGCAAATTTTAAAAAGGGAAAATGCCAGACTGGGCATGCTCCCTCAGTTGGGCTCAGATGCAACAGCTCTAGGTGTTGCATCTTGTCCATTTCTTGAACCAGGAACTGTTTACTTTTCCCTGTGACATTCCCATTAGGAAGAGGACGGCCTCTCATATTCCAGAGAGGTTAGTGTCAGTGTTTTGTTTAAAAAATTATTAAACATGGCTGGGTTCAGCGGCTCATGCCTGTAACCCCAGCACTTTGGGAGGCAGAGGTGGGTGGATCACTTGAGGTCAGGAGCTTGAGACCAGCCTGGTCAACATGGTGAAACCCTGTCTCTACTAAAAATACAAAAAAAATTAGCCAGGTGTGGTGGCACGTGCCTGTAATCCCAGCTTCTCGGGAGACTGAGGCACGAGAATCGCTTGAACTCGAGAGGCGGAGGTTGCAGTGAGCCAAGATCGTGCACTGCACTCCAGCCTGGGCACCAGAGTAAGACTCTGTTTCAAACAAAACAAAACAAAACAAGCATAAAAAATTCTTAAACAATCTTTACAAAGATATAAGAGGACTAGAGCACACAATTCTAGAGCATCAAATACAAAGATACAAGAGGACTAGAGCGTCAAATACAAGTGAATATACAAGGTATATTAACAAAACATATGAACGGGATTAAACGGATGACTCTGCCCCCAGCGATTTTCTGTTTGGCTCACAATGTAGTTTCCCTGTTTAAGACACAAACAGAAAAGGGTTGACAAGCAGAGCCCGGAGGATGCTAGAGCTGCAGCACAAGTGGGGAGGAAGACACCCTTTCTTTGACTCCTTTCCACTGCCCTGGCACCTTCTATTCCTAAGGACCTGGTGAGAGTTGTCACCTTCCCAGCTAATATCTAGCTGGTGAACTTTCAAGTGAAGCCAACATCTTTAATTACTGGGTAGGACAGCTGGCTGGACACATGGCACATCTCTCTCCCAAGATTCACTCCACCGGAACTATCCAAAGAACTTTCACTTAATTCTGTGGGAGCACTTAAATTTATGCCCCATTAAAGTTCCCTTTTGAAAATTACAAGCTGAAGCCACATCTAACAACTATGATGTTCTCTGGATCCCACGCACATCCTAAAAATGGAAAATTCAGTTCATGGTCAAAGAACCAATAAAAAACATGACTTCATTTGAAATGCCTAAATTTTTTAAAAAAACCAAATTAAATGATTTCAGGTGTTTATAAAAAAACATCAGGTTTATAGCATTCTACAAACACTGGACGCGCTCTGAAAAGATTCTCTTACGTCATAAGAAATTACAGCTTAGACTGGAGGCCAATTTTTTTTTTTTCTGTGAGATTTGCTTTTAGTTTCAAATTTAGCATTTCTTTTTTAGTACCAAGGTCAGAGTTGGACCTCTTAATATTTATGTTCTTACTCATCTTTCATTAGCCACAGAAAAAACAAGTGATGCTAGTTTCCTACCTCCAGACTTGGTTACATAAATGACCCTGGGTGTGACCATCTCGGATGAGTCTGTAAGTCAGTCAACAAACATGGGTCCCCACTGTGTGCCAGGTAGGACCCAAGTTCAATAGGAAAAGCTCATACAGTCATGTTTCTATTGAAGGTCAGAGTTGCAACCTTCAAGTAACACGAAATACATACTGAATTAAGACATCCCTCAAGTTCCAGGAGAACTTGTTTGGAGGGCTGCCCCCTTACTTTTTACCTGGCTTTTGATGAACATTCTTAGAGAATCGCTGACATAAACACAAGGGCCAAGGACCCCAGCTCTACCATTAAGTTCCCTAAACAGTCCATGACATTTAGTGAATACAGGGATCTCTGGGCTTGTGCCTGATGGTCCCTACAGGATCCTGTAAGGAGCAAGGGCAAGTCCAGATCTGTAGCTGCTGGGGAGCTCTCACGCCCTGCAACAAAAGGCCAGAGGTAGGTCCTCTCTCAGGAAAGCTTTGCAGCAATGAGGGCTCTTTATGGACAGCTAAGCATGGAGCCTGGCACAAACTGCTGCCTGACACCCAGGGCTGTCCATGCCCTGGTGCCAGCCTCTCAGCCACCACTGCCCATCCCTATTCAACTGCCCCACAGAACTCCCTGTTTTCCCTCTTACATGCTTAAAGCTGCCCCAGCTTCCAGCTCGTTGCTCATGCTGCTCTGTCCGGAATGTCCTTCTTTCTCATTTCTCTTCCAATTCAGGTACATTTTCTAAACGTATTTAAAATGTCATAATCTCCACAGAGGCTCCTCTCATTCATCCCCCGACTAGAAGTTTCTCTGTCTCCTCTGAATTCCCCATACATTATCTCTCTCTCATTTTCCTATTGTTTATCACCTTTTAACTTGTGTAACAGTCATTTCTTTTCATCTGTTACCTTCCCTGTCAAACTGAGAAGTATGAGGGGCTAGAGTCCAGGTTTTCTTGATGACTGTATATCTAGCATCTAGCCTAGTAATTCCATAGTTTTAAAAAACCGGGTTCTGCACAGCCCCAGGGTTCTAGAAAGGTATCCTAAGATCACCTGGTAGGGGCAGAGAGTGGGCAGCGACCCAAGGAAGACCGCTTCCCCACAATCTGTGCTTTGGTCAGATAGGTTTTGATTTGAACTCTTCTATATATTGGGATTCATATAATTCTTGTAAAAAGGATTCTTCAGAGATAGAAAAAAGGAAGCTACTGTAATAGATATTGTCAAATAAATTAATAGAATTACACTTAATACCTGTAGCCCTTTCTCCCTCAGGGATAACGAAATTCAATGATTAAAAATGAATAGCAAAGGTTCAGAGTGGCTGTCAATCGAAGAACATGGTCAAAATAGAGGGCCCTTTCTCTTGTTCTAAACAGAACTGTACCAAAATTTTAGTTTTACATTAAAATCAAGCTCTGAATGAGTTATGTTTAAGGTGTTAAATAGAACTGCCCTGGCACTGGTTCTGGGGTGTGTGTGTGTGTGTGTGCGTGTGTGTGTGTGTGTATACATTAGCACATCCACTATGCTTTGATCTCAAAGTAACTTCAGGGATATAGGAGAGAGCTGTAAGTGAGGCTGCTGCCTCTTGATTTTCCTCTGCTTCCCCTCCCACCCCCAAATAAATTTACTCCTCCTTCAGTCTTCCCCATCATAGTAAATGACAATAATATCCATTCTGTTGCCCAGGTTAAAAATCTAGGCGTTTTCTTCGATTGCTCTCTTTCCTTCATGCCCAACATCCAACTCACAAGTAAATATTGTTGGGTTTACCTGTGAAACAGTCTGGAGCAGTCGTCTCTCTCTGCCAGCCACTACCAGCTGCCACGGTTTAGGGCCTCACCACCTCACACCTACGTTACTGCAGTTGCCTCTTCTCTGCTTCCCACCTTCCACTCTCTCCTCCCTATAATCCATTCTCCGGGCAGCAGCAAAAGTCAGGTTTAAAACTCTCCTGTTAAAAACTCTCCAAGAGGTTCTCATCAGACATAGAGTAAAACTCTAATTTCTAACTGGTCAAAAGAATCAAGCTAGCATATATATCTCACTCCAAACTAAACAAATTTGCTCACTCTGATAATCTTCAGTTGGGGAGTTTTAAGAAAATAAAGTAGTGTATGACTGAGCAGAGAGACAGAAAGATTGGCACCTCATTCAAAAACAGAAATGACTTACGGCTTCAGATTTGGGAGGCACTGGAGGTGGAGGTAGGGAAGTATCTGAAGATTTCATTGCTGCTCCCAGAGTCCCAGGGATGGGAAGAGGAGAAGTTGCACATTTAGATCGGACAGAACCTCTAAACTGATCACATCTGCTCTTCTCGCTCAGGGAGCGAGTGAGAGGCTGATGGCTGGGCTTGCCTTCCTCCAGCCACAGCTCTTCATAGGGAAGTTCTGACTTTCCCGGGATGCCTGCTGATTCTTCACTAGCTTCTGGGAAAAGGTAGTCGCTTCCACTATCTCCAGAGTCCTGGTAGGGCAGGATGTCATGAGGAAAGGGGGCCCAATCTCCCCCCAGGTCCCTGCAACCATGAAGGTTCACCTCGCTGTTGCCATGGAGATTGTTGCCATACACACAGACCGAGAGTCGGTGGAAGGACTGAGTGAGCTCATCGCGGGCGTAGCTGAGGGAGTTGGGCACGTGGTTGTGGCCAGAGCACCGGCCCTTCTTGGGGCTCTTGCAGTCCTCATTCCAGTCGGTTTTCACATCACGGACAGCCCGTGAATACTCATCGATGTCGAACTGTTCTTGGCAGATACCTAGCCAGTGATGGACCAGGGTTTCGGGCCATCCCTCTCCCTTCACCAGGTGTTCTGGGAGGCTGAACTTGGGGACAGTCAAGTGCAAAGGAAAGTGCATGGGGAGGATCTTGTTGTTCCGCAGCACACAGCAAACCACCACCGTCTTGGTCTGGATGTTCACAAACTTATAGCGGTGCCCCTCGCGGATGAAGTGGAGGTCGTATGGGTTTCTCGGTGGAGGGCTTGGCACAGTCACATTCACAGGAAGCCTGGTTTTCTCCACAATGTTGCGGATGGTGTGTTCGCCCTCTTGCATCTGAAGTTCCAGGGGACTTCGGGTGCTAAATCTGCCCTTGCACTGGAATGGAAGGCTAATGCTTTCATTGGTCCGGTGATTCATGCAAATAAGGCATGGCATTTTGCCTTTTCCCAGCTTGCTGATGGAATTGAGCTTCCCAATCTTTTTGAAGATTGTGTTGAGTCGTGACTTTTCCTTGAATGTCTTTGCATAAAGGATTTCTGCTTGCCCCATTAGAGTGAGTTCATCCCCAGTACACAGGGTGATGTTGTACACTTCAGTGTCTTCATTGCATTCACCTGAAGCAACCTACAATAAAATCAATCACATTTTAGGATAATTTCCTTTGATCTACTCATGCAAAGAAGAACTTCCTATTAAGACACACACAAATACATACACAGAGGAAAATGCTGTGCTTTTCTTTAATACTAAATTTAGACACTTGGTTTTTTTTTTTTATTATACTTATGTGGTTAACAATAACTACTCTTTGTTCAAGATGATACTAGTCTAGAATTTTAGAAACATCTCTTTTCTCTATATATGCAGCGTAGTCTATCATATGGATACTAACGGGACATTGTAATTTTTTTTTTCTTTTTTAGTTATAAATGTTTTCATGAATGCTGATGTAGAAAATTCCTTGTTTTTTATTATTTAAATTTTAATTTTTTACTTTTTAAAATTTTACTAAATTTTTAAAATTTGAAATTGAGACAAAGAACTTAAAAATGTGGTATTTCTCCATTTAAAAAAAATTATACATCCATTATTTAATTGGAAGAAATGTTTAAAAATACAAATATAAAAATGAAGAACTTCTATGCTATCTTATCACTAAAGATAATCTGTCAAATATAAATAGAAAAAAGAAATAGAATTGATTCATCTATCTCAGAGTACAAACAGATACATATGTACACAATTCTGTTATCTGAGTTTCCAACTGTATCCATTTCCCCAGGGCATATACTTCATCACTAGTAATACTAACCTAATGTATTCCATTTTGTATGAATGTGCATTATTTGACTAGCTTCTTACTCTAAAATAAAAATATAGATGGATTTTTTCCAATGTCTAGCAATTATAAATAGTACTGCAATGAACTTTTTTACAGCTCAATTATTTCCTTAGGATAAAGTACCAGAAAAACTGCAGGGATAAAAGCTATGCATATATTTGGTTTTTGGTTTTGTTTTGTTTTTGAAGACAAGATCTTGCTGCCCAGGCTGGAGTGCAGTGGCATGATCACAGCTCACTACAGCCTTGACCTCCCAAGCTTAAGGAATCCTACCACCTCAGCCTCCCGAGTAGCTGAGACTAAGGTGTGAGCCACCACCCCTGGCTAATATGCATATATTTGAAAGATCTAATGTGCACTGCCCACTGTGTTTTCAGCAACATTATACTTATACTTTTATCACTTTATGAAATTATGTCTCCCTATACCCACACTGAAGTTTATTTCATGTTTACCAGTATGAGAGGTAAAGCATCCATGCTGAATTTATTTTTTTATTTTAAATATATTTATTGGTATATTCATTTTTCAGTATTTATCTAACTATTTAGATCTCTGATTACTTTTTATGTAAATGAAAATGTCATTTATGCTATGTATTCTTCCATTTGTTGTTTGAATGGCAATTTTTTTTTTTTTTTGGAGACGGAGTCTCGCTCTGTCGCCCAGGCTGGAGTGCAGTGGCTGGATCTCAGCTCACTGCAAGCTCTGCCTCCCGGGTTTACGCCATTCTCCTGCCTCAGCCTCCCGAGTAACTGGGACTACAGGCGCCCGCCACATTGCCTGGCTAGTTTTTTTGTATTTTTTTAGTAGAGACAGGGTTTCACCGTGTTAGCCAGGATGGTCCCGATCTCCTGACCTCGTGATCCACCCGTCTCGGCCTCCTAAAGTGCTGGGATTACAGGCTTGAGCCACCGCGCCCGGCCCTGAATGGCAATTTTATAGCTTAACTCTTAAAGTTGTCTTTTTTTAAATGTAGTCAATATTTTCAAAATTTTCCTTTGTGATTTCATTCTTGGGTGCTATGTTTCTAGCTGAGATGATACAGATTCATGATTTTGAACCAGGAGTGATTGTACCCACTAGGGGGCAATGTTTGGAGACAGTTTTGATTGCCACGACTGGGGAACCTGCTGTTTGCATCTAGTGGATAGAGGCCAGGGAAGCTGCTCAATATGCTATAACGCTCAGGACAGCTCCCCACAGCAAAGAATTAGCCAGTGCAAAAATCTCAGTGGTGCTGAGATTGAGAAACGCTGGTATAATTGCCAGTGTTCTCTTTTAATACTTTGCTATGTAGCTCTATTTTTTTTTAAATCCTAACCCAAAAGGGAATGTAACTCTATTTACTCTGGTGGATTATTTAAGGTAGGTTTGTGTGTGTGTGTAAATTAACTGAGTGTTGAGTACACTTCCTAAATAGCCATCCCTTTCATCACTAATTTGAAGTGTCACTTTTATTGTATACTAATATTATGTACTTTTGTATCATAAATTTAAAATATATAAAGTATTATATACTAAGTTCATAAAATACATTCAAATATATACCTATATTTGCATTTATTTGGGGGCCATTTATCTTAGCGACCTTTCTATTTTCCCACTTTAACTATATTGTTTTTAATTTGTCTTCATCTTACATTTTCAGATCTGATAACAAAAGCCCTGAATTGTGTTTATTCTGACTCAAAAAGTATGTGGATGGCAGAAAACAAGAGAAATAAAGTCAAAAGTCAAAGGACAGACTGAAATATTTGCAAAACATATCACAGATAAAGAGCTAGTATCTCTAATATACAAGTAGCTTTTTAAAAGTATGGACCTGAGAACATCCTGGCTAATGCAGTGAAACCTGTCTCTATTAAAAATACAAAAAATTAGCTGGGCATGGTGGCACGCGACTGTAGTCCCAGCTACTTGGGAGGCTGAGGCAGGAGAATTGCTTGAACCTAGGACGCGGGGATTGCAGTGAGCCGAGATTGCGCCACTGTATTATTGCAGACTGGGTGACAAAGCGAGATTCTGTCTGAAAAAAAAGAAAAAACAAAAACAAAAACAAAAATGTTGTAGAAAAATAGGCAAAATATATGAAAAATCAATTAACTAACAAGACATACAATGGCTTTCAAACCTATGAAAAGATGTTGAACTTCTCTCCTCATAAGAGAAATGCCAATTAAAATTATACTAAGATACCATTTCTCACCTAACACATTGATTAAAAATTCAGAAGCTTGACATCACACTCCGTTGGTAAGGCTATGGGGTAAAAAGGATCCTTGTCCGTAGCTGGTGAGAATACAGCATGATACAACCTGTGTGGTGGGGAATTTGGCAGTATCAAGCCAAATGACATATGCATTTATCCCTCCATCCAGCAATCTACATCTAGGGATTTACCCTGAAGACATTCCTCCAACAATATGAAAGTACACATGTATAAGGTTATTCATTGCAGCATTATTTGTCTTTGCAAAATATTGGAACTCATCTAAATGCTCAAATATAGGAGGCTGACTGAATAAACTATGGTACACACACTTCCTGGTACTATGCAAAAGACAATGAGAATAATGAATCCAAGGAATGGATATGAAATTACTTTCAAGAATATATTGTTAAATAAAAAAAAGCAAAGTGCAAAAAAAGTTTATACAGTGTACTTTTTTTTTAAGAAGAAAGGAAAAATTAGTATATACATTTTCTGTTTATTTTGGTTACAAAACAAAAACAAAAACAAGCACAAGGAAAAACAGAAAACAATGAAACTGGTTACTTACTGGAGCTAGGGACAAGGGAGGAAATGAAACCTTTCTGAGTATACCTTGCCACAGAGTTTGGACTTCAAGGATGTATGTATGCTAATGTGCTACATATTTTAAAAATTAGGTCAACAAGAATTTTTTTTTAATTGTAAGTTCTGGGATATGTGTACAGAATGTTCAGGTTTGTTACATAGGTATACATGTGTTTCATGGTGGTTTGTGGCACCCATCAACCCATCATCTACATTACGTATTTCTCCTAATGCTATCTTCTCTCCCTTAGACGCCCCCCCCCCCCCCGCCCCCGCCAACAGGCCCCAGTGTGTGATGTTCCCCCTTGTGTCCATGTGATCTCATTGTTAACTCCCACTTATGAGTGAGAACATGCAGTGTTTGGTTTTCTGTTCCTGTGTTAATTTGATGGTTTCCAGCTTTATCCACGTCTCTGCAAGGGACATGAACTCATCCTTTTTTATGGCTGCATAGTATTCCATGGTGTATATGTGCCACATTTATCCAGTCTATCACTGATGGGCATTTGGGTTGGTTCCAAGTTTTTGCTATTGTGAACAGTGCTGCAATAAATATACATGTGCATCTGTCTTTATAGTAGAATGATTTATAATCCTTTGGATATATATCCAGTAAAGGGATTGCTGGGTCCAATGGTATTTCTGGTTCTAGATCCTTGAGTAATCGCCACACTGTCTTCCACAATGTTTGAGCTAATTTACACTCCCACCAACAGTGTAAAAGTGTTCCTATTTCTCCACACCCTTTCCAGCATCTGTTCTTTCCTGACTTTTAAATGACTGCCATTCTAACTGGCGTGAGATGGTATCTCATTGTGGTTTTGATTTGCATTTCTCTAATGACCAGTGATGATGAGCTTTTTTTCCCTTATGTTTGCTGGCCGCATAAATGCTTTCTTTTGAGAAGTGTTTGTTCATATCCTTCACCCATTTTTTGATGCGGTTTTTTTCTTGTAAATTTAAGTTATTTTAAAACTGAGTGCAAATGGAAACAAATGCAAAATTCAACTGTTTTTTAAATCAACAAAATAACCACTCTGGGGAAAGAGAAATAATCCAAGTAGCTTTGGAATGCTGTCTGATATGGTTTGGTTGTGACCCCAACCAAATCTTACCTTGAATTGTAATAATCCTCACTTGTCAAGGATGGGACCAGGTGAAGATAATTGAATCATGGGGGCGGGTTTCCTCCAAGCTGTTCTTGTGAGAGTGAGTTCTCATGATAGTGAGTTCTCACGAGATATCATGGTTTTATAAGGGGCTTGCCACATTGCTGGGCACTCATTCTTTCTCCTGTCACCCTGTGAAGAGGTACCTTTCTCCATGAGTATAAGTTTCCAGAGGCCTCCCCAGCCATGCAGAACTGTGAGTCAAATCTGTTTCTTTTATAAATTACCCTATCTTGAGCAGTTCTGTGAGAACGGACTAATACACTTTGACCATATAATGCCAGTAGGGAAAAAAACACCAATAAATACTCTGATCCTTTTGGTAGATTTGTTTTTCATAGGGATATGGGTAGAACAACTCTGAATCAAATGTATGTGTATTGTAAGATTGAATGAATGGGTAAATATATTGATGTCTTGGGAGTACAGAGATTTCATTTTGGAAGGAGGAGACAGAAATGTGGAATGAAGAGCAGGAAAGGCAAGACAGAACTCCTTGGGGTTTGGATTGAAATTAGAGGTATCCATATTAACTCACACTTTTCAGCAGTTATACACACAGACACACATACACACACACACACACACACACACACAGACACACACACGTATATCTTAGTTTTTTCCTTTCCAAGCAACCAGAAACCGCCCAAATCATTCCCCACTAAAACGAACCAGGGCTCCCTGGAGAAATTATGAATTCCAAGGGTAGGGCAGAAATGGTACAAGGTGTGCTTGGAACATTTTGTCGTGCCAGAAAGTAAGGTGCTCATAAGATGATGGGAACATGCCAAAAAGACACAGCAACCAGCCTAAATGAGCTCCTACTGCTAAAATCTGGGACAATTTGAGTATCACAATAAATAAAGACCACAATGAATTATAATCTATTGAATAAAACAGGAACACCTAAATCCGTGCTGATAGCAAAAAGATGACAAACAAGGAAGACTGGAAAATCATAATTTTGCAACTTATTATTTACTTCATTATTTATTACTATTATACTTTCTACTATTATAACTTTATTATAGTAAAAAATCATTTTATATAAGAATCATCAATAGATGCCAAATTTATAGGAGTTTGATTAAGGAGGTTATATGCATAGTCTTAGTGTCTTTTCCCAGAATGCTTATTCACTGCAAGGGGAAAAAAGTAACTATACAGTGGAGAATATACCTTGGACAGTACCTTGACCAGGTTATCAAATTTAGTATCACCAAAGAGAGGCATACTGACATCCTCTACCTCTGAATGTGACTTCCTGAGAAGTTCATGACCTTGCTTATATACCATTCTAGCCAAAACTATTATGGAAATCTCATCATGAGGAAATATCAGACAAACCCAAACTGAGAAATATTCTATAAAACACCTGGTGTGTATTCTTAACAAAATGTCCACGCCAGAAAAGACAATGAAAGGCTGAATAATTGTTCCAGATTAACATGAAATAAAGAGAAGTGAAAAGCAAAGCAATAAAGTACACTTTTGGGACAATTTGGATTCGGGACTATAAATAAAAGTATTGTTATCACTGCTAATGTTCCTGAATATACTGTGTTTACATAAGAAAAAAACCCTTATTCTTAGGAAATATACACTGATGTATTAAGGGGTAAGGGACATAATGCATTCAATTCACCCTCACATGGTTCAGAAAAAGGTAAGTTATATTACGCATATGTGTATGTGTATATGGATGGAGACTGGGGAAATGGGTAAAATAAATGTGCTAAAATGATAAAAGTTGGTGAATGTGGGTAAAGTGATAGGGTGTCCTCATTTTTATTCTTGCAACAATTCTTTAGAACTGAAATAATTTAAAAATGAAAGGTTGAAAAATGTGCCTTTTCCAGATAAACTTTAGAATCATTTTGTCTATGGTCTGTAATGATAATTTTATTGTAGTACATTAAATCTACATGGTGTTTTGGCAAGAAGTGACATCATTGTAATAGCATTTCCAAAGAGGCACATAATTCTCATCATTTATTCAGATCTTTTATTTCCCTTATTAGTATTTAATTCTGCCTTCATTATCAACCCCTGGACACTGCTGTTGAGTCATAGTTGTTGAATACGTTTTATTGCTATTCTGCATGTCCAGTGTCTTACTGTAATAGTTTTTTTTTTTTTCAGTCAATTCTCTTGGGATTAGGTGATTATATCTTACACAAATGATGAAAAATTTATCTTTATCCTTTCAATTTTCATCCATTCTCTCTCGTAACAGAGTGGTGGAGGTGACAGTGAGCATTTTAGTGTTTCAGATTTTAATGAGAATATTGTCAGTGTTTTAATATAAAAATATGAGAAGTTTGTTTAAGATATTCTTTATCATGTAAGTAATGTCTTTCCAATACTAGTTTTCTAAAAGTTTCCACAAATAAAATTTTTAAAAGTTTTAATAAAATGTTGATTCTATATCCAATTAAGATGGTCATATCTTTATTTTTGTTGTTGTTTTGTTTTTGAGATGGAGTCTTGCTCTGTCACACAGGCTGGAGTGCAGTGGCATGATCTTGGTTCACTGCAACCTCTGCCTCCTGGGTTCAAGCAGTTCTACTGCCTCAGCCTCCTGAGTAGCTGGGATTACAGGAGCGAGCCACCATGCCTGGCCCATATGTTCATTTTTCACTTCTCTAATACACTGATGATATCATAGATTCCCAAATATTTAAATAATTCTACATGCTTGAAATAATCTCTACATGATCATAGTACATTTTAAGACAATATTATATAATTCTCTGATAGTACCTGATGTATGATGTGGTCATCTTTGTCACAGATAAGACTGGCCTACAGTTTTACTATGTATGTTTTATCAGGTTTTGTGTATCAGGCTTACATTAAACCTAAGCTTGAATTTTTTTCTCTCACGTTAATAAAAATGTCTGGGTAAAGTAACTGACAATATTCATACCACATACTGAGTGGCAATCAGCAATATATGTTTAGAAAACTAGGAAAAGCAACCTTTGTAAATAATTTCTTACCTTCTATTCTAGGTCATCTCTGTATAATTTTAATTTTTGGAACAAGTAATTTGTCAATCAACATTAGTACTATAAAAAACAAACAGTTTTGTTGTTTCCATAGTGAAGGGAATTTCTCTGTAGGAGACATTATAAGTACAGAAATGACAGCACAATATTGTTTTAACAGGAATATATGCTGCTAAGGCTTAAAGTCCATTTTGGATGATTCAGATAAGTATTGCTATTTTTTTTTTTAACAAGATCTCAACCTAACTGTGTTTACTTTTAGTACTTCAGTATTCATCTGGTTCTAACATAGATGCTAGGGATCTAAATTCAAGCCTAGGAAGGTAAATAAAGCTTTTTTTTGAGATGGAGTTTTGCTCTGTCGCCCAGGCTGGAGTGCAATGGTGTGATCTTGGCTCACTGCAACTTCCGCCTCCTGGGTTCATGTGATTCTCCTGCCTCAGCTTCCCAAGCAGCTGTGACTACAGGCACGTGCCACCATGTTCAGCTAATTTTTGTATTTTTAGTAGAGACAGGGTCTCACCATATTGGCCAGGGTGGTCTTGAACTCCTGACCTTGTGATCTGCCTGCCTCAGCCTCCCAAAGTGCTGGGATTACAGGCGTGAGCCACCGTGCCCGGGTGGCTTCTTATTTGGAATAATTTCAGATTTGCAGAAAAGTTACAAAGGCAGTACAGAAAGTTCCTGTATACCCTTTACCTAGCTTCTGTTAACATCTTATGTGACCATGGCGTGTTTATCAAAACTAAGAAATTTACATTAGTCAATACTGTTACATAAAGTATAAGTTTTATTTGGATTTCACCAGTTTTTTCCCATGAGTGTTATTTTGATATCCCAGGATCAAGCCAGGATACTACATCGCCTCTAGTCTTCTGATCTGTGAATTTCTTGGCCTTGTTTCTAAGGCTTTGACAGTTTTGAAGAATATAGCTTAGAGTTTTTGTTTGTTTAGAGCTAATATATCATGTGTAAATGACAGTGCTTGACACATACGAGGGCTTTCCTTTTCCATAGGACCTGCAGTTTCAAGTTTTCAGTTATTATTATTATTTTTTTCTCGGCTTTTTTTTTTTTTTTTTTTTTTTAAGAGACTGGGTCTTGCTATGCTGCTCAAGCTGTATTTCAATTTCTGGGCTCAAGTGATCCTCCTGCCTCAGCCTCCCAAGTGGCTGGGACTAGAGGAACAGGCTGCTCTGCCTGGGTCCTGGTTTCAGTTATTTTATCTCCTGACTTAGGTCACCAAGAATCATCTGCTATCAATTTTAGCTTTCGGTTTATCCCTAAGGCTTTTACTTGCAACCAGCATCTAGTTAAACTTATAAAAATATAGATCAAAGGTCAGTAAACTACTACCCACAGTCCAAACCTGGCCCATGACTTGGTTCTGTAAATAAAGTTTTATTGGGACACTGCCACACCCATTCATTTATAAATAGTCTATAGCTGTTTACACGCTATGATGGCAGTGCTGAATAGCTGCAACAGTGACTGTACAGCTTGCAAACTGTAAAATACATGCTCTCTGTTCCTTTGCAGTAAAGGTTTGCTGATACTGGGTATAGATGGATGAAAAGAACCATGGCCTTTGGAAACTGACAGGTACAATACTATTAGCTAAACTACAAGCTGAGTTTGAATCTTGCCTTTAGAGTCTAGTGACCAGAGACAAAATGCTTTTAGTTTTTTGAGCCTTAGGTTCCTCACCTATAAAATGGAACACCACCATCTATTTTGCAGGCTAAGTGAATGTATGTAAACAAATGCTTACAGTGCTTGGCACATGGTAGGCTCTCAATAAATGGAGGCCATCGTTACCCTCTTATTTTTATTAACAAACCATTTTACTTCTTTTAATTGTTTCACATTGCCTTTCACATCTCTGTATTTTCACATGGATTTCTAAGTTTTCATTTCCTACTGTGTTCAAGCCCAAACCACTACTTCTAAGAATTATCCTTCTCTCTGTACTGAATACCGTTCATGTTTTTATTGACTATGTTATCCCAGAATAAAACTTAATGCCAGAATAGAGCCTGAAATATCATTACAATTATATCCCAAAGGATGTGAACATATGGAAATAATTCAAAATATACCATTTTAGAATAGTCTAGTCTGCAAAACTCTCAGCTGCACTGTTATACTTCCTTTTTATTAGAACTTTGTGAAAAACTTGGCGAGTCACCCATTTGAATAAAGATGGAGAGAGGGATGGAGACAGGGATGAAGATGCAGACAGGGATCCGGAAACTAAAAAATATGTTTCTATCTGTTTAAATCAATATTTACTAAATTTTTCCTAATTTATCTTTATAAACATACACCTTCCAGAATTAAGAAATAAGTCTAGTGAAGTACTGCACAGCAAGTGAACTGAAAGATAATGTTCACCAGTTTTTGAGACTCGACAGTACACATACAGAATAAGCAGATCAAAGTTATCCTTACTAAATGTCACTATCTGGGCACATTCAACAGTTTTGTCTACATTTTCGTGTAGGTGTGTACTTCTTAAGTAACTTACTCTTACTCTCATACATAAAAATGCGTAACATACGTGAGAACAATCTGCAATCCCATGCTTCCAACTCTGAAGTCATTATTAAGCTAGCAATTAGCCCTGAATAAATTATAAAACTAACGTACTGACCAATTTTGTGGTCACTGCCAGTGACAGATGAAAAATCTCATAAATAACTGCTCTTTCTTTAGCAGTAGAGCCAAATAGTCTCCTCAGGTTTCTACAGATGTAATTTATTTGCATAATTTCTTCCCTCTCTTTTTAATAGCAAAAGAAACAATGCATTCTGTCTAAGTGCTTCCGTATGTGTGTCTGGTTAACATTTCCAGTTTCAGTGTTTCCTGAGAGGAAGTAATTCGAAGTGTGTTATCTAAACAACTCTAATAGGTCTAATCCAGGAAACTATCAGGGTTTTACTTTTTACTGCTCATAATACCGCTCAGAATTAATATCCCATGGTCAAGAAACATTTTAAAACACTGACATAAAATTTTAAGCTTGTGGACGTGCACACATTCTCTCTCTCTCTCTGAAGGTTCTGGCAATAGGAAATCTGTTCTCTAACAATTGTTCTAATAACAATTGTTCAAACATGTAAGAGGTTAAAATTCCAACTCATAAGATAAAATCAGGAATGATCTGATTGATATATAGGTTATATAGACAATATTTCATTAGTATTATGTTATGTCTTCCCAAATTAAATTTTTATTACTCTTTATTTTAGGAGAATGACAGCAAATGAAAGAAAATTGCATTAAGAGTTAAGATAAATGTTAATCGTAGTGTATACATATATATATATATATATTTTTTTTTTTTTTTAACACAAAATAGGGCAAGAATGACAAGTACAACGGCAAAGGTTTCATTTGTGATGCCATAGCAGAGGGCTTGCCAACTGGTAGGTTTTCAGAGGGCCCAAAATCTCAGAAGACAAAAAAAGCAGAGCTATCTTCAAACACTGAAATAATTAACCTCGCAATTGTATCCAATTTATCATTCTGTATGGATCTTGAAAATAATGACATCTGACTCACCCTAAAGGAAACATATAATTTTGAAAAACTGGAAAATAAAAAGTGGCTATATCTAAATACATTCCATTTTCATTTTAAATATTCCTTTTTACATCTGACGAAATTCAGGTTGCGCAGGAATCAATAATTTCTGACCTCTCTGGAATATAGCCAAGAACGAGGCAGTGAGCTAACCAAAATGATGGGATGTTGTTGATGTTAGGGCTTATGGTGAAAGCCTGTGAGGTCCGTACTGATTCCTAAAACTCCACTAAACATGATTGCCAATTTACAGCCTTAGCAAAACTGAAGTGAAAAATTAAACTAACAATAGGGACTGTTAAGAAAGATATTCTGAAAAAGACACAAGAGGCAAACAAGACAACAAACCTTTAAAGGTTTTTAAACATAAAAATTTTAAAAAATTAAATTATGAGACCATAAAATATAAAATTCTCAGGGCTGATGGTCTCCACATATAAAGGCAAAAGTTGTACTCATCTCAAGTGGGGCTGAGTGCTTTCATCAATTATAAAACAGGAGACAGTGGTAAGTTTAAATTTTGTTCAAGTACTGTCTTTAAGATAGTAGAAAATGTATTATAAAATACTGAAAGGAAATTATAGTCATTTTGGACAGAATTCTGTTAACATTCACAGTTACTCCAAAAACTGGCTAGCTAGAACTACTCATGCCCTAAAGACTCCAGAGAGTAGGTAGAAAATGCTGGAGCAAGTAATTCTTACCCATTTTGAAAAATCACAGGAAAAGATGGTCTCTCTGGCATTATTATAAACTTAAAACGCATGACTCCTTTTCTGAATTCTTGAGACAGAAACTAAGAATCACATTTTAAAAGAGGAATGGTGAGTTACAACTGAACTACACTCTGAAAACAAAACAAAAAACCCTGAAGAATACTAAATGTTTCAGTACTACTAGCTTGTATGATTTTACAGGACAACCACAGGATGGCCCATGTATGCAGAGCAAAGTCTATTAATAAACTATTTTTGTGTTTTCAAAGACAAAACATGACCAGGAGGATGGCAGAGCATAAATAGTTATAACAAGAGTAGAATCACAAGCGGTCCAGTCTGTAGTTTGTTCTGCTAAAATGAATAAAGAAAGTAACATAGGCAGGGCGCAGTGGCTCACACCTGTAATCCCAGCACTTTGGGAGGCCGAGGTGGGCAGATCACTTGAGACCGGGAGTTTGAGACCAGCCTGACCAACATGGAGAAACCCCGTCTCTACTAAAAATACAAAATTAGCCAGGCATGGTGGTGCATGCCTGTAATCCCAGCTACGCAGGAGGCTGAGGCAGGAGAATTGCTTGAACCCGGGAGGCGGAGGTTGTGGTCAGTTGAGATTGCACCATTGCACTCCAGCCTGGGCAACAAGAGTGAAACTCCATCCCCCGAAAAAAAAAAGAAGGCACAGTCTAACTGGTCAGCAGAAGTGAGAGGTCTTCATTTTTTCAGCACTTTTTCAGATAGCAACTTTTAAAAGTGTAACTAATATGTTAAAATAAAAGGCACATGGATCGCATCAAATCTACGACTTGAGAAAATATACTGGCTGCTTTTCAGTAACTTGGAAGTCTTGGAAGACATTCAGAGTTTGGTATTAAGTTGCGTTAATCATATTAAACTTTAAAATCTGTGCTTATTTATTCAGCAATGCATTTTAGTCATGTCGGTGTATCTTTAACACTGCTTCAAGCAACAATATAAGAACCCAACCTCTGGTCTTGCTGCTTTATTAATACTGGTTAGCACTCTAAAAATTCTGGGTTAAGACCTTATGGAGTTTGAAGGAGTTCATTCTGACATGTGATGTTTAAATAATCAGAAACTACATTGATATTGATAGAGTGAAAAGATCAAAGTAAGTGTGAACAAATGTGAACATGAAAGAGCCAATCCTCTAAGATGGATCCTGAGTGGCTAACTGGGTCTAAATTTAAAAGACAGCCAACCAACCATTTGCTGACTGGAGGTCACACATGTGCTCCGAGCTCCTGGAAAACCCATGCCTCCATTCAATTTCGGGACTTTCAGAGCTAATGCGAACCAACCAATTAGAACTCACCAGCCTCAGCCAATCAGGGCTCAGCAGCACCAACTAATTGTGTTTCAGTCCTTCACTTGCTATATGGACCTGACTGAGAACTTGAGTGGGCACTGTTGCTATAAAACCTGGGACCCTCCCTTTGTTCTCTGAAATTGCATCTTCATTTTACACTGAAGGCTCTCTCTCCACAGTCTGCAAATTTTTCATTGGAAGAGTCTTTCCTTCAAATTCCTATTTCAGAGAACTTTTGTTCATATAAGTTGCAAGATTTTATTTTTTAAATACTGGCACCATACTTTACTATTAATAAGATATAAAAAGGTACATGTATAACATTCATAAAAGCTGCCAAATCCTGTGTGTCAGACCATAAATATTTCAGAAATACAAATGACAGAAGGATTTTGGTTATACCGTACTACATGCCATAATGATTAAACATGTTTGTATTTTTTAAAAAGGAAAATAAATTAAACTGTACAAGCTATTGTGTCAAAGTGAAAGTACATTCTGATCACAATCTTGGGCCTTATCTCAAATCCACAGAGTGTGATGGAGCAGAGAGGTGACTGGATTGTATTAGGAGACCTGGTTTCTATGCTGGGCTTTGCTGCTGAGTCATTTTGTGGCTTCACATGAATCAATGAAGTAAGCTAACATAGCTGTTTCTCAGTTTTCATATTTGCTAGAAGAAGTAGGATTAGGCAACGTGGAAGGGCCTTTCCAGATCTCAATTGTGATGATTATAACAACTCAAAGTCTGTAAACTTCCTAGTCTTGTTGGATAATTTATATAGTATTTTATCATTTTACTCTTGGTCACGTTTCTTAGTACTGCAAGGCTCTAGTTTTTTCACTTAAGTTCTCTGAAACTTATATGATGTTTTCTCCAATTAAAAAGAGGCACCTCTGGGTATATATACACAATGGAATACTATTCAGCTTTAAAAAGGAGGAAAATCATGTTATCTGTGGCAATATGAATGAACCTGGAGGGTATTATGCTAAAGCAAAATAAGCCAGGCACAGAAAGACAAATACCACATGGTCTCATTTATATGTGGAAACTGAAAACATCACACTCTTAGATACAGAGAGAATGGTGGCTGTCAGAGGCTGGAGAGTGGGGAGAATGGGAAGATGCTGGTCAAAGGGTACATGTTCCAGGTAGAATGAGGGGAAAATAAGTATTGAGAGGTGATGGAAATGTTAATTAGCTTGATTCAATCATTCCACATTGGATACGTGTATCACAGCATCACCTTATCAATATCCAAAGAAAAGGTACCGCTGAAATCCTTCTCCCCACAATACAGTGGCTCTGCTGCTAGGCACTGACACCCCAGCCCACAGCAGGTACCAAGCAGTAATCAGAAGCTGATATGCCGGTGACAGGGCTGTCACCTCAGCTCCTGGCCAGACGATGCACACAGGACGGAAGTGGTTCTGAAGAGGTCTAGGCAGGCAGAGGCAGCGACTGTATGCCACATCTGACTGAACGTCACATTCCTGAGTGGGCAACTTTCTCTAATGGAGACAATGTAAACTTGTTACTTTGCCTCTGGGGAAATCTATGCTGGAACAGCTGAAAGTATGGCTCTCACTAGCTAGCTGGAGCTAAAATAGCAACATTATAGTATCCAGATTAGGGTATTTGGGCTCTCAGACTTGAGAGTCGTAATTTTATTGTAGAAAGCTTCTGGATTACATCAGTGAAGACACGATGCCTCGGACCCAGTGCCAAATCGAAGGCCACCCTTTTCTCCCTCTCTCTCTATAACTGTCACAGTAAAGATAGAACTTAAATTAAAACTTAATTTGTTAGTCATTATTTTGATGGCAGGAAAAGCAGGCAGGGTAAATTTTCTCATCTTTATTGGGCTTTGAAAGGCTGGAAGACATTTAAAATAATTCAGTAGTTAGTAGTGTAGTAAGGTCTCCAAAAAAGGATTTGAAGTCAAGCGGTATTTCAAAACCACAACAAAGAACAGCTACTATGTACTGAGTTGTTAACAGTAAGTCACTAGGGAGAAAGTATTACATGAAGAGTAAGCAGGCCAGGCATGGTGGCTCATGCCTGTAATCTCAGTATTTTGGGAGGCTGAGGCGGGAAGATTGCTTGAGGCCAGGTATTCAAGACCAGCCTGGGCAACATTGTGAGATGCTCATCTCTACAGAAAAATTTTAAAAATCAGCCAAGTGTGGTGGTGCATGCCTGTAGTCCTAGCTATTCAGGAGGCTGAAGCAGGAGGATCACTTGCGCCCAGGAGTTCGAGGCTGCAATGAGCTATGAGGGCGCCACTGTACTCCAGCCTGAGTGACAAAGCAGCATGTTTCTTTAAAAAAAGAAAGAGAAAGAGAGAGAGAGAGAAATAAGACAGGTGAAAAAAAGAAACAGAGAAAGAGGGAGGGAGAGGAAGGAAGGGGAGAGGAGGGGTAAGAGAAAACAGGCCAGGCGCAGTGGCTCACCCCTGTAATCCCAGTACTTTGGGAGGCCAAGGAGGGTGGATCACTTGAGGTCAGTACAAGACCAGCTTGGCCGACATGGCGAAACCCCGTCTCCAGCAAAAATACAAAAATTAGCCAGGCATGGTGGCGCACACCTATAGTCCGAGCTACTCGGGAGGCTGAGGCAGGAGAATCACTTGGACCTGGGAGGTGGAGGTTGCAGTGAGCTGAGATCACACCATTGCACTCCAGCCTGGGTGACAGAGTGAGACTCTGTCTCAAAAAAAAAAAAAAAAAAAAAAAAAAAAAAAAAAAAAAAAAAAAAAAGAAAAAGAAAAGAAAAGAAACAGAAGGAGTAAGTGAAATAATCTTAATCTGTGGTGGGAATTTTTTAAATGTGAAACTTAATTTTTTATGATTTTATGTTCTGAACCAAGGATTGGCAAACCTTATCTTACAGGTCAAGATAGCAATAATTTTAGGCTCTATAGGCTATATAGTCTCCGCTGCAACTACTTAATTGTGCTGTTGGCATGAAAGCAGCCATAGACAATACATAAACACATGGACATGGCTTTGTTCCAATAAAACTTTATTTACAAAAACAGGCAGTTTGCCCACAGACTAGCTTGCCAGCTCCCTTACTAGATATTTGCAAAGTACTTGAGTGCGTTACTTTACTTAATTCTGATGACAAATCTATGAGGTGGGCAGTATCAGTTCCATTTTGTAGGTGAAGACACTGTGGGCTCAGGTTGTGTGACCCACCCATGGTCAGAGTCAATGCCTGGCACAGGGTTCTGAACTCAGCTCTGAGTTCAGAGCCTGAGCCACTGTACAGTCCAACTCACTCTTTAGATCACGGTGGCCTGCTTGAAGAAAAATATATGGCTTTAAAATTGTTAGTGCAGCTGTTTTTATTATTAAAAGGAGGGGTATGAGCCTTCAGTTGGAATGGGCAACTCAGAAAGAGGACATCTTCTGACTTTGGAAGTAAACATGAGAAGAAAGGTGGTTAATGAAAAAACTAAGAGAGATAATTAAGAGAGAAAAAGCCTATTACAGTTAAAAAAAAAAAAAAACCACAAATATGCAGGAAAGCAAGTAAACAAAAACAATATTCTTACCCTGAAAACTAAACACCAGATGGATAAAGAAAAAAAATGTGAAAGAGATAGGTGACTGCTATTCCCAAAACTTGGAATTCCTTTAGCTTTGCAGGGATTAGAGGAGATATAAACAAATTATCAGTGAGAGGTATCCTGCCCACATAGCCTTTTATTTTCTTGACTCTCTCATCTCCATTTTCTGTTTCTACTACCTCAGCTGCTCACTCAAATGGACATACTTAGATTGGAAAATAGAGATACTCCTGTCATTACCGACCCTACCGCCTAAAGTTAAATTTCAAGAGTTTTATACTCTACCACCACCTCCTATTTTGCATCTCATTTTCTCAAACATATCTATCTCATAAGTCCAATTTTCATTGGGGCTACACTTCTATTCACACTTGGTTAGCCAGTAGGGATACTTCTTTTTTTGTTGTTGTTTTTTGAGATGGTGTCTCACTCTGTCACCCAGGCTGGAATACAGTGGTGCAATCTCGGCTCACTGCAACCTCTGCCACCTGGGTTCAAGTAATTCTCCTGCCTCAGCCTCCCGAGTAGATGGGATTACAGGCGGGCACACCACTCCCAACTAATTTTTGTATTTTTAATAGAGACGGGGTTTCACCATATTGGCCAGGCAGGTCTCGAACTCTTGACCTCAAGTGATCCGCCCGCCTTGGCCTCCCAAAATGCTGGGATTGCAAGCATGAGTCACCGCACCCAGCCCCCAGTGAGGATTCCATGGCTCAGTGCGACCTGTCACTCGCTCTATGGAACACTCCATCAACATCTTTTCTGATCTCTGCTATACTGACTGGGAGAACCTCAACTCCGATCAAACTCAGCTCTTTTTCTACTCTATACCTGCATCGAGGGAGCTGAAAATGGCTGGAAGAAAGAAAGGGTGGTGCTGAGTAATCTAACTTGAAACTTACCTTGACAAAACTCTAGGACCATCCCACTGTACTGTCCTGGTTAACTCACTTTCCAGTCTCAGAGCTGATTATTATTTGCTTCCTATCAAGGCCACCAATGACCTTCACATTTCGCTAAATTTCATGGTTAGTTCTCAGTCCTCATCTAATTCAATTACTAAGTAGCATTTGACACAGTTGCTCATTCCTTCTTGAATCTTGGCTTCTGGGACACGATATGCTCCCAGCCATCCTTCTACCTCACTGCTATTCCATCCAGTCTTCTCTTCTAGACCCCCAACTGCTGGGGTACTCCAGGGCTCAGTCCTCAGAGCTCTTCTCCTTTTAATCTTGTCTCTAGGTTAATGCTTCTCAACCTTGGCACTACGGACATTTTGGGTTGGATAATCCTTTGTTATAAGAGCCTGTCCTGTGCATCACAGAACATTCAGCTGCAACCCCACCTTCTACCCACTAGATAACAGTAACATCCTCCACCCCACAGTCATGACAATCAAAACTGTGTACAGACACTGCCAATGTCCCCTGAGGGACAAAGTCACTCCTGATTGAGAACCACTGGTATAGGTAAAATCAACTAGACCCATGGCTTCAAATGTCTTCCAGAAGATGATGAGTCCCAGCTATATATTCTGAGCCTATTATCTAAGCTCCTGGCCTGCAGATCCAATTGATTCTTGGTATCTCTACTTGGAGATAATATTAATGCTTGTTTATGTATTTATCATCTACCTCCCCTATTAGACTAATCTCCATGCAGTGAGGGAGTTGCATATTCACTATTCAGCCCCACTGCCTGGAGCAGTGCTGGGCATATAGTAGCTGCTCAAAATATATGTGCTAGTTAAAGAATTAAACACTTAATACATATGAATTCATTTCATGCAGTTAATCAATGATGGGGGCACTCAAGCAGGTAGTTTTCAACACATCAAGGTATCTTTTAAAGACAAATTTTAGTTCCAAATTAAAAATAATGTTTCATTTTTAAACAAATGTATAAAAAGTACTAGTATTCGCCAGTACATTTAAAATTTGAAGTTTAAATTTTGCTACAGTTTGGGAAGAAACCCAGAACTAGAGTTCCCATTCTTTCAATACTTTTGCTTTATTTTATATTCTCATTATGATTAATTTCAGTTGGACTTGTAAATACATATATCAAAATATATATGTATATTTATTTCTAATAATAATTATGTCTTTTGACTATCATGATGCCAGATAATTATCAATTTTTAACTGCAAGTGCTTTTCTCAGTGGTTTATCCTTTTGGTTTAATTTATGCTGTATCTGAAGTAGAGGACAGAGGGTGAAATCTTCTAAGGAGGTTTGAAATCTTTCTTTAAAAAACTGCTTCTTGGATAATAGCTACATTTATGAGTAAAGAGTATTGTTTTTAATTTTTTCCCACCTTCTCCATGAGAATAACCAAAATCCCATTTCTTTAACTCCTCCCCTGCTTAGTTCTTAGTTCTCACACAGACACAATAATCCAGTCTTTTTTCTTTTTTTTTTGAGACAGAGTCTCACTCTATCGCCCAGGCTGAAGTGCAGTGGTGCGATCTCAGCTCCCCGCAACCCCTGCCTCCTGGGTTCAAGCGATTCTCCTGTCTCAGCACCCCCCTCCAAGTAGCTGGGATTACAGGTGTGTGCCACCAGCCCAGCTAATTTTTGTATTTTTAGTAGAGATGGAGTTTCACGTTGGTCAGGCTCGTCTCGAACTCCTGACCTCAGGTGATCCAACCGCCTCAGCCTCCCAAAGTGCTGGGATTACAGGCATGAGCCACCACGCCCTGGCTTAATCCAGTCTATTTTTAATTAAAGAAGACCATGACTTCCAGCCTTTATTTTTGGTCTAGGTAGTATCCAGACAAACTTTTCGATAACTATCCTTAGTTTATTTATTTACTTGTGTGTTTATCACTAAGCACAAAACATTTTGTGTAAATCTTCATGTAAATTTCCTGAGGTTCCTATAACAATCTTTCTTTGAACAGAATTGAATAATGTTTTAATGACTCATGCAAGCTAGAGGTGATGGCACCTTAAAACTCTGTAAGTAACAGACTAGAAATATTAAATATTTATGTTTGCACAGCACGGAACTCAACCCAAATCCAATTAGTTTTATGGATGCTATAAGCTCACATTTCACACACTTAACTGTGCCTTTGAACTCTTACATGATATTCTCTATCAAACACATTTTAATGAATACATTCAGTCATGGTACTCTATATTTAAAAAAGAACTTTAACAAAATGTATAAATTTCAGTATTATCCTTGCAGTCATTCCTGATTTAATACAAATTCACCAAGAAAAGCTGCTAAAGGCATTTTTAAAAAACAGTATACATGAGCAATATGTGACAAAAGATGGAAATGCTACATTTTAATACTGGAGAAAATCTTTAAAAATCACTTTAAAATTCACATTGGATTTCTTATTGTTTATTAGCAAATGAAATATTTTTCTAGAAAGGAGTTTAAAACTACTAACTTTCCTTTCTAAAAAACTTCTTTTTTTTCATTTAGAGAATTCTAAATATGTTTTAGGGAGAAATTTAAATCATATCAAAATACTAATGGAATAGGATTTAACTTCTGACCAATGAGTCTAGGTATCTTTAAAAATTAACATGTTCGCACAAGTTTTCACTGTAAACAAATGCAAGCTGTCTTGACCGCTAGTGTCTAGGGCCACTGAAAAAGTTAAAAATGATAAATATTTTTGTATATAAGCATAATTTACTTAGTAAAGATTTTTACAAAATATAAAATCTCACTCATCTTAATAATAAAACTAAAAGAGCGTAGTCCAAAGCAGCTGTATTTTAGAACTGGAAGAAGAAATGACTTAGCTTAGACAATGAAATGGGCAGAACCATTTCTCCAATAAGGGGCTGTTCTGGACATCTCCTCCCTTTCCTGAAGAGTGTGGGTGGAGTGACTCATCCACAAAGACACTGCTGCATTCTTGGGCCAAGACACCATGTAGTCTGTTTCTCACATAGAGTGGATTTCTAAGAAATAGGAATCTTGCCCCTCTAAATCTTGAAATGTTCAGAGAATGTGATTTAGGTGGACTTTGGGCTGAAATGACATTAAGGAGAAAACCCCTTCAATGTGAACACTTTCTAAAGTGTTTTATAACTGTGGGCATTGCTGGAGAAAACGTAGAGGATTTGCAGGCAATACGATGGGCCTGGTTGGTGGCTTGCTTCTCTGGTCAGTCCCTCTTCAGTAGCAAGTCTAGTCAAAGAACCTCGCTCAACATCTGGACAGGGACTGTACTGTCCCTTTAAAAATGCAGAACAAATGGAGCACAGCAAACACTATATAGCTTTTCTCTGGGCGACATCAGTTTTCTTTGTGTATAGTGAAATAGATAGTCCACAAAAAATGGAATGAATACATGCTGACTTCAAGCAATGCTTAGAAACATATTCTTTCTCTGTATTTTATTCTTTCTTTATTTTTAAGTAAGTGCTTGGTATTCTTTAGTTTCATCATATCCCTTTTGCTCCCAGAAGTGGAGATCTGGCTAAACACTGTTACATATTAGGAAATGAAGTCCAAATTAAAAAAAAATATATCACTTATCTGCCTCAACAGCTACAGTTTTGAACTCAGATATCAGTTTTAAATTCTAACAAAAGATAACACTAATAAATACAGAAGCAGTCAGGGAGTCAGGGCAGCTACAATATACGTGGTTTTTGGCTACTGCCACTAACCCATTAGGAAGGTGAAACTCTCCTGGGAGACACAGATGAACACTTATTGTGTATATTCAGACTTGAAAGTTAAATTATCTTTAGTGAATGTAAATATTTGGTGCTTCAAGAGCTACCTTCACGTTGAATGTGATATCCTCCATGACGTACACGCGTTCAGGAAATGCCTTAGCCACCTCCTCCACACTGTTGAAATATTGCACTGGCTCCTTTATATCTCGGTCTTGTTCCAGCAGCTTGAATTGCCCTAAAACACATGATAAACAGAAGAGATCTAAGATGTTTATGCTGGACTGCTGTTACCATGGCAACAGCATCCTCTCTCTTTAGTCCAGCCCTTCCTTGTCAAAGATTCCTGTTCATCATTAATTTTTTTATAAAAGGCATTATGGTAGGTTCCATTAAACTAGAAGGTAGATAGATTTTAAAATCAGCTTTAAAATGAAAATAAACTGCATTCTTTTTATTTACGTTCAGAGTTTATTCCTAGATGTCCAAAATCAAACTGAATGAATGCTTACTTGCTGTTTGATATCAAAGTGAAAACTCACTTTGTTATAAATGGTTGTTTTTAACAGTAAGTTAAACATTGAAGTTACCTTGCCCATCAGTTGTAGTAAGAACCACACATTTACATTCTAAAACCAAGTCTTAGAAGCCTGGGAGAGCTAAGTTTTTAAAATTAGTATTTACATTTTTTTGCAAATAGAACAAAACGATATAATGGATTCCTGGCTTTCACATAACTCATATTCTTGGTTACAACAATATGCAGGTCATGTCTAGGGCTCATGAGCTGCTGTAATGTGTGATGCTGCTGAGGCAGAAGCATGGAGCAGCAGCAGACAGCTGTCTGGTGAGCTTCCTCCCAACCACTGAGCCCACCGGCCACTCAGCCTCTGGAGCTCCATGTGGCTCCTTTCTCTCCTTTTACTGCTATATATGAAATTCATGCGAGTAGACCATATCACGGTCTCCACAATTCACAGGATTTATGAAGAACTTTGAACATATTCCTAAAAGATCAAGGATCTATCATGTTGTTTACATTTTCAGTATCTGGGACCCTGCCGCAGCATTTGAGAAGAACTGTTTTCAGTTTGGAATCAAGACCATACGCAATCATGTCAGGGATACAGTGTTTCTTAGTAGTTGTTTTCTGAATCCTGGCTATAATATAATACTCCAGAAACATAAAAGGAATTAAAAGCTATCATGGGGCAGATCTCTCAAGCAGAAACAGGAAAGCTTTCATTCATAATCTCAACACAATTTTTTAAGCATCTACTAGATGAAGACATTATTCTACATGGTGGAGATCCATCAATTAATGGAATTAACACAAATCTCTGTTCTCCCAAAGCTTACATTCCAGCAGGAGATGGATACTATAATACACGAGTAAGAGTATACCACGGTAGAAGGTGAGAAGTGCTATTAAATTTAGGGCAGGGTGTGGGGGATGGAGAGTGCAGGGAGAACAGTCAGTGTTGCTGAGATGGTGACCTTTGGTGTAGGTAAGGGAGGGTAGTGCTTGGTAGTTGCAGGTAGAGGTCTCAGAATTCTAAGACTAGGCAATAGTCTGCCCAAAGACTCTCAGGTGGGTGGGGTGCCTGCCTGGTGTACTGCCACTATGGCTGGAGTGCGATAAGGGAAGAGGGAAAAGAAAGTTAGAGCAGTAGCAGGTGGGCAGACTATATACAGCCTTTAAAGAGTTGTACTCTTCACTTGAGAGGAATGGGGATTTGAGCAGAGAGGAGGTGATCTAACCAATGCTACAGAAGGGTCCCTCTAGCTGGCATGTTGAGAAGATTATAAAGGTGCAAGGCACAGAGGAAAATGACACCAGGTAGAAGGCTCCTACAATAATTCGGGTATGACATGGTAGGGGCTGGGAAGTGGTGAGAAAGTGTGAGGATTCCGTCCTGAACAACTCTGAACAGAGCTGACATTGACTGAGACGGGGCAACTCTGGAGGGTGAAGGGAGCATCAGGGGTTCAGTCTGGACAGGTAAGTCTGAGATGTCTATTGGACATGCAAACAGAGATGTTCAAAAAGTTCTTAGATAGACACAGAAGTGTAGAGGTCAGGAGCGAAGTCTGGCTGGAAAGAATAAATCTGGCGGTCATCAGCACACAGATGCTATTTGAAGCCATGACATTTTGATGATGATGACCATGGGCTTGAGTGTGGACAGAGAAGAGGTCTAAGGTTTGAATCCTGGGAGACTGAGAAGGACTGGCCAGGGGAGTGAGAGGAAAACCAAGAGGGGTGCATCCAAGAAGCAAGGTGATCTGATTCCTCCCATGAGCAGGGAGGGGATGTCAAATGCTGCTTACAGGACAGTGAAATGAGGACTGAAAACTGTAGGATTCAGCAACTTGTATTTAATTGAGGACTTCAACAAGAGCAGCAGAAGAGCTAGGCCAAAAGCTTGGCTGAACTGGATTGAAGGCAGCCTGGGAAGAGAGAAACCAGAAATAATAAGAATGGACACCAGACGATATTTTGGGAGTTCTGCTATAAAATAGAGAAGAGAGATGGCATAGAGCCTACTGAGAGGAAGCAGAAGTGAGATGTAGGGAATGTTTTTATTTTCCTTAGTATGATGGGAGAAGGAACAAGCATGCTTGCATGCTGATGGGAACGACCAGCAGAGGGGGACAAGATGATGACAGGAGGAATGACTGGAACCCAATCCTTGAGCAGGCAGAGAAGGTGCATCTGATGTTGAAATGGAGGAGTTGCCTTCAGACAGGAGCACAGGTCGTTCATCTCCAGCCCCAAAAGATGCAGCAGTGGAAGCTGTTGGAAGCTTCCAATTTTTCCAGCCAAAGTTGGAAGGAAGGTATCGTTGAGAATAAGGTTGAGAGAGGAGTTGTTAGAGGGTTAAGGAAAGAGGAGAAGGTTGTTAAAAAGTCCAGTCAGAGTGAACAACGTAATATGATTGCTGGGCAGCATTTTTTAAGTTCCTACTTGAGATTCATGGTCATTCATTAAAAGTAAAACCACAGAGTACAGTTGTGTTTTTGTCCAGCCAAAGTCAGATGCACAGAGGCTGGCACAAAGTAGCCAGAGATTCGGATTCAGCTAGAGCTGAGACTACCAAGTGAATATGAGAAGTGAGAGGGGCAAAGGAGTCAGGATGTTACAGGGAGCAATTATGCCACCTGAACATGGACCCTGAGCTGGATAAAATGGGCACAAGATCCTGGGTGGGAGGGAAGGGGGTCCAGGAAAAAAGTAATGGGATCAATGGATCACGGATTTTGATGGAATTGAGTTTTGAACCCTAGAGGGAGTGAGCTCAAAAGCCATGCAGAGGAGAGAAGTCAGTGCACGCAGTTGAGAAAATGGAAGGATGGAGTTGTTGGTGATGATGTGGTCTAAGGAGGGATCATGTCTGCTAAAGGTTGAGATGGCAAACAGCTAAAGGACTGAGAAGCCCAGGGGTATTAAAAGGATCGTACTTCCAAGGAAAACCCTCCTTGATAAGGAGAGAAGTATTTCTGGAGAGAATAACAGTGAGCCAGGAACTAAAATGATGTCACAGTGAGGACAGAATCCTAGGCTTGGCAGGTAACTAACAATGATGGGGTAGTGGATGATACAGTCTGATGAACAAGAGGTTTAAAGCCTGGTGGACAAGTGGTTTAAAGCAAAGAGTTTTAGGGAATTGTGAAGTGGAATGGTAAAGGTGATGAGGAAGAATAAAGAGACCACTTACATTCCTCTACTTTGGGGCAAAAAACAGAGCTGCAACCTGAAAGGGCTTCTCTCAGGGAATATCCAAGTTTGGATTTAACAAGATAAAAGTAATTTCAGAGGAGGCTTTAAGGATATAGATGTTTTGCTGGTGACGGACCATGAGGGAGGAGTTTTCAGGAGTTAAGAGGAAGATGATAAGGAGAACACAGAGGATAAACCCAGACATGAAAGAACAGCTAATATGCCACGTAGAAATATGTAGGGGTATGAATAATACATTTGAATATACAGTATGAATATGTTACAGTACATACTGTTTGACAAAAAATAAGTTTCTTTTTTAAAAAAATAAGGCAATTTCAAAATAATACTTATTTAAACAAATTCTGGTGCTTGCTTCGGCAGCACATATACTAAAACAAATTCTGTCACAAGTTGAACTTTTCATTTGTCTCTATTCTTACCTGGTCCATGCACACATTCTTAACAATTATGGTGTTCTACAGTTTTATACCATGCCCTTGCCCGTTGAGCTGAGCATTTCCCCATACAATGACACCCGTGTCTGCACAGCATTTCATAATGGATTTAACTGTTTTTCCATTCTTATATGATTGGTTTGAGTTAGACAGATGCCTAATTTAACTGCAGACTCTGCCACTTTCAAGTTTTGTGGTGCTGGCAAGTTACAAATCCACCTGAGCCTTGTTTCCTCACCTGTAAAATGGGGACACTTCAAGGGCTGCCATAAGGATTAAATGCTATGATGCATCCAAAGTATTTAGCATGAGTGACCATTCAACAACTTCCAGCTTCTATTCCTCTTCTCAAGATTGTCATTTCTTGGGTCACTTTTTTTTTTTTTAGATAGAGTCTCACTCTGTCTCCCAGGCTGAGTACAATGGTGCGATCTCAGCTCACTGCAATCTCCTAGGTTCAAGACATTCTCCTGCCTCAGCCTCCTGAGTAGCTGGGATTATAGGCACGCCACCACTCCTGGCTAATTTTTGTATTTTTAGTAGAGATGGAGTTTCACCATGTTGGTCAGGCTGGTCTCAAACTCCTGACCTCGTGATCCGCCCGCCTCAGCCTCCCAAAGTGCTGGGATAACAGGCGTAAGCCACCGCGCCCGGCCAATTTTTTCATTAACAAAAGAAATTATAGATTTGGAATATAAACACAATTCAAGCTATCATTAAGCCAGGTATACTTTCATGAAAACCTGCAAGTGGTATCTTTCCAAGAGTATTTAATAAGTTTAATTTATTGTAATTTTATGATCAATATTTTAGAAAAATGTTCTCAAGATGCAGGGATTCATATGTATGCCAAACACTCAGCAAGTAGTCCAGAGATGCTCAATCTCTGAGGTAAGAGGTTACCTGAAAGCATCATGTCTGTAATAAATTCCATTCTGTCCCTCCAGAAATGTACTCATAGGCCAAGGATGCATCCCTGCACCCTAATATATCAAACATTACACTATAGACTATCTAGCAGATATAGATACATGTGCAATTATATATTTTCTAGTAGCCACATTTAAAGAGAAGAGGTAAAATTTAAATAACACATTTTATTTAAACCAATACATCTAAATTCAATATAAACATCACTAATGATGTGTGTGTGTGTGTGTGTGTGTGTGTGTGTGTATATATATATATATACATACACAGTTTTGCATTAAGTCTTCTAAATCTGGTGTATGTTTTACACTTAGGGATCACCTCAGTTCAGACTAGCCACATTTCAAATGCTCCACAGCTCCATGTGGCTACTGGCTGTCATACTGGACAGTAGGTACAGGTCTCGAATATCTCTGCATTCCCTTAAAACTGTGATTGCAGGTATTGTTCGAGTCCTTAAAGATTACATGACAGAATCCTCTTAGGGAAAAAGATGTATTTCCTGCAAAAGAAAAATGTTTCTTCTCATGAAATAAGAAGAGCTTTCGAATTCCTATTTTCCTTTTTGCCCTGTTTGCCATGATTGCTGATTTTTTGGCTTAAATAACACAATCTTGGTTTTTGATATAACCACCCTTATCCCCTTGTCTCCTAACTTGGGTTCTTGTTCTTTAATTATTTTTCTATTGTGTCTGTGATCTTGTACTATCAACAGCCTCAAACATACTTTGGCATATAGAACAAATGAATAATCACTTTTGGTATGGTCAGAGTCCATATTACGTGGAATAATCACCTGTGTTGTCATCCTGTTGGACAGAAAGACTTCAGAATCACATATGCACAGGATCATGTATAAGAAATTCTACTGAGAATGATTAACACACACAGATAAGAGAACAAGGGAAAAAACTAACAGCTAAACATGACCAAAAGCTACAACTTTTAACATTTTTGCATATAGTATATCAGATGAATAGGTTCCTTTCATTCGTTCTTTTAATTGTTTAGTGAATACCCAATTGTCAGTTAATTTCTCTTTTCCACAGTGTTTTCAGGTGGTCCTGGAAGATTTTAATTTACATATTTGTGTACATATATTATATTTTAAACACTCTCCTGTGATGTTAAATTATTGAAAACCAAATACTACCTTACGTATCCTTATTTTTGAGACAATGTCTGGCTCTATGGCCCAGGCTGGAGTGCAGTGGTACCATCTTGGCTCACTGGCTCCCCAAACTCAAGCCACCCTCTCAAGTAGCTGGGACTACAGGCACATGCCACCACACCCAGCTAATTGTTGTAATTTTTTGTAGAGACAGGGTTTTGCCATGTTGCCCAGGACAGCCTTGAACTTGTGAGCCTAAGCAATCTGCCCACGTCAGCCTCCCAAAGTGTGCTGGGATTACAGGTGTGAGTCACTGCACGCAGCTCTACTTTGCATTTCTTGCACCCCACAAATGTCTTAAAATAGAAACAGCTAAAACCTATAAAATATTTTCTTAATGTAATATTTAAACACTGGGTCACAATACACACGTGACTTCCTGTTGCAGGAGTTGGCAAACTTGTTCTGTAAATATTTTAGGTTTCATGAGCTAAACAGTCTCTATTCATAACTACTCAACTCTGGCCATGTAGGGCAAAGTCAGCCATAGACAATACACAAGTGAACAAGAGCAGCTGTGCTCCAAAACACTTTATTTACGAAAACAGGCCACAGTGTGCTGACCTGTGTCCTGCTGGAAGGAGTGGAAAGTATAGGTCAGGGCAGTGGCAAGACAAGACATTAGAAGTGAAAATGGGCCAGGCGTGGTGGCTCACGCCTGTAATCACAGCACTTTGGCAGGCCGAAGCGGACAGATCACTGAAGGTAAGGAGTTTAAGACCAACCTGGCCAACATGGTGAAACCTCGTCTTTACTAAAAACACAAAAATTAGCCTGGAGTGGTGGCACATGCTTGTGATCCCAGTTACTCGGGAGGCCGAGGCAGGAAAATCACTTGAACCCAGGAGGCACAAGTTGCAGTGAGCTGAGATTGCATCATTGCATTGCAGCCTGGGCAACAGAGCTCTGTCTCAAAAACAAAAGAAAGACAGAAAGACAGAT
>NC_045451.1:49779032-49982936 GCF_002776525.5 Piliocolobus tephrosceles | reverse complement strand
GGAAGGAAGGAAGGAAGGAAGGAAGGAAGGAAGGAAGGAAGGAAGGAAGGAAGGAAGGAAATGACTAGTCCTTTTATTGCATACCACTGAACAGTCATACCAGGGTTTCTTGTAAGGTACCTGAAATCACATTCTAAGTTGCCCATGTTTGTCTTGGAAAGGCAGTTTTCCCTTTAAATAGGAATCTAATGTCAACAAGTAAAAGCTGTCGAAGTGGACTTATATTAAAAGAATAATGTAAACAACCAGCAAACATGAAGGCCTACATTTTCTCACTACGTTTTCGCAAGATAAAATTTCTATGAACTTTTATTTTGCTGCTTCTTTTTCTTCTTCTTCTTCTTTTTTTTTTTTTTTTAAAGAATGCAACATTCTCAGATTAGCCAACGTTAAGAACTCTGGGGAAAAAGCTGAGTATTACTACCTCCTCTGTGATTGCTGTGGCCTGGAAATCGGAACTTGGAGTCCAGTCTTGGAGACAATCTAAAGAGTTAAGAGCCAGTTTCCTGCCAAAAGTGAAATCAATTTACATGACACATATTCCCACAACCCCCACATGGAGGAACTAATTTTTTAACAGACCATTTCACGAATAACAGAGTCTTTGTGCCACAAAATAAAAACATTTGGAAATTGTTGAAACATCTGTTCTGAGATGTTACTGTCAAACTCTGTTCTTGAAAGGGAGGAAGCTGCATTGTCTTTCAGGAGCTTTGATGGTTTCATAAAATGTCTCCATTGTAAGAGCTTTTCCATCTGCAGGCCCCTGAAAGTTTCAGGCACAAATTCAACACCAATGACATGCTCGCTAACTATGGTTTAAATAAATTTATGGTAATATTTAAAAAGCAAAGATGGAAGCTATATTTCATGATGTATTTCTAAAACTGTATTTCATAATTGACATTATGAAATAACTGTCATCTAGAAAATATCCATTTTGTGTGTGCCGCTCAAGATAGCCACAGTGAGTTACTTCAGAATGGACAACACATCAGTTAAGACACTACAAATCGTTCCTTCACCTAAGTTTCGATCATCTGTATGGGGCTGAAGGGACTAAACTTCACTCTCCTTTACTTGCAGGGAAAGGTCACTTGTCAGAAATGAAAAGTGGAAACAAATTTTGCTAATTAAGAAGACAGCAACAATGCTGAGATACGAAGAAACAAAAGGGGCTGGGCGCGGTGGCTCACGCCTGTAATCCCAGCACTTTGGGAGGCTGAGGCGGGCGGATCACGAGGTCAGGAGATCGAGACCATCCTGGCTAACACGGTGAAACCCCGTCTCTATTTAAAAAAATACAAAAAATTAGCCGGGCATGGTGGCGGGCACCTGTAGTCCCAGCGACTTAGGAGGCTGAGGCAGGAGAATGGTGTGAACCTGGGAGGTGGAGTTTGCAGTGAGCCGAGATTGCGTCACTGCACTCCAGCCTGGGTGACAGAGAGAGACTCCGTCTCAAAAAAAAAAAAAAAAAATGGAGACTTAGAGGTGGTCAAATTCAGGTCTGTCCATTTGGCTTCCGGTTGGGAAGTCAGGGTCAGTGGGAAGTCCATTCTGTGCCACCGGTGAAGATGCAGCTCCCCACGACGTGTGCCTCACTGCTCGCCATTATCGCTGGCAGGGAGCACGCCCTGGGGTGGGCCCTCTTTTGCAGCTATAGTTTTACTGTCTGCCATCCCTTCAGCACCGCAGTCTACTTTGTGTATCAAATGAAAAGAAACGGAATGAGAGCTGAGGCCCACAGTGTCCATCTGTGGACCCACAACTCAAGTGAGCAACATTCTGTTGTCATCTCCTCCATGACTGGGAGCAGAAAAATGTTGCTGAAACCAGCCCAAAATGATAAAGTAGAAAAGAAAGCAAGAGCGACAGAAATGGCACCAGAACACCAAAGAAACCTAAAAATGGCTAATGTGAGGAAAAAGATTAAGAAAAGGGAAGCCTAGAATGTCAAAAATGCCATGAAGGGGACAGCCCAGGTCTGTGATTCAATGCGGTGCCTCCAGCATCATACCACACGTGGCATAAAGCAGGTGCTCACTAAAGAGTGAATGAATGAACTTTTCTTCTCTTACCTTTCTCAGAGACAGGCCACAGACAAAGTTAGATGGTTCCAAGTCAACTGTACAAACAAAATGCATTTAAAATGGCTCAAATAACTGGCCCTTCCAACCACTGGCCCATATCCAAATGTGATGAGATCAGCAATTCTCAAGTGACAGAAACAACTAGCTAGTTGCCATTTTTCAATAAGTAAATAAACCTGGGTAGGAATGTGGACTTACAAAAGAATATCAAAGTTCAAACACACTCTTGTATTTTAATCTTATGTGCGCATGTAAGCTAGAGTTTCTATAGGATTAAAATGTAAAAGTAGGATTGTCCCATAAAAGATAAGCAGCACCTCATTTTGTATGGCACCAACCAATATATATTGCCTTTTTAAACTTTGTATAAATGTTCACCTCCCCTAAGTGTATGAAACCTCATTTACCTAAACCCTTCATCAACAGTGAATGCTACCTCACTTCTCTTTCCTTGAGCAAGGTGGAAGACTTTTAAAGATTACCTAACATATGTACATGCCAAACAATTCAAAGAGTACTAGACAGTGTAGGGTGAAGAAGTAATTCTCCCTCCCAATCTTACCCTCAGATCTTCTTGCTGAAGCAGCTGCTATATAGTATCTTGTACATCTGTCCAGAGGCAGTATCTGATATAGTCTACACACATAATGCCACCCTTTTCCAAACAAATGGTTGCATTCTGTACAGTTATTCCATCACTGCATAAAAATCTGTCTCATTCTTTTAAAGAATGGCACACTATTTTATCCCATGCATATACCAGAACTAATTTAACCAGTCTGCTGTTGATGGACACCTGCATTTTATTCCAATCTTTTGCAGCCACAGTGATACTGAAGTTAAATATGCTTGTGCTGAAGGGTTTGAGTACATAATCCAAGTACATTGGTGGGAAAATGCCTAAATGAGGAATTGCTAAGCCAAAGGGTATATGCATTTTTATTCTTGATACATGTCGTCAAACTAAGAGGTCTGTGTCCACTTACATTCTTACAACAATGCATTTCCTCAGGCTTTTCCTAATAGTTCATTACCAAACTGAAAAATAATCATTGCTAATCCAATAGGTGAAAAATAGCATCCCATTGGGATTGTAATTGTGTTTTTCTTATTATAAAGAATGTAATTATTTTATAAATAATTTATATTTTATATTCTGTGACTTTTCTGTACATTTTCTTATTCCCAATCTTTGAAATTTCTGCTGACCTTAATCACAGTCTTAATGATAAAAAGAAAAACTTGAAATTCTACAACATGGCATTCCCTATTTTAAAATCTGATTCTCCACATCACTTGTAGTTAGTTCCTAAAATTACTATTTTTTTCATAGCAGAGGAAATGGAAGTGGAGTTGGGGGAAAGGAGGTATAAGGAACAAGTCTCAATACAAAGTCTCAAAACATACAACCATAGAGAATTGGAATTAAAACCAAAGAAAAGGCATCAATCAAAAATAATGAACTGCACCATAGATAATCTGTGGTTATTTCTATTTATTTCTCTATCTAAGATTTTATAAAGCAAGTGGTCAGACCATTACTTTCAATTCTGAAACTCCATTCTTGAACTTAAGTAGGCCCAGAATTCAAAACTGGACCATTCTGGGATCTATGTTCTAAGCAGCCGAACCATTTCACACCATGCAAATTGGTTTCCCTATTTTTTGAAAATGGGAAGACTGTACTTTTCATTGTATCTCACTGGCTAATTGCTTCTTCAGAATTACCAGAAGTTTTCTGAGACAAATTTATCATAAACATGAAGGAACCTAAAAAGGTCTTAGATTAAACATGGTTGCTAATACATTATGAAATTTCGGCACTTCTTTCCTTGAAATCTCTTTGTCCTGAGCACTCACTGCTACTATTCTGGTTTTGATTCTCATAACTCTGTAATGGTATTACTGCTTCATATTTTAAGCCTGTTTCCATCTCTGCCCTTCCATTATCACGCATTCACCTTAAAATACAACCTAAAACAAACCCCTCTCACTCAAGAACCTAAGTGTTCCATAAACACTCATAGAATAAATGAATAAATAAACATATAACAGCTCTTTAATCTCTAACCACCAAGCCCAGACTCCTCTGCCTCGGCTTTTGTTTAAGTCCCTCCATGATCTGGCTCCACTTAGGTTACGCAAACATTTCCCCACCATCTGTGCAACCAATACTCACTCTTTCCACTTTGCCTTTGCTCATGCCCTTTTCTCAGTCTGTGCAAAAATACAGACCCTTTAAATGACATTCTGAGTTCTGTGCACGGCCGTCTTCCTCTCTCATTCCGCTTCTTTCCTCACTCTCTTAGCTCTCCTGGGGGAATTCCTCTATCATCCTGACTCCAAGGACCACCTAATACAAGTTGACAATACATCAACCTTTCTCTCTAGCAGGATCTCTCCTAAATTCCACATCAGCCTATCCAATACCTGGTATACTTCTCCAATGGCTCTCCCACAAAAATCTCAAAATCAACATATGCAAAACTAAAATCATCTTTTTACTTCCTCAATCAAGCAACCATACAAGTCAGAAAGGATGGTCATCCTTGACATTTTCTTTTCCCTAATCTCTCACATTCAATTACTGTCAACTTCAGCTCTATTCTTTTTCTTACATCGATCAATTCCTTTCTGTCTCCACTGCTACCACATATTCCCAACCACAGCATCTCTCACTTTGGCCAGTTTTCCTACTTGATTATCTTGCCTCTAGATTTCCACCCCAGGAAACCATCCTTACACCATTGCTTAAAATTCAAATCTAACTATATTTCAATTTAGGATAATCAGCACAGGATTTATGTAAAATGGGACTATTGGTCATGATGTGGGTAGGCTATAGGGGAACCACCGTGATAACCTGGGGGTAGTATCAGAGAAGACGTTGTCACCACTGGCCTCAAGGGACAAGAGAGGGACTAGTTATGGAAACAAAGAGTTGTATAAATACCCTGGCTTTGAGAAAAGGAGAGGCAGCTGGCTCTAGTGATTTTCTTAAGGGAGGAAGCCAACAGAGAAAAAAGACCTTGACTTCACTCTGTACCTGCCCACCTCTGGCTGAGCCTATTTAGCCACTGGCTGAAACCAAAAGGCATGACAGTCTGCTGATTTAACCCTACAGGTTAGCCTCTGGGGTGGAGCAGGGTAGAGGTGGTAGACAGTAGATTTGCGGGAGGGGTGGCACATAGGAGATGTGTATACAGGGCCTCCAAGATCTGGCTCTCACTTTCCTTTCATCATGCGAAAACCCACCTAGATCCATCCACAGTGAACTATACCAAATGCACCATCTGGAATACCTTTCCTCTATTCCCAGATTTCACCAATCTATTTATTTTCCGAAATCAATTCACTTATTACCTAAAGTATAAAGATTCAGTTATATACCTGAAAGAATCTTATCTTTTGAATGATTTCATTATCTACAGATTTTTATCAAAGCATGTATAGTATTTTATTGTCCTTATTTGTTTTCTTGTCTTTGTAAACTAACCAGTAAACTTTGTAAAGAAAGCAGATGTGTTAATCACTTTTTTATTCCCAGTGCTCAATACTGGGCAAGACACACAGAAGGTGCCTAATAAATGATGGCTGAATGAAGGAACTTAAGAGCCAGCTCAAGTCCAAAATAATCTATGAAGTGTTCCTTGACAACTTCAGCTCAAATGATTTTCATTTATGCTGATTACCAGAGTTTGTTTACCAATTCTCTACTTATTTTACTTCCTTTTGTGCTGTTTTCTTAATTAGACCATGGTGCCCTAACAGCTGGAATCATGTCTTCTGCTTCTCTGATAGCTGAGTTTGAGTCCAAACTAGAAACTGAACAAATGCTTTCTTTGAAGAGTAGGTGTTTAGAGCAGGAGAAATATATATTTTCGGGAGTCCCAAACTCAAATACTTATGTGACCACAAAGTCTTGTAAATTGGTAAAACTGATAAACATAGAAATGACGACCTCATAGCTCCAGCACCTGCTGGTTCCCAGAAGCAGGAAAGTTTTATGTAAATGTGTTTTACCTTGTAATGGTTTTTAATAGATGGCTCAAATAAAAAATGTCACCCAGCCCCAAAACTGCTCTGCATTTCTTAGAGAGTCGGGCATAGGTGTGTGAGCAAGGGCTTATAACATCACTGATCTAGTTGATGCTATTGTATTTGTGAATGGGTTAAGGTTGGTCAAGAAATGTGTGGGAAGTCTAGAGTCTAGGAACTCTTCATTCTACCTTCATTTGAAACCATGGTCCTGAAGTGGAAGGCTACTCTTTACAGCTTTTAGCGTAAGCATTATGAGAAAGTTCATTTAAGATGTATACTATTGGCTGGGCACAGTGACTCACACCTGTAATCCCAGCACTTTGGGAGGCTGAGGTGGGCAGATCACTTGAGGCCAGGAGTTCGAGACCAGACTGGCCAACGTGGTGTGCCTGGCCTACTTAGCCAAGTGTAGTGGTGTGCACCTGTAATCCCAGATACTTGGGAGGCTGAGGCAGTAGAATCCCTTGAGCCCGAGAGGCAGAGGTTGCAGTGGGCCGAAATTGTGTCACTGCACTCCAGCCTGGGTGACAGAGTAAGACCCTGTCTCAAATAAATAAATAAATAAATAAATAATCAATCAATCCATCAATCAAGGTTCTAATATGTAAAAAGCAATTTTATTTGAGGAAGAACCTTTTGGAGAAATATAAAATGATTCATTTTTAAATCTACATAAAAAATTAAGAGCAGCAAAAATTACACTTTAATTTTTACTTGTAGAATTTTAAGTTATTTAGTATAAAAAGGGAAGGGAAAACAAAAGTGAGTAGAAAATATAAAGGGAAGAGAAAAATGGGGAGAGAGGGAGAAAGGGAAATAGATACAAAAAGAAAACGAGACATAGAAATCGACCTATGAAAATGACAGTTACACAAATAAACATGATTTCAACCCAGACAAAGGAAAGGAAGACCACGCCAACACAGATGGACAAAAGATGGACATACGCGGCAGAGACAGACCTTAAAGCTACGCTACCATTGTACAACTACAGGCAAAATGAAGGCAAGCTGCGTAGAATCAAAGCTGAGGTGTCTAGGAATTTTCAATACTATGGTGCTTATGCTTCTCTTCTATGCCTTATGGAAGTATTTAGAAAGGAAAAAGAAAGCCAAACTGCATACAGAGTGTGAGGAGGGTGAGGAAAACACTCCAGGATTTTAACATTCCACCATTATTTCTCAATTGAAACATGACCCTGTTCTTGGCTTCTTATTTGCTCCCTTTTCCATAGCCTAACAGTAAACTCCCACACACCAGTGGGACCACAGAGGAGAGACTATAATACAAGCAGCTGCTTGAGCTGTGGTTTTCATTAGGAAAAAAGTTCCTTGATTATGAGAGATTTAGTTTTTAACCTCTGTGCCAAAACTGAAGTGATTAAAACTCCATGTACAGAAACACGAATGGTTTCTTCAAAGTGGAGTATAGAGCACACACACTATTATCAAAAGAGGATAGGAGGACAGTCCAAATTCTAACACCCACGCCGGCCTGTGCATTGACTTGGATATAGGAAAGTTAGCAAAGACACAAAGTAAAATAAAAACATACTCTATAGGTCCTGCACTGCATTTCTGTAAAGGTTAGAGACATATTTTCACCAAAAATTTAAGCTACAAACAGCAAGGCAATCAAGCCATGAAAAGACATGGGGGAAACTTAAATGCCTATTACTAAGTGAAAGATGCCAATCTGAAAAAAAATTATACCATATATGACATTTCTGGAAAAGGCAAAACTATGGAAACAGTAAAATGATCAGTGGTTACCAAGGGTTAGGGAGGAGGAATGGATGAATAGGTGGAACGCAGAAGTTCGTTTTTTTTCAGAGTCTTGCTGTGTAGCCCAGGCTGGAGTGCAGTGGTGCGATTTCGGCTCACTGCAATCTCCGCCTCCTGAGTCCCAGTTCAAGCAATTCTCCTGCCTCAGCCTCTGGAGTAGTTAGGATTACAGGCATGTGCCACCATGCCCAGCTAATTTTTGTATTTTTAGTATAGACGGGGTTTCACCATATTGGCCAGGTTGGTCTTGAACTCCTGACCTTGTGATCCACCTGCCTCGGCCTCCCAAGGTGCTGGGATTACAGGTGTGGCACAGAGGTTTTTTTTAGGGCAGTGAAAATATTCTGTATGTTACCTTAATGGTAGATGCATGTCATGATACGTTTTTCCAAACTCACAGAATGTATAACAGCAAGAGTGAGCCCTGATGTAAACTGTGGACTTTGGGTGATTACAACATGTCAATGCAGGTTCACTGATTGTCACAAATATACCACTCCAGTGTAGGATGTTAATGGTGGAGGCTCTGCGTGTGTGGGGGCAAGGAGTACATGGGAAATCTCCTTACTTTCCTCTTAATTTTCCTGTGAACCCAAAACTGTTCTAAAAAATTAAGCCTTTAAAAAATAGAAAAAAGGAAGGCAACTCCTTAAAGTCCTCCATTTGATTCAAGACTCAGGTAGGACAGCCTCAGTCAGGCATGTTTTGTTCTCATGGCTCAGCACAGGAACGTTAATTTTGGATTCAACATATACTCACTGATGATCATTTTGCCACCACGTCTTTACACAGCAGGTAGTGTATTAACTTCCAGAGTTCGAATCCTGGCTTTCCCTCCTATCATGCAGCTTTGGTTGCATCATAACCTTCTACACCTCCATTTGCTTTCCAGTTCTATAATACAGGACAATAATACCAACACTGGACTTAGGAAGATGACTAACATATATGAAGGGCTTAACACAGTAAGTGGCACATGATAAGGACTCAATGAGCATGTATGTCAGAGAGTAGTCTAAGTTTGGGATGAAGATACACTTGTCGTGAATGAAAAGGAATGTAATCACGCTATTATTCTGATTTACTTACTGAATAGGAGAAACTTATTAGCTCCTTCTTACAGTAACCCTGGAAAAACTCCTCCAGAATATGAGACATCAAAAAGTATTCTAAATTTGACATAGATAAAAAGATGGCACAATCCGTAGTTTGGTAGATAGGAAGAAGAGAGGAAAGAGCAATGCAGAAGGTATTCAGGGTGGCTCACTGCCACCGGGTTGGAGACTCTGGTCATGGGAAAGATACAGACTGGGAAGTAACAAGCGTGTTCTTTTCCAGGACAAGCTACCTACTAAACTCTGCTCAATCCAAGAGCAAATGCAATTAAAATAGCTCATGCTTAAAATATAATTCTTGTAATAAATTTGTGACCATAATGACAGTGGCATAGAGTCCTATGCTTGTTAGGAATCAGTCAAAACTGCAGTAAAAACGGAAAGGCTAGTAAAATGCAAAGGCCCCACATTGTAGAGAGCCCCTCACTCTTGCTAAGTCTTTTTCTTTTAATTAAAACATGGAGAAGAGAAGCAAAAAGCCATGTTGCTGCTCTGCTGACCTGCAGCTCCATTTTTGCTAAAGTGCTTAATGAATGAGTATGCTTTCAAACAGTCAATACATACCTTTGTCCTACTCCCAAACCAGCAAATGGCTTTTCCCTTCCACCCCCTCACAAGACACCGACACTCTCTTCTTTTGTTTTCTTTAGTCTTTGCTGACAAAATGCCCTCTCTTGCTCCTGTCTCCCAATACTTCATTTTCATCCAAATGCCTCTGCTTTTATTCAGTACAGATCCAGCTTAGCGAGCATTCTCTAGTGCCTTTCAGGTTTTGACCCTCTTCCATGTTAAACAGGCTGCGGTGCAAGGGTAGGATGGTTGCTCAGTAAAATATTCCATCCAACAGGGGCAGTTATGTCAACAGGGCTGCTTTCTGGCAGGAATGTCTGATGGGATAAACAAGGCTGGAAAGAAAAAGTACTTTTAGAGAGGAGTGACTTTGTCAGGGAACAGTGATACATTCCAAATTAAAAAACACTCTTGTTTCTAATGTAAGACCAGGCTTTTTAAAAACAGGAATCACTGGGAGAAATGTAAAAAGAACTGTAATAACTGAGTCAGCAATTATGATTTCTGATATTGTACAAAGGGGATCAACTTTTTCATTTTGTGGTTGTAAATTTTTATTTCTTGAAAAAGAAAAACCAAAAACATCTTAAGTGCCAGAGATACTAGAAGACTACTTTCAGAATTTATTAATATTTAAGAACCTATACAGATGCTGGATGGGAATTATGGCTAATGTAACAAATAAGAAACATAATCATCAGATAATGAGTAGATGGATTCATTAATGTACTCATGTTAATGTTTACTGCTGAGAGAAAGCATTATCTTCATTAATATCTAGTACATGGGACAAGTGATGAAGTATTTAGCCTTGCAAACAAAAGATTATACACAGAAAATTCATTATATTAAAGTGATAATAGCTCATGATGAAGAAAGCGGGTAAGATGAAAGCAAATAGACATTGCGATACCCAAAACTGGACACTAGCAAATATGCATGACAAGAAAAGAATGACTAGAAAGTGAAGGAGTAAGATTATGTTTACAATTTTATTGTAAAACCTATAGTGTGACTGGATATTAAATGTCTGAGGTTGGGTTCTTGGTATGAAATGCACAATGTGGTATTCAAATATTTTTAAAAACAACCTCATTTAGTGAGACATCACTTAGTGAGACTAATATGAGGCAATGTGAGTAGTGAACAAGAGCCCAGCTTTGGAGTGGACAGACAAGTTTGAATCTCAGCCTTGGCCTTAGCAGATATGTGACCTTGGGAGGAGGGCATTTCGGGGCTTCAGTTTCCTCACATATAAAATGAGGATGTTGATACATCCTCGTGGGACTGTTACAGGGATTAAATGAGGCCATACATGTACAATGCTCAACAAAGGGCAAGATGTCCCTGACTCATAGTAATATGATTAATAATATGAATATTATTTTTTATTATCAAGATTCCATAAGAGAATTAAATATAAAGGCCAAGTTAATTTTTCCTCCCCATTTAAACTATTAGTCAAAATATTACAATTTCAAAGGTATGTATCAATGTATTACTCGTTCAAAGCAGTATATGAAGTGCTAAGGATATTTCAAAGCACTCAGAAATATACTTTGAAATCTCTGTGTGTCCTTGTCTTCCATTTACATATGGATTTGAATTTTTTCCAATGTCCATTCAATTTTTAAGATGAGTGATTTAGGATGGCATATTTATTTTGAATATCCCATAAATAATTATTAAATACAAAATGATTAGAGAGTTGATAAACTCAATTACTACAGGAGATAGTGGGATAGGACCTAAATTTATGCTGACTGGTATGGTTGATAATCTGTAGGTAGAACAGAGTAAACAAGTAATAGCTTCTTTTAGCAGTTACACTGTATTTCCACCTAAAGTCTAGCTGAAACTTTCCAAGGCCAGGATAAGAGCATTTTGACATTATTTTCATGACTGTTATTCCTGCTAGTCATCAGGAGGCAGCTTCTTCCTCTAGCCTTCTGAGTCATTTTAACCTAAGCAATTTGTGGAATAAATGACGTTAGAGAGGGTTAGGTAAATGCAAAACATTTTTATATAATATGATAAAGATATCACCACAAGCCAACTAGAAAAGATCACTTAGTCTCTGGTGCTGGTAAAACTGGCTCCCTACATGGAGAAAAATGAAAATGAATTCCTACCTGATACCAGCAAAATCCTGAAAATCAAGAAAGACACCACCACCAATACAATGATGGGCAAAGAACACGATGAACAGGCAATTTACTAAGGAGGTATCCCTAAAGACTAGCAAGCATGTGAAAAGAAGCTCAACCAGCCAAATAAATGCAAATTAAAAGCTATTACTTCTGCCTGGCATGGTGGCTCACATCTGTAATCCCAACACTTTGGGAGGCCTAGGTGGGAGGACCACTTGAGGCCAGGAATGCTAGACCAGTTTGGGCAACACAGGGAGACCCCACCCCAACAATAACAACATCAACCAAATTAGTCAAGCGTGGTGGCAAGCGTCTATAGTCCTACCTACTCAGGAGGCTAAGGTAGGAAGGTCAGTTGAGCCCAAGAGTTTGAGGCTGCAGTGAGCTATGATTGTGCCACTGCACTCTAGCCTGGGCAACAGAGCAAGAACCTGTCTTGGCGGGCGGAAAAAAAGGTATTGCTTCACACCTATTAAGACTGAAAAACCGGCTGGGTACGGTGGCTCACGCTTGTAATCCCAGCACTTTGGGAGGCCGAGGCGGGTGCATCACAAGGTCAGGAGTTTGAGACCAGCCTGGCCAATATGGTGATACCCTGTCTTTACTAAAAATACAAAAATTAGCCAGGCATGGTGGCACATGCCTGTAGTCCCAGCTACTCGGGAGGCTGAGGCAGAAGAATCACTTCAACCCAGGAGGCGGAGGTTGTAGTGAGCTGAGATTGCACCACTGCACTCCAGCCTGGGTGACACAGCAAGACTCCATTAAAAAAAAAAAAAAGAAGAAAGAAAGAAAAGCTAAAAAAAATAAATTCCTGATGTGGGTAAGGAATTTTATTGTGGGAGTGGGGCTGGGGCAGTCATTGTGGAGAGTGATCTGGCACCATTTAGTCAAATTAACTCTTCATATTACTAACACCCGGCAATTCTACCCCTGTGTGTAAGTTCCAAAGAAACTTCATACAAGAGTGTAAGGGGAATGCATGAGGACATTTGTGGCAGCATCATTTTTGCTGCTCACCCTTTGGAGATCATACACACACAGCAACAAAAATGGATTTTGACAAACAGAAAATAAATTGTTCTACCAAAAAGATGCCTGCACTCATATGTTCATCAAGCACTACCACAATAGCAAAGATGAGGAATCAACATAAGTGCCCATCAATGATGGACTGTATAAAGAAAATGTGGTACATATATACCATGGAATACTACACAGCTATAAAAAAGAACAAATCATGTCCTTTGCAGCAACAAAGATGCAAGTAGAGGCTATTATCCTAAGTGAATTAAGGCAGGCACAGAAAACCAAATGCCATATGTTCTCACAAGTGGGAGCTAAACATTGGATACTCATGGACATCAAGATGGCAACAACAGACACAGGGGACTACTAGTTGTGGGGGGAGGGAAGGAGGCAAGGCTTGAAAAACTAACTATTGGGTACTTCGCTCAACTACATGGGTAATGGGATCGTTTGTATCACAAACCTCAGCATCATGTAATGTACTCATATAACAAACCTGCACATGTACCCCCTGAATCTAAAACAAAAGTTGAAACGATTTAAAAAAAGAATAGATTTGGAAACAAGAGTGGACCTTTAAATAATGCTAAATGAAAAACATGAGACTTAAAACACAATACAATTTATGCAAATTTAAAGTATTTGTATACAAACCACTGCACTTTTAGAAAAACAGAGCCAAAGAAAAAAGGCACAAGAAATAAATTTAAAAGGGAGGGTGGGAGGGGAATGTACTATCAGGATGAAATGGGATAAAACAAAATCTTCCCCACACTTTTATTTCTGCGGAGAAAAGTTAAGACTAGTATTTTAAACAGTTATTTAACATATCAGGAAGGAAACAGAGAAGGTGGGAAAAGGGAAGGAGGAAAGAAGGGAACATTTTGAGAGTCTTACAGCCAAGCACTGCATTTGATCAAAAAATTAAAACATTCTTTCTTGAAATGACTGCCTTTCCAGCACTCTTCACATTCCGTATAGGCTCCTACAGAGATATGCTCTGACATAAATACATACTAACCTCAAAACCAAACCAAGCGCTGTGGTTCACAAAAAGTCTGTTCCTCCTTTTCTCTGATCATTTCTAGAAAACTGACATCATAGATAACTCTAGGTTTTTTCCCCTCTTTAATTCTATTATTATTCCTTTGATGGGTAGCAATAATTTAAAATTTCAAGAACATTTCTCCCTCATACTTAAAAACCCTACAAAGAATGGGTTTGGAGTTATACCCTTCACAACCCTATGTCAGAGGTTGGGAAGAGTTTAACATTTCTTTACACACACTATGAATTCCTAAGCAGATCAAGATGAAATTATTAGCCATATGGAAGGAGGTAAAAATTGACTGAATTAGTTTTCAGCGATTTAGCCAAATGTATATTAAATTGTTAAATGTTAACACTACGTAAAAACACATGTGGGTGAAATAGTGGACTTATTATCTCAGTGTGGAAGCAAAATATTAATCCTGTATATGGAATAAGAATATAAGGCAACACATAGTACAGTTCGATAGCAGTCACATAAACTAGTGGTTTTCAAGCACTAGTGAGCCTCAAAATCACCCGAAGGCCATGAAAACAGATTGCTGGGCCTCACTGTGTCTGATTTAGAAGGTGTCGGGTGGGGATCAAGCTGCATCTCTAACAAGTTCCTAGGTGACAAGGTTCCCCTTTGAGAACTCCTGGCCTAAATAATAAGAAGAGGGACAGGTCACAATTGTATTGTTAGGACAGAGGAGAAATTGGGGTATGAGAGAGGTCTGGGGGTGAGTTGGGTTTTGGGTCATTAAAAGAAGGTGAAGGTGGAAGAGTGAAGAGATAAACATTGTGAGTGGTGAGAACACCTGGGCACAGGCAGAGCCATGGGTGGCAAGGACACATGGCAGGGACAGTCTAACAGGGTTGGTGACCCAGGGGACGGGAACAGACATCGGTCCTTCCTTCCTCCCTTCTAGACACCACAGAACTGACTGTGTCCTTTCGCACAGGAAGGGTGAAGAGAGTATCATCCAGGTTGCTTGACGGAGGCAACTCAGTTGGGGAATTTCTGGTTGGGGACTTGCGTCCTCTTCCTCTTTTATCCTCCCTTTTGGGAGTGCTAAGACTTTCTCGTGTGCTTTCCTTTGGGGTACATTTTTGGCTCTGCTCAGAGGAGTGAGAAATACATGGCTTAGTGTAGTCTTTGCCTAACAGGTTTTGAGAGAGCAATGGAGGGGCCGAGAAGAGCGCATTGTGCTCTGAGTAGCTTGGGTCTGAGGTCCTGAATGCTGGTGTTCATTCGCTCAGTGGATGCGGTGTTTACTGCACAGAGGCACGCCATGTAACACACCAGAGACGCAGCCCAGCCCCCATGCTCACATGTGGGGGTTGGAGAAATACACTTTCTACAAGCAGTTTTGCAGCTAAGATTTAATTGACACTGCGGTAAGTGCTACCGAAAGGTGGCATGCAGAAGCTGTAACTGGTAGGGCATTTGGCACTGGTGTGGCTTTCCTTCTACCTGAGGAACTGTAAGTGCAGCGTCGCGGCTGGACAAGGAGGGCCGTGGAGGCAGCAGTTCAATCCTATCAGTCCTCTGCTCTCAGCACTTCAGTAGCTGAGTCCCACTCTCCTTCAGCCTCCCCACCTGTCACCAAGCCCACCATGCTATCCCTGCTGTGTCTCTTACCCTACCATCTGACAGGACACTGTTGGGACTAAATGGAGTAAGCCTAGAGGAGAGTTCAGGGCAGTGCTTGGCACTTGATGCTTCAGAGATGGAACCTGTTGTTTCTAAGCTCTTAATGCTGGTCCCTCCTATCTGTGCCCTAGACGCCTGTGTAGACTCTTTCCTGAAAACGATGGCATGACAGAGAGAGAGTATCAGTGGCCAATATAGTGGCCTAGGACGTGGATTGAAATGACAATGACAAAAATAGACATAGGAGAGGAGAGGAGGGTGCTGTTAGGGGAGACTTTTTTTTTTTTTTTTCTTTAGAGAAGCTGAGGCTGAGATGATAATAACATAAAAAAGTGGAAATGTATTCAGTAGGCTGCTGAACTTTGGAATGGGTGTTGATTAAAGAGTGAGACCTACAGGAGGTGGCAGGGAAGCTAGGAGGGTTAGGTTTTCTGTGGAGATGATGAGAGGGAAAAGAAAGAGACATTAAGAGGAGGGAAGAAGAGGGATAGAGGAGGAGGAGGAGGAGGAAGAGAGACAAGGAAGGGGAGTGGGGGGTGGTGAACAGGCACTGAATCTTCAGGTCAACATAGTGGATGGACCAAAACAGAGAAAATGAACAGCAGACAGAAAGCTGGGAGAATGGGATGTTAGGGAGAGTGGAAGAGGAGTCCCCAGGAGAGCTCTCACTAGTGTCCAGTGCTACTGAGGGCCAAGGAGCAGACAAGGGAAAGACCCTGGGTCTGATGGTGAGAAGCTGTTATGTCAGAAGCCAAGTTTCAAGGGCAAGGGCCAAAAGAGAAGATTGAGGCCCCTTGCAGGCATTGCTGCAATCCAGTATTCCGAGTCAGAACTACCGGAGTTCTTGAGTAGTTTGTATCCCTTCCTGAGCCAATATATAAACTCCAGTAAAGTAGAAACCTCACCTACTCTTTTTAATTCAAAGGAGCCTCCAATACTGCAAGCCTGTGTGATTTCCTGTGAAGAGGTGGCTCCATGGCAATAGATCTCATCTTCTACATCATCAGCTGCTCCGAATGCTCTTCCTGGGCTGACAATGACGCTCAACCTGATTGCATTTGCTATTTTTTTCCTCCTCGGTTTTGGAAATGATCTCTAGGTGCTTATCATTGGTGTCAACAATGGGGGCAGGAGCAGCTGTGACCAGCATGGAGTCAGGACTCAGGTCGCTACACAGGCTGTTGTGCAGTCTGCAGAGTGAAGAGAGAAGTCTATTTGTTCCACCTAAACAGGAAGGCCACAACCACACAGGCCAGCCCCTAGATGGCTCCGGAGGATGATTCAGGGCAGGAGCTGTCAGGGATGCTGAGGACCATATTGTGCACTGAGCAGTTCGGAACATTGTGAAACTGCAGTCGGAAAGAAGCAGGTGTCCTGAGAGAAAGAGCAAAAACCCACACAAAGTGTAACCCAGCCAGATACTTCAATTCCCAATCTAACTTAGCCACTTTCCCACCAGAAAAATCTATAAGAGAAGACAGAGCTTTATAGAAGACTCAGTCAGTCACACCCCGAGGGGGGCACATTTTCCAGGCAGTTCGGATGAGCGACGAGAGAGCCCAGAGGTATACGTAGACTCTACCGGCAACGGCTTTAAAACACACGAGACCCTGAGATGTCAAGATTGTTATTTTTGTGGAAATAAAATCTGCTGCCAAGTTTTTATTTACCAAAACGTCTCACCTTACAGGAAAAATAGAAAAGTGCAAATACTCTGAAACAGTCACAGGGAGTGGCGGGAGGATGAAAAAGCAAAAGCCAGGAGGGTCTTAATATTTTTCTAGCCCAAGGAACAGATGCAGAGGGAGGCTCCGGCTTTATGCAGCAAAACATACTTCCCCCGAGTGGGGTTCCACGTGGAAGGGGAGGAACAGTTGATAGTAAAAGATGGTGTAGTTTTGAGGGGCACAGGCAGCCCTGACACGGCATAACCTATTCCCTGTGTTTTTGCTGGTTTTAAAGGTTTCTTATCAATGTTAACTTTGACAAAAATTAAGGACATCCTAATTTTGTCTACCTCTCTCGAGCTAAACACAGAAATACAACCTCTGATAGATCACTTCTCTGCCCTTACCCAGTGAAAATCTCGTGATTCCATTTCCCTCCTCTTGGTAGAAGTGGGAAACAGGGTTGGGTAGGAGATATGCTGAGGGCACCCTCAGGAGAGTTGACAAAAATATCTAGACACCTCCGCCAGAAGGAGGTGGCTGATACTACCCTCTCTTTGCTGGCGAATGCCCACTCAGACTGGGAGCTTTGAGGACCGCTCTTTCCGCCCACTCCTTCCTTCCTCCTCAAATATAGCCGCCTCCCCCCACTGCCAATTTTCAAATCGGCACAATGATTAATGACCCAGGCAAGAACTTAATTTCCTGTCCAGTAGTCCAAGGCTGATTTCCAATAAAAGAACTCACTCAAGACAACGATTTCCTCTCTCCAGCCTCTAATCTTTTATTCAATTGTGGGCATTCTTCTCTCTCAGTGTGAAAGCTGAATCAATTTTTGAACTTCTATTTGGCGAATATTCCAAAGAATCACAAATGCTAAAGCTGGAACAGACCTTAAAGGCAATGTAATTCAACCTCCTCTTTTCTTGCAGTTCAAATAGGCCTTAAGTTGGAGGCTTTGACTCACACGGTTCTGTGTGCACACGGTCAAGCTGCAAGTGAGGAGGGAATTGCTCTCATTAAAGGACACAGCCTGCGCCCTTACTGGTCTCATTATGGAGTTACCTTTAATGAAACGCCCGTTTTGAACTGGGAACTAATCACCATGGGAGAATATTTCTGCAATTATGGGCTCCAGCAAAACACAAACAAAACAGGTGTCAGTGAAACCCTTCGGATAGAGCAATGCAATTACTATGTTCAATTACCTCAGGACTCCTTCAATACCCACTGCAGATTTAACGAGCTGTCCTGATTTGAACTACATGTATCCATCTCTTGTATTTATTTCTCAGAAATGCTGGATAGATAACTCCACTGCTTTCTGTGAAATTAATTCTGAAAAGCACAGGTTTCTAAACAAGATGCTAATGACTGCATAATATAATACCTTCTTTAGATGCATGATTTCCTGTAGACAATTCTAGTTACAATTCAGGAAATGCTTTCTGGGTTGATGCTTAAATGATCTGAAGTTCACAAGTGAGGGTATGCAAATGGCAAGCAATGGGTTGGGCTGCTGGTGGGCTGGGGAAGAGCAGAGTGACCACAGCAGCAACGGAGTGCACTCTAAGCAGCGAACGCTGACACCACCAGAAAGAGTAACGGGCGTGAGGTTCAAAGATGCCAGTTTGTGTCCAGCTCTACTTACTATTAGCTGTGTGCCCTTCCCCAAGTAATGTATTCTTTTTTGAGGATCAATTTCATTATCTGTAAACAAACTATAATTAAGGCCTGCAGGGATGTTATAAAAATCACACAGTATGTATGAAAGCAGCAATCACAGTGCTCAGCAAATACTGGTGCTCTATAAGTATTTGTCAAATTTAAGTATCTTAATTCCCTCATGCTATACTTTCTGATTGAAACATCTCAATTGTCATAAAAATGTAAATACAGGGATTTATACAATTAATTGAAGTCTGCATATAGTGAGGCTGAGCACCAACAAAAGTTAAATCTACATCAGTTCTGACCTATTTACTCACCACTCAAACACTCTGATGGATGAAAAGTTCAATATGGATCATAAATAGCCAAAGAACTTAACAGTATCAACCTGAAATGAAGTGCAGCTTGAATCGGAAAAAAACATGGGCCTTAGACCAGATGGGTTCCACTTACCAGCCCTTCGGTAAAACTAAAACTACCTGAAAAATTACAACTACCTTGAAACTTACCTTCCTGACTTCACAGGTTGTTACGAGGATTAAATAATATCAGTGGCTGTCTGTAAAACAGATAGCACAATTCCTGGCTCAAAGTTAGTGACAGAAAATGGTGACTGCTAAAAATATGCAGTCTAGGGCTCCTTAAGTAAATACCATTCCTCTGGTTTTGCTTATTTTATAACATTAATGACATCAGCTTTTCTACCAACTGCAGATTTGCTGTGAAAACCCAGTGAGAGTCTCTAGGGAGATATTCAAAGCCATAAAGAATTAGACATGAGCACCTGTATATTCAAGGCACAAATACATTGGGAAATCAATTCCTGGAAAATATGTTTACTTTTTAATGGCCTGGCTATGGCTCCAGAAAGGTTGAAAAGGTGCCAGAATTGGGACTAACAGAGCCATATGCAATTTCCTTGTGAAAGACCAATGGAGCTTTGGCCACACACTTAAATGTCATCCTGGCAAAACAAAGCAGATGAAACTATCTGATGAACCCAGGACAATTCTTTGAAAAGTTCCAATATGTATGTAAGTGGGGTGAGTGAATACACATTTTGGGACACTACGATTTAGTATCTGGTCCACAAGCTTGAAACTGGTAACGTGGTAATTCTGTGTGCTATTACCCGGCTTATCCACTTAAAAGTGAGACTGCCGCCTGAGGCTTATGGCTTCCCATCTGCATTAGTCATAGGAAAGCAGGACAAGTGCTGCTGCCATGACCTTTGAGACCTAAATGATCTTAGGTAGAATGCAGAATATTCAAAACTAAGATCTTTACCACATGTGATATGACAATGAGTAAGGGATATGAACTTTCCCAGTGGCCAAGAGCTAAGGAGCCAGAAGGTGTTTCCAATGGCTATAGGACATCTCAGTAGGACCTTGTTTTCTACTCAAAACTCAATTTGTGCTCCAAGCTCTTCCAGCCTAAAATTAGTGGGTGGTTTTCTCAATCATCGCCCAGAGAACTCAGCCAGTCTGCCACTCATAACTTGGACAGCATTTCTACCTTAGCCGGCTCTCTCAGAGACAGTATTTTGAACTTCCTTGGTTGAATGCAAAACACATTCGCTAACTAACCAAACAAACTGGAAGGAGGCATACCACAAGACCCAAACCCGGCAGACTCGATGACTGCGAAAACACCCTCTCAAAGGCTACGGGGCGGCAGGGAGGTGACCTGAGTGAGGGAGGGAGGTGGTTTCTTCAGAGTTTCAATACTTACTCATCCACAAATATAAAAAAACGCAGACTTAGGAAGGAATGGACTGCAAACTGAAATTCTTCTAATTTCCAAGTAGCTTGAAATACCTGCAGCCCCAGAGGGATCAAGCTAGGTATACAATGTGGTCACTTTATTTTTAGTTCTCCTACCGTGAATTCAGGTAGGAGTTCTGTAAATATTCATTCCCATAGCCTGTCTCTGTTTTTCTCTCTCTCCCTTCCTTCTCTTTTAGAAATAAGGTGTTTGGGGGATGGCAAGGAGGGAGAGGAAGGGCTCAATTTACAGGGAGAAGACTTAGGTTCAAACTAGCCACTTAATGGTCCTCAATTTGGCATGGAACCTAACACTGGCTCGACCTGTTTCCTCATCTGTAAAATGGAAAGGAACTACGAAACGCTTATTTTCTGTGTGTGAGTGCGTGAGTTTTTAGTTTTGTAATACAAACTGTAAGACAAAATGAAGAAACTATGATGCATTAAACACCCAGAGCAACAGCAAAGCTCCTTAACAAGTAATGGGCTTTGGTTCTTTAAGGTCTCGAAATTTGGAATGTTTTGGACACTTGACATTGAAGCTCTAGATAATCAGAACCTCACACGGAGGCCATCTTTTCTAGACCTGCAGCATTGTAGAGCTTTCTGGAGCAGACAGGGCAGCTTATTGAGTGTGATGGGTAATGTTGTGTCAACTTGGTTTGATCACGGTATACAGATATCTGGTCAAACACTACTCTAGATGTCTCTGTGAAGTTCTATTTTTGGACGGGATTAACATTTTACACCGGTAGACTTTGAGTAAAGCACACTCCCTCCATAATGTGTGAGGGCCTCATCCAATCAGCTAAAGGCCTTAAGAAAAAAAAAGGAGGAATCCTGCCAAGAGATGGTCCTTGGTCCCAAACTGCAGCTCTTCACCAAGTCTCCAGCCTGCTAGGTCTCTATCCTGCATTTTGGACTTGTACCTCTATAACTGTGTGAACCAATTCGTTAAAGTAAATCTCCCCACCTCTATCTATAAATACCACCCCCTATCCCCCAACTCTGCTGCCAACTGGTTCTGTTTCTCTGGAGAAGTATGACAGATATACTGGTTTCACCCTTCTTAATTGGTTTTTAACATGAAACCATGAATATTTATTTCATATTGACCTTTGCTTCCACTTCCCTTGCTGATATGAATGCCAGGTCCACGGCCCACTGATCAGTACGTGGAGGAAGCACACCTACCATGATTCTTGCAGAACGACTATGTGAAAACACTATCCTACTATGTAGGGAAATCTCTGAGGGCAGATATTTCTGTGTATTACAGCTTCCCTGCAGGCCTCTAAGAAAAACTTCTGAATATTAAGAAGCACTTTTGGCAAAATACTTGGAATCCCTATAGATTGAAATTTTCTTTACAGAAGATAGGTTTGGGCTGGACCTATGGGAAGGACTGCTGTCTGGTCCATCCCATTCACACCTACAGCACCCACCTTGTGCAGACCTGTGTCTTCTAAATCTCCCCCTAGCCCAGACCACCTTATGCCTGCCTCCACTGGACAATTCCTCTACGATGCCTTGCAGGTGTTTAACATATACAAATCTAATCTCACAGTATTTCTCTCTAAATCTGATCTTCACTCTCTGTTCCTTAAGTTCCCAAATGAAAGTCAAAATTCAGAAAGTAATATAAACCAGGAAACTGGAAGTGATCTTCATCATCATGGCATTGCTTCACATCCACTCCACACATAGTATCATAAGTCCTTCCATCCGAATGTTTCCCGAGGCTGTTCCAGCTGCTCCATCCCTGTTGTGTAAGTTCTGACCCTGTATTCCACCCATTCACCACACTGGTGCTGGAGTGACTGCTCTAAAATGCTATCTAATTCTATAACCATGGCCTTGGCTAAAATCTGTCACTAGCTCCTCAAAGTACCTGGATACAATTCAAAGTCCTTCCTTCAGAACACAGCAATTACCCTGTTCCCCAGTGGCACTTCTTCCATGTCCTCGAGGAGCTTATCTTCTCTACTTCAAACCCGGCCTTACTCCTGGTTCTGTGGGATGCCCTTTTCCTACGTACTTAGGCAAACTGCCGCGCTAGGCCCTGAGGGATATAATGATGAGCAAAATGGACAGTCACGGCCTCTTGGAGATTCTTGTCAAGTGATGGGTGTCAGTTATTAAACAATCACTCAAAGAAGTATGTAATTACAACTAGGATCCATGCTCTAGAGAAAAAGTGCTGTGAGATCATGGGAATCAGACTTTGTCTAAGAGACCCAGGGCAAAGCTTCCCAGGGAAGTAACTTTGACCTGAGACCTGAAAGATGAGCAGAGGTCAGGCTGCAGGACTTGAGAGAAGACTGGCATGACTTGGGTCCAGAAAGCAAGGGGAAGAAAAGCAGCACACGATGAAGCTGCAGAATAGGCAGGGGCCTGTCACGGAGACGTGCAGGCAGTAACGAGAGTTCACCGAGACTTCCTCGGACTCTTCCAGCTCTCTTTCTTTAAAATTTTCTCTTAAAAATTTTAAGGGGCTGTAAAAGTAAAGTATGTTTACTGCAACAACTCAACAATAGGAAAAGAAATAATAGCAGCATACCATTTATATAGTACTTACTGGACGCTAGGTACTTCCTAAGTGTTTTCATGCTGTTATTATCCATAGGGAGGTGCAAAGTAAAAGCCCAACACCATAAAGTCAGAAAGTGAGAACTAGATATCCCAAGGAGTCTAGTTCTAGAGCCCAGCTCAGAGCCACCAACTGGCCCCACCTCCAATCTCACCCCTTAAAGACTGATGTAAAGTGTGTTACATGCCCTTGCTTGGGTTTCTCTGTGTTTAAATATATAAAAACAACCGGATGAAAAAGAATTGATGTGTATTGGATTTTTTTCCTTCTTTTTTAAAATTATACTCTAAGTTCTAGGGTACATGTGCACAACGTGCAGGTTTGTTACATATGTATACATGTGTCATGTTGGTTTGCTGCACCCATTAACTCGTCATTTACATTAGGTATATCTCCTAATGCTATCCCTCCCCCTTCCCCTTACCCCATGACAGACTCCGGTGTGTGATGTTCCCCACCCTGTGTCCAAGTGTTCATTTACATTGGGTGTATCTCCTAATGCTCTCCCTCTCCACTCCCGCCACCCCGTGACAGGACCCGGTGTGTGATGTTCCCCACCCTGTATCCAAGTGTTCTCACTGTTCAATTCCCACCTATGAGTGAGAACACGTGGTGTTTGGTTTTCTGTTCTTGCGATAGTTTGCTCAGAATGATGATTTCTAGCTTCATCCAGGTCCCTACAAAGGACATGAACTCATCCTTTTTTATGGCTGCATAGTATTCCATGGTGTATATGTGCCACATTTTCTTAATCCAGTCTATCATGGATGGACATTTGGGTTGGTTCCAAGTCTTTGCTATTGTGAATAGTGCCACAATAAACATACGTGTACATGTATCTTTATAGCAGTATGATTTATAATCCTTCGGGTATATACCCAGTAATGGGATGGCTGGGTCAAATGGTATTTCTAGTTCTAGATCCTTGAGGAATCGCCACACTGTCTTCCACAATGGTTGAACTAGTTTACAGTCCCTCCAACAGTGTAAGATAAATGTTGATATTTTTCTTTAAAGCAATGGGAAATCACTGGAGTTTCTTTCTTTAATATGGCAGTAATGTAATTAATTTCTGTTTTTGGAAGATCGTCACACTCTGGCTCCCAAGTGGAGAACAGGGTGGAGCAGGGAGAGGTGGAATGGAGAGGAGATACCCAGCAACCGTTTAATAGCAGAATGTAATCCTCTGGGCCAAGACAGTTATAATGGAAGAGCTGCAGAGAGGTGAGTGGATTCCAGATTTACACAGAGGATAAAATCATCAGCAATGGGTGATAAAGCCCATACAACAGGAGGGAGAGGGTCCTGTCAAGGATCATGTTGATGTTGCTGGTGATGAGGATGACAAAGTGAGGTGGAGAACACTGATTCTGGAGGCCAACAACAAAAAATGTTTATTTTGAATAAGTTGTGTTTGAAGGACCTTTGAGACCTGGCATTATAATAATTATTGCGATTTACTAAAAGCCTACTACACACCAGGCATTGCATAAGCATCATTTCTAACCACTGCATAACCTTTTTTTGAAGTTGGTACTATTATTATCTTCACTTTACATGTGAAAAGAAATGAAGCTCAGAGATTAAGCATCTTGCTTGAGGTCTCGAAGCTAAAGAGAGTCAGAGCCCTAAAGCACATTTACCATCAATAACTCTCCTGTGTTATCTCAGTATCCTTTGAAATGACCCGCCCTCCTCCACGCTAGTCTCATCCTCTATGTTGCTGCTGGACACTCACTTGATCATGTCATTCCCAGCCTAAATTTTTGCAGGGCTCTGCTTACCACCCTTTTGGTATGGCACACAGAACCTTGCATGATATAGACCCCACCAACCTGTCCTGTGACTTTTTCCCTGAGACTGAGACATATGGGATAGCTAGGGAAAGCAGTGTTCTCTCCTGTGTCTGTGACACCTTCCCTCCTCTTGTCCTCTACGCTTCCTGCACACCTCAGCTCACAGCGGACTCCACAACCTTACTCTGCTGTAGCAATTACTGCAGCAAAATTGTCTGTCTCTCTAACAAACAGAAGCTTCTTGAGGGCAGTCTCTTTGGTTTGAATCCCCAACCCCTTATATATACGAATGGAAAGGAAGAGTAAATAATTGAATACTATATACATCCAAATGTCTGTTGAATAACTGAAGGGGGTGCTGCATGAATAAAAGCTCAGGAGACTTTGCAGCAAAGACAGGTAGAGGTCTACTTTTATGGTACCATGACCACCGACCCACTCTAGCCACAATTTCCTTTGCCCCATCTATGTACTATCTATGCTTCCTTTGTACTAAACAATTTGGCAGATACTATCTCCAGTCTGTAGATGCGAAAACCTGAGCTCAAATCAGAGTATTTGCTCTGAGCCTTGAAGACAACATGTCTGACAGTCAGTCTCCCTGTATCTCTGATATTCATCCCATGTGGTAAGAACGTTGTGAAGTTGTTTCATGAACTACTATCTTCTCAAATTGCTCAAACCAAACTTCAGACAATTACTGTTGAATTTTCTGCTACACAGCCATAAATGTAAAAAACAAATTTAGTTCCAGAAAGTATACTATGCAGAAAATGCCAGAGTTGGCAAAAAAATGATACAAACTGGAAGGCGGGTGGAGAAAAAGCAACATCGCTGAGAATCCTCAAGTAATTTCTGAAAAGCTAAAAGAGTACTCTCCCTCACTGTTTTTTTTTGAGACAGAGTCTTGCTCTGTAGTCCAGGTTGGGGTGCAGTGGTGCAATCTCAGCTCACTGCAACCTATACTTCCTGGGTTCAAGTGATTCTCCTGCCTCAGCCTCCAGAGTAGCTGAGATTAAAGGTGCCCACCAATTTTGTTTTGTATTTGTGGTAGAGACAGTTTTGCCATGTTGGCCAGACTGTTCTTAAACTCCTGGCCTCGAGTGATCTGCCCACCTCAGCCTCCCAAAGTGCTGGAATTACAGGCATAAGCTACCATGCGTGACCACAAGAGTACTTTTAAACTAAGCTAGTTCAAAGAAAATGAAACAAAATGTGTACTTCATATAATCAATCTCATATATTCCAGGTTATGATATATTAATATCTTAGTATAACATTTTACCATTTGCCTAATATGTACTTATGGCAACTTCATAGGAAATACTGTTGCCATCTGGCACTGCCTAGATCCATGTGAGCAGTCAGAATGGACATCTGAGTGTAAGTCACCCACTCCTCGCAGCCTGGGAGGATGGCCGTCCAGGATATCCACAGGCACCTCCCACTCCCAGCTCTGCTGCCCCACACCTGAATATAGATGGGCTTCTCCCTTCCCCCACGAGCCTCTCTGATACCCTCCTAGGCACACTGAAATCTTCAGGTCATTCCTTGCTTTGTTTTTGCCAAGGCTCAGATCTCCAGGGGCTTCTGTGTATCCTATTGTGGTCTCCTCCCATCTCACCTTGAAGGAAGTCTTGGAAATGCCCACCTTGACAAGTGGTATTAATAACACCTCTGTATTATAGTCACAGAACTGTGCTGCCCTCCTGCCAACCTTCTCACTCCCAGTCTCCAACTGCAGACTGTTTCTTTAGGATTTGATCTCTTTTTGGACCCAGATACTTAACTAGACTTAGTGTAAATAGGCTGCATTCCTGTTGAAATCTGGTCCTGAACCACTGACCTCTTCCTTAAAACTCAGGAGCTTTCAAAGTTTCTCAAAATTGGAGCAATGCTGACCGGTAACTTTATCCCTCTTAGGCTTGGCAATATACATCAACCTTCTGCTAAGAGCCAATGTGGACAACTGGGACATGTAAATAAGCTCAACATGTTGCACTGATGTTTGGATTTATAAGGTACAAAACAGATTATCAACAGAAATTATCAATAATTGAGCCTAATCATGCTAAATGGGAAAAAAGTAACTGCTCACTATGCTGGGTAAACAGCAATTTACTCTATTTAGAAATGCCTAATTACCTGAACAATATTTTGGAAATTAAATTACTTGGGTAAAAAAATTAACTGTAAAGATTTCTGCTACAAAAAAAAATTTCAAAATAAACACTGTCAAATGATAATACATACGTATACATTTATATAAAATTTGTAATAACGAAGTATCAGGTCAGAAAGCTAATGAATAGTCTCCAATAAAACCGTCTGTAGGCCAGGCGCGGTAGCCTGTAATCCAGGATTACAGGATTACACGCCTGTAATCCCAGCACTTTAGGAGGTCAAGGTGGGCAGATCATAAGGTCAGGAGTTTGAGACCAGCCTGGCCAATATGGTGAAACCCTGTCTCTACTAAAAATACAAAAAAATTAGCCAGATGTGGTGGTGCATGCCTGTAATCCCAGTTACTCAGGAGACTGAGGCAGGAGAATTGCTTGAACCCAGGAGGCAGAGGTTGCAGTAAGCTGAGATCGCGCCACTGCACTCCAGCCTGGGCGATAGAGCAAGACTCAGTCTTGAAAAAACAAAAACAAAAAACAAACAAAGAATCAGTCTGCATTCTATAAGCAAATCAGACAAGTAAAATATATAAGCAAATCAAATACACGCAGAGTACAGTTAACTCTCAATTCTCCAAAGGACAGACTAATCATAAAGATTTCATTCATGAAATGGTTAAAATAACTACAAACTAGTGAAATATCTATGTACTAGAAAGACCATTGTTAGGAAACTAGTATTACCAATATAGCACAGGGAGTCTTCTCCTATCATATTTCATTTTTGAAATCTAATTACATTTTTGAAATCTAAACCCAAACTAAAATTTGGGAAAAAATTTTAATTGGCAGAAACATCATTAAATGATAAACGGCGAGAACAAAACCTTACGATATAAATTAGATAAAGATAAAATTAATTCCATTTGAACCTGCACCAAGGTCTTCAAGTAGAGTAAAAAAATAGGAAAACTTTTAAGAAGTCCTCACTCTAAAACCTTGATAAGGCAATGATGATTTGGTTAAGTTGGCAATACACAAAGAAAATGCCAGTTTCTGGTCAAATATGCCCAAACAAACAAATGCTTATTGCACTCCCAGAATGAAAAGTAACTGATGAATTTCTGGCTGGGATTCACATCGCTAAGCTGATGAAAGTGACACTGGGGCAACTTGACCTGGATCTGAGAACTGGGTGATAATGGCACTGTTGAAATGGGTGGTCAGAAAAAGGGTCCAGCTGGTCAAAAGCAGATTACTGATGGTGTAGCAGTTAATCATCTTGATGGTCTAAGCAGTAAATGTGCTTTCTGTTAAGGTGATATTAAGTTTATTTTATATCACACTCTGGGCTGGTTTTAACTTTTTATCATTAACTATCTTAAGTGAATTTTAAGACAAGAATAAAAAGATGAGTTACAGTCTAGAATTTAATTTTTTTTTCAGTTTCAAGTTCTCCACTAAACTCTCAATCTTAACTCCTTGAATATAACAAGTATAGTTACTTTAAAACATGTGTCTGAAAACTTCATAATTTGGCTTCTTTGTGGTCTGTTTTTATTGCCTTTTGCTTTATTTTTTATAAAATAATCATTTTATCTTGTCTCTTCACATATCTGGTTTTTTAAGATAGAATACATTTCCCATGTAAATTGCCATGTTTATCAAAAGTTGACAAGATCAACATCAACATACTGCTTCATTATAAACATAACTGAAAAAGACGCAAAAATCAAGCAAATTTATAATTTGAAATGTAATAAATACAAACATTTCGAGATACTCTCACATAAAATAAAATTATTGACCAATATAAACTACCATTATAATTGGACCATCATTTTAGGGAATTTCTTTAAATGTTTAGCAAATGTTTCATCGATATAAAGTGAATCTTCTCACAAAGCGATAGCTATTATCACAGATAAATTGCTATTTTAAAAAGGTGACCAAGCACGGGTTCGATGATTGGTTTGTTTCAGACCACACAGAAAATAAAATTCCAATACAACCAAAGGATTTGGGCTCTCCTTCAGGGTAGGAGAACAAATGGTTTATTGTTCTGCTTATGTTTTCATGCATTAATGTTACAGGAATCAGAAAAACAACTGAATTACTACTCCTGGTTGTGTCAGACATTGAAAGGGAAGCGGTGCAGAATCACTGGATTTTGGAGAACTTAAGAGAGAATCTGATTCAAAAACTTTTAATAAGGTTCCAAAACACAAAGCTAACGTTAAAAGAATGTTTACAAAGTAGAGTTGAAATGCAGGGGAGAAAAGGCCTTGCAGACAGCTACTGATCTGAAAAGAACTTCCTACAAAAGGGAAGGAGGCCGGTCAACAGGGCTGAAGAGGAGAGAGGAGACGCTGTGTCGGCACCGTCTCAGTGCAATTCACTCTTCAGTCTCTGCTTTGTTCACACTACATTTCTGTTTGGAAACAGAATTTGGAGAAGTCTGAATATAAACCTTCCCCAAGAGAGCCAGGTTTGAGGCCTTTAATTTATGGAAATATGCATACATCGTGTCCTCAAATGCTAGCTGTGTGCATACAACAAAAAAGGAAGTGACTTTTAAGATAGTTAAGGATAAAAAGAAAGACTTGAGAGAATAAAAGATTAAAGTCTTAGTAACAATACCATTATAAAAACAAGGCCTGGCATGGCTGCTCATGCCTGTAATCCCAACACTTTGGGAGGCCGAAATGAAAGGATCACTGGAGCCAAGAGTTCGAGACCAGCCTGGGCAACAAAGTGAGACCGTGTCTCAAAATAATAATAATTATAAATAAAAACAAAAGAAAACGAAGTGCACCTCTAGTCTATGGAAAGCATTGCTCTGCAGCTAAGGAAATAAAGCTCATGTCCTTGCTGAGGGAGGACCCTCTAGTACTCTAGCTGGCTGCCTGGGAACAAAGGAAGAAACTCGAATTCATAGTGGAAAATAAGGAGAGAAGAGAAATCTTAAATAGTACTAAATTTAGAAAAACAATCTTTTCAAAGGTGAACTGAGGAAACTTTCCTAAAGTAAACTGGGTCAATTAGGAAATACTTCTTGGAGAAATGCCTTAAGATGCACACAACAACTTAAACTCAAAACCACAGAAAGACTAAATCAATGTCAATTAACAAAACATTTACTTATTTTACACAGTGCATAAAAGTGGGACAAACAGAATATCAGGGTTTATAAGACAGTTCTTATCCATATAGAGACAATGGTAATATTAAAAACAGTACAACTGTGGTTTAGCAGACCATCTTGTGTATCCTTTCACGCCAGGTAACTATTACACTTGTGTGTCAGGTCCTTTTCTCGCTGGAAATTCACTCTTGAAATTCTAGAGAATGTGATGAAGAGTTCAAAGATGGGAATGAAACACTGGTTGAGGCCTCCTTGCTAATTTGAAAACTACTTTTAGAATCTGCAATTATTTCTTAAAATAGAGATTTAAAAATCTCTGTATTCAAACTAGATTTTAATTTGCCTAGTTTAAACTTGTTTTGAAACTTCTATAAAAAGCCGCAAGGGAATGCTCTAAAAATTATCAAAAGGATACATTTGCCATAGAACAATGCTAGGAGGATTAAACATAAAATTCACAATGATTTGAGTTTATGAACTGGAATTCAGCAAGTCATTACACCACTCAATCAGAACAAAGGACAGAGGACCAGGGTTTGCCTATGATTAACAATACTACTCTTAGTGTTTTGGCTGGCACCCATCTCAAGAAGTTCTATTATTTTGAGTGCATCAAAACGTAGTGATTAAAAGAAAACTGTAGCTCACATTATTATAAGAGAAATGAAAAGTAGGCAATATTCAACATCAGCCTAGAAAGTCAAACAAAGCCCACTTTAAAATTAAGTCAAGGCTGGGAGCAGTTGCTCATGCCTGTAATCCCAGCACTTTGGGAGGCTGAGGTGGGCAGATCACTTGAGACCAGGAGTTCGAGACCAGACTGGCCAACATGGTGAAATGCCGTCTCTACCAAAAATACAAAAATTAGCTGGGTGTGGTGGTACGTGCCTGTAATCCCGGCTACTGAGGAGGCTGAGGCAGGAGAATTGTTTGAACCTGGGAGGCAGAGGTTTCAGTGAGCAAGATCATACAACTGCACTCCAGCCTGGGTGACCGAGTGAATGAGACTCCATCTCTAAATCAATCAATCAATCAATCAATCAATCAAGAAAATTCCCCCTTTCTTTCCTTGTAAAGATGTAATTTGCAAACTCAAGTTAAGGGGATATTAAAAAATCAAATGTTTATAATATAAATAATAATGTACTGATATTTTGTTTCTTAGGTTAATTAGGGCATCAATGTGCAACTACTCTAATAAACCCATATAAACACATCCATATTTGTTGGGCATTTACAAAGAATTCTGAGGACTAATATATTTCACAGAATTTATCTTATTTAGTCCAATTTTCTGAACATGTAATTAAAACTGTCCAGAATCACTCAGTTATCCAAGACTTACCTGTAAAATTATAGTCAGACTAAATGATTTTCAAGGATCATTTCAGAAATAAAATTCTGCACAGTACTGAATTACATGGGATAACTAGATCAAATGCAGCAGATATAAAATAGAACAGGTTTTATTTTAAACCTTTGTTCTATGAAAATTCATAAAATCGGGCTTCACACATTTTAAATGTTAGAAGGACTGAACTCTTCATGGCCCTCTTAACTTCTGCATAAACGAGATGTCCATTAAGTTTACCAGGATAAGGTAAACACAAAGTTCAACTACTCCCTCCAATCATAGCCATCTCTCTAAGTAAGTTTAAACAACCGTCTGGATTTTCTAATATTTATGGCTTACAGGCTCAAATCATTTATTAAATAATTAGATACAATGATGTATATCATAGTGGTTTCCAATCAGCTAGCCAAGAACCAAGAAATAATACAAGGTATCAGAATTCATCTGATAACTTCCATCTCCTATATAGAGGTATTACTTCCCCCAAAATAGGTAAATGTCATTGTTATTTGTGAAAAGAAAATTTGAAAAATCAATGAAATATTGTAAATTAATTATAAATATAGATATAAAATAAATACTTGCTAAATGAGAGAATCCATTAACAAAATTTCAATTTATTAAACTAGCAAATTTGACTGGTTTCACCAACTGATAAACTTTTGGTCATTTTGTATTTAATTGATAAATACAAAATGTATCATGTGGGCTTGTAAACTGTCAAGCTGTTAAAAACGGATCTCTGATTTTGAAAAGGTAGCACATGAAGGGCAAGTACTGAAAACAAGGCATGCTTTTTAAATCCAATCCTGAAACTTCAGTGAGCTCTAAAAGGACATTTGCTCGAGTCCAGGGAATGTGGAACACAGCATGAGAAATGTGAACATTCTTGGTAAACTGACATCATCATGACAACTCTGGCAGGGCTCCAAGTGTCTGAAGCAGAACGAAGTCTTGTTTATGAAGTGGGAGAAAGAAACTTGGGCTTTCTGATTTACACCTTGGCAGCAAGCAGAGATGGTTAAAAGAAAAGGAACACTTTTTATGTACAGTAACTGGCAATTTTCAGTGAAGAAATGGGAAGAAGAGAAAAGAAAGCTATTTGAAACGTTTAAAACTGCCCCCCTTTTTTTTTCCAGAATGAGTCATTCAGAGGCTCTCTCCTCTCTAAATATATATACACATGGAGACATGTTTTTAAAAGTCTATTTATGAAAGTAATATAACCACTTTATAGTTTGGAAAATAAGAAATAAAACCACCTCTAACAGTTCAACCTTAATAAAACTACTATTATAATGCACTGATTCGATTTTTTGTTTTGCTTCCTAAAATTATTTAATGTATCCAACTGAAGGATTTTTGGCTAATATTAGTATACTCTTGCCTCAATTTCTTTAAAAATAGAGTCAGCATTCTCAACACATTAAATAGGGATCCAAAGGCATTTAATTTAGGTAGAAGGAAGGATAAACATTTCTAGTCAAACTTACGATATTTCTGACTATATATATGATCTGATACTGCTTCAAACTAAAAACAAGACCCCTTAACTCTAGGATATTTGAGAACAGCATTTCAATGCAATTTTAAAAATAGCTGTACATGCCAAGTAAACTCTTGAAGGTTACGAATCACTTTAAAATTCTTAAAGTGTGTCCATTATTTAGCAAACAATAAATTGTTTCCATTTCTACTGTTGAAACAAACAACCAAGTGACGGCCTTCTAGTTTCAAAGTATACATGAAACCCAACTGGTCAAGGTTTTACATTTCTGGCCCACCATTAAGTTTTATGGCATATCAGGAATGTAAAGCATGATGTTTAAACAAAATTTCAATTTATTAGACAAATTCCTACTTTTGATAAATACAGTATGTTTTTAAATGGTACACCCATTTTTAATTAGGAAGAGTACAAATATTGGCAAAATGTTATGTGGAAAAAGTTGACTTGAATTCTAGTAACTTATTATTTCTTAGTCCTATGGTTGAACTTCTGGTACTTCCGATTCCTCAATTTCTGATTTTTTATAGTGTACTGGTGTATTTCCTAACATCAATTCTAAAAAGTTTAAAGTAGCCAATGATGCTATTTTGATGGAATTAGGAAGTAATTTTAATTAAATTGCGTTAAAACTAGAAATGAACACCCATGCACCAGATGAAACACATCTGAGTGCCTTAGTCACATATCCTTTTAAATCATAATTATATGTTCACTTTCTTGGCTCTCCAATGGTTTTAAAAGGTTATCTTTAGATTTATTACTCATTAATCTGACTCAAATTTATCAGCAGAGAAGGCGTATGTAAAACTATTGATGCAAGCACGAGAACAATAATTCCAGTTCTTGGCCCTAACTTAATTCAGATAAAACAATATATTAATAAAGGTTCAGACATTTTCCATGAAATGCTTTAAAGTGCACATTCAAGGGCCTGTGTGAACTGAATGGGTTTCACACAGTTCAGCTAAGTTCCTGAGGACACACTTCATGCAGTTGAGTTTAACCAAGAGAAGTGTGTGGATAATTACTTCCAGGATGATGCTACACACACAGTGTCCTGGGAACCCAGTTAATAAATATGCTAAAAAATATACAGAAAAATGGAAACATAAATATCTCTCAAGTAATACCTTCTCTCTCTCTCTCTCTTTTTTTACTTACACAAACAGAAAACATCACTAAAACAACTACATGAAAAGCCATTTTTTACTCAGCATGACTTGATACCAAGGTTTAGGCCTGACTGGCTACCCTACTTTCAAATTCTCAGCATATTCTTTGAAAAGATGGATTAAAATATTAGTTTCCATGCCACAGAGAAATGCCTGTGTAAAGTAATTTTTTCTTCAGCACAGGTACACAGCTGTTAATAGATATAAGGAATTATGTGAATCTGAAAGACATTTTTGGTACAAATGCCCCAATTTAAATGAAATAATAATAAAAATTAAAATGATTACAAAGTACTTTTAGAGCCAAAAATTCTCAGTGTCAAAACAAACCAACAACCTTTCTTTCTCCTCACCTCCAAACCCAAACAAAGGCATTCTGAGACATTACAGGATACACCCTTATCAGAAAACAGGCAGTCACCCATGTACAAACATATGGTATTCCAAAAGTTCATTTATTAGTCAGTTCTTCAAAATTTTAATATTTTCCCAGGGAAACAAGAATAAAATTTGAGGTTAAGCTGTCCGATCAGCCCACAAAACTGGGTTTTGTTAATACTAAGTATTAATAATACTAAGACAGGGCCAGGAGTTCCTCAGAACACTGGGGAAAATGCATCCCACGGCCAGCACCACCTGGGGCGCCAAGAGCATCTTCCTATCCTGCCTTGCTGGCCGGAGCAGGGAATTCTGTTTCTTTCATTGTAAGCTCAGAATCTTTTCACAGTCTCTCCTGGGGATTTGTGGGGTGGGGACGCCATGAGAGGGGATAGAGAGTAGCCTATAAGAGGGCCACAGTTTCTGGAGGTGAGGGCTTGGGGATGACAAATGAAATGGGAACTTGGGAGGAGGTGGATGAGGGTAACGAGTTGAGATGGAGTGGAAAGTGGAACAGAAGGAGGGGAGAGGGGGTTTAGGGTAGGCCAGTGAGGACTTTGCCCTCGTTTCTCTGATTTACCTTTTCTTTCCTCAGGATCAGATTAAGAAGATCACACCTGGGAACATCTGTGATCACACCTGTGATTATGAGAGAAGGAAAGAATCTCCATGGAAGAAGGGTTTAAGGAGGATGGGGCTGGAGGCGAGAGAAGTCTGAGCTGATTCAGAGTCTGTAGAAGAGGAAACTCCCCAGCAGTGGCCGTGGGACAGAGGAGTTCTCAATGCCTTCCTTCTGGAACTAGCACTAATATAGAAGTGGCAAAAACAGATAACATAACAGACATAAAATATAAACAAAGGAGTCAATTTTTATTAATGAGAGGCCAACTCATACAATCTTTCAGTTACAAATTTCCATACCCTGACTACATGGCTAGCAGACTGAATTTTTAAATAAGTCAGATGTTAACAGATAGGTAAGTTAAGTGATTTTCTATTTAGAATGAAAACCTGTATGTATATCTTTTATCACTGACCTTAGTCCATTTTTGTTACATTAATATTTTTAAATGTCTACACATATAAGAAATATATGACACATATCTTATATAAGAAATGTCTACACATATACACATATAAGAAATGTCTACACATATAAGAAATGTTCTAATCAGATGATAACAAAGCCAGAAACATTTTTTTTCAGCAAATATCTTTTGAGGGCATATCGTGGGCCATGTCTTTTCTGAGCGTAGGGGACACAGTGGTATGGCCTCCAAGTTCTCGATCCTACTCTCATTTCTTAGCAACAATACTTCCACCTAAACAAGGCAGCTACTCAATGTCTAGCTGGTCTCTCAGACTACTATTTACTTACCTAATAGCTATTTTGTTAGTGTACAGCCAGCTTTTGACCTTAGCCCAACTATAAGGGTTAAAATAATTTGTCACATTTTTATAAGTCCTCAAGTAACTGGCCTAAAGTACTGAATTTCTTGCTTTAATTACAATAGGGCCTTCTTTACCTATGGGCTTTGACTTCTGAGTTACATTAGGTAAAAGCACATTAAAAATAACCTAAAGTTTACCAACAGATGAAGAATAAGGAGACAAAGATGAGTCACAAAAGGAGAAAATGGCTAATCATTTTGACTTCATTACAATCATACCACCACTGGCAGGTGAATTCTAAGGTGTTCCATGAAATAATTCTATGCTGTTCTACAAGTATATGGAAATACTAGAAAGTTGAACCTGGGCCTTTATGATTTAGAATTGATAGAAATCTGGGAAGGACTTCATAGGGAAGAACAAGAAGAGAAGGAAGGGGAAGGAAGAGAAGGGAGAACTAAAATGCTCAAAGTCAAGAAAACAAGGTTATTGTCCTTAGATTATAAAATCTCTGAACAAGTTGATTAATTAGAAATAGATGATTACAAATAAAAGATGCCCTATTGTTATATGTTAAGAAATGAATTGATGAGTATCAATAAAACCAAAGGAACCACAGATAACACATGTAAATCATTTTGAAAATCAAAACTGACAAATTCATTACCATTACAAGGTAGCAGTAAACATAAAAGAATAATTTGGTACCAGAGGTTGTGGCTTATCTGTTCCCCATTTATATTTTATATCATAAGCAAAACAAAATTAAGAAAGGATTATGTGAAAGAAGTTCACAGCTTTTGTGTACATTTATAAACAATAATAACTTAGTTTGAAAGTATGAACGCATCATACTTTCAAGATAGAGTTGCCAACTTTAAGATAACTATATCACATAATATATTGGATTTCAGGGCCAAAAAGAGTGTCTGGTACACAGGTCAATAAATCTTTGTTACTTGACTGAATACATGTTAAGAGAAATGGGAGACAGGCTATGGTTAGAACTGCAGTTTCATCAGAAGAGTCCAAACTTAACTCCAACTGCCACCAGCACTCCCTCCAGATGAAAAGTGTGTTTCTTTTTCATCTACGATACAAATTTAAACCTTGAACAACACATTGAAGCTAGGAGAGAAACAAGCTACAATCCTCCTCTCTAAAGCTTCTCCGCAAAAGCAAAATTGAATATTTTGATCATCCAGAATGGGCTAGAAGAGACTGCAGAGACAGTGGGGTCAACTCCCTCCACTGGCTAAACATGGCCCAGAGAGGTGAAGTGGTGTGGCTGAGGTCACGAAGCAGAGCAGTCACTGAAATTCCAGTCCTCTGATCTCCAGTGTTTCTGCTCTTTACTGACTGTTTAAATGAATGTTTTGTAAGAAACCAGAAGACACAGGCAAATAAGTGAAGAGGGAGTGCCAGAAGCAGTGACGGTATTTGCCTGATGGTAAATTTACCATGGAGACCACTGTGTCAATGAACTCTGTTCCAGAAAATTCCATAAACAAAATTATCTCTACAGGTGATGCAAAGAATAAAAATTAGAAATAAGTGAGGAGGAGAAATTAAAAGCTGTGTACCTATGTCGAAGAAAAAAATTACTTTTCACAGGCATTTCTCTATGGCACGGAAACTAATATTTTAATCCATCTTTTCAAAGAATGTGCTGAGAACCTGAAAGTAGGGTAACTGGTCAGGCCTAAACTGTGGTATCAAGATAGAAGAAAAAAAAAATTTTTTTAAAGTCTTGTGATCATTATAGATACTGAAGAACTTGTGTCTAATTATGGTATTCTTTTTCTACATCTATCTAGGAGTTTCACAATTTTACAAATCTACATCTAATTCCTTTTTAAAAAACAACTCACAGGGCTGGACGCGGTGGCTCAAGCCTGTAATCCCAGCACTTTGGGAGGCCGAGACGCGCGGATCACGAGGTCAGGAGATCCGAGACCATCCTGGCTAACACGGTGAAACCCCGTCTCTACTAAAAATACAAAAAACTAGCTGGGCGAGGTGGCGGGCTCCTGTAGTCCCAGCTACTCGGGAGGCTGAGGCAGGAGAATGGCGTAAACCCGGGAGGCGGAGCTTGCAGTGAGCTGAGATCCGGCCACTGCACTCCAGCCTGGGCGACAGAGCGAGACTACGTCTCAACAACAACAACAACAACAACAACAACAACAACTCACAAAGCAAGAAGCCTATGGTGAATAATGAAGTAATGCTGCCTAGAACCGTATCTGTGGATAAATAAAATTTTATTTTGTGAAAGGTTTTTTGCATATTTGGAGTCGATTCATTTTTAGATATGACTATTTTACCTAGATTTCTATTTATGATATTCATAAATTTTACCTTAAGGAATCAAGAGTAGAGAGAAAAGAGGTCAAAATACTAATTTTACACTCGTGTTTCAGGGCTTTATGCTCAACGTTTCATCACTAACGAGTGAAACACAAATCAACAGACATATTAGTAATTTATTTCATTTTTATCTTTTTAAGTAATGACAATTAAAAATTACCAATTTCGGTCTGCTGTTTATAGGGAACTTGGACTTTTTTCTAGTACCTTGACACCATTACATTCAATTTAAATTTAAAGAAAGAACAAGAGTATGTTGACAGGTGAAAAACATTTTATAAAAGAAATGGAAGACTTTTAAGCAAATGGATGTAATCAAAAGGTTATAAGCCCACCAAACAGAACTATTTAGGTCAATACAACCATTGGACAAAAAAGAATGCACAGGACAGTTGAACAGGAAAATTCCATATACAGTTATTGGAGAAGGCTTATTTTAGAAAACTAATTTATCTACAAGTGTTCTTGGTTGCTATGAGCAACATTTTTCAACCACATTCTATTGCCTGAATCAGGTCATGATTACCTTCTAAATGGACTTTGCCATTCTAGAGAAGCAGTTTTTCTTTCATTCAGGATTTCTAAGGAAACAGCTTTCATCTTAGGCAACTAAACATCTGGCTTCTTGGTTTGTTTTAAGGAGCAAAATGAGAAAGGAATGAATCACCATGAAGCAGGTCAGGTTAGCATTTTCTTTCCCATTTCTAAAAAAGCTATAAGTCTCCAAAAACTTTTCCTTGAGAAAATGAGTAATTCAAAATGCACTGATAATTATATACCAGGAATATTTGAATATGTCTAATGACCAGTCACACTAATCTCCATGTTTGCTTTCTGAACTCTTACGTACAAGCTATTTAACCTTGCAACTCCACGAAGTAAAAACACCCAGGAGGAAAAGGAGTGAAATTATTCACATTTTACTGCTATGCTTTTTGAGTTTCGGTATTACAAAGACAAATATCATTTTTTAGCTCCTCTCTTTGATTCTTAGAACAAGTTCTTTTATATATCCCTCTCCTATTTAATGACCCAATAGGTTAATTATTTATTGTTCTGCTCCTCTGTCCACTTACACCTGTTTAACGTCCTAAATACATAATAACAAACTCAAGAACTACTACTTCCATCACTATCATATATTGAAAACTTATTAGATGCCAGATACTGTACAACTGTCTTATATATCATATATCCTTCAATCTCCCCTATGACATATGGTATTATCACACCAATTTTACAAGGTAGAAATCTGAGACTCAGTGGAATTAAGTCATTTGTCCAAGGCCACAGAATGAGCAAGAGAAATGGGATTCAAATCCACCTTAATCTGATGAATCCAAAAACCTTCAGTAAAGTGTCAAAGTGTGAAAACTGTCTCCTAGGAGAACCATCATTATGTTGATATTTGAAGATCCAAGACTTTAAGTTCTGCTGTTTAACCGCCACCCCCAACCCCAACAATGGCAATCAATGACTTTCCACTGTATGTATAATATTAAAATGAAAATCCCTAATGGAGGTTTTGGTCCTAGCTTCTCTGGCCCCACAGCCTTCGTAGCACAATCCCGTGCCACTCCGCTCCTTCCTTTCTGAGAGTAGGGACACAGAGGCTCTCTGGATTCCTTTCATACAAAGAACTTGTTCTTGCTTCACATCCTTCACACACTCCGTTCCCTGTACTTGCAATACTTCCTCCTTGCTTGTCACTCAGGTTTCGGCTTACAAGTCATTTCCACAAAAAGGTTTGCCTTGGCCAGGCACGGTGGCTCATGCCTGTAACCCCAACACTTTGGGAGGCCGAAACAGGAAGATCGCTTGAGCCCAGGAGTTCAAGACCAGCATGGGCAACACAGTGAGACCCTGTCTCAATTAAAAATACATAAATGTTTTAAAAAGGTTTGCCTGAACTCAACCTAAAGTAGCTTCTCCTTTTAAACTCTCAAGACACCTGGAACTTTCCACGTGCTGCCTTTATCTCAAAGTGCAAGTGCTTAGCCTCTCACTCTCTCTGGACCGTGAGCTCCCCAATGACAGAGAAAGACTTGGTTTGTGTTCAGCCCTCTCTCTCTGCTGTCTAGCACAGTGATGGGCACAGGACCCGCAGGACGGCAAAAGCCATCACAGACTGAGAAGAAGGCAGGCTCTGATTGTTGCACCGGCTCTACCTAGCACTCCCAGGCATGCCTGAGTTAACGTTACTTGCATTGGAGCTTCCATCCTTTATAAAACTGTTTTACCCAAAATGCAAAACAGGAAAAGAAAAAAATGTATCTAAGACAAATACTTCCTTATACTAAACATAGCTACATGGTTATCTCCGGAACATTGCAATTATAAATAATTGTAATGAATAAATAAGCTATAACTATAAATAAGAAATACAGCAGAACACATATACCCGAATTAGTGGTGCCTTGAATTCTATTACATCATGTGGGTGGGGGCTGTGCAATGACTACTCATACACTATTGTTACTCCAGATATTTCTAAGGTTCCTCTTTGGTAACTGCCTTTAAAATTACTTTACTAACCAAACAAGAAAACCTGCCTTCTCACTTGAAGGTGACAAGCTATTACTCCTTAGTTGGCACTGTCTATCCCCTCCCTCTCCCTGTGTGACTTACTCAGCTGAGCCCCGCCCCCTGCTGACTAAGCCTCAATGACATCTCACCCCACGCGGAGGCCTTCACAGGGGACCCCTTCAGAGAGCACACCTGGCTTGTGTGCTTCCCATGACACCTTCCCCATCTCACAGGTGGGACTCCCGGTCTGCCACACAGTGACCAATGAGAGATGTCCCCTGCAAGGGAAGGGAACTGCCTGCAGGGGCCATAGCTCATTACAGGAGGTCAAGTGAAGGCTTCAGGTTGTCAAAAGGGGCCAGATTTTAGTTCTCTCTGTGTCCTCGCTCACAGGGGTCTCCTCACACCTCAGGGTCACCACAGACTTCCCATCTGGACGACGAACTAAGCTTCTTCCTTTCCCCCAAAAGGGTGCTGCAAGCTTGGCTTTCTGCTTTTCTGTTGTGAAGTATTGATATTCTTTCCTGTGAAAACCATTTCCCTCAGTACATAATTAATTAGAATTAAAAATAACCTTTTCCCATGCCAAATGTCTTTCTTAAAAGGACAGAGAATTAACCCATAAAAGCCACCATAACAACCTTCTACAGTATCATGCAATACATGACTTCCAAATTCCCTTGTGAGGGATGTCAGTTTACGTCAATCCTGGTGGCCTTATCCATATGTGAGTGGTGAAAACAGCAGGCCACTAGCAGGTCAGGGTCGAAGGAAGTAGTAGCAACCTCACTCAGGCCAGAATTCAAACAATGTATCTATTAGAAGCAGGTCTGGCTACATAATTTGCAGGGTTCTGTGCAAAACAAAAACGTGGAGTCTCTCTTGTGCCTAAATTATTAAGAATTTCAAAACAGAAACAGCAGAGTATTAAACCAAGTGCTGGGCCTTGTTCACTGCACGGGATGCTCGCCTGTGAAGCCACACCTGACTGGAAGAACCCATCAGCTGTCCTCAGCTGTGCAGTTTGCAACCCTCATACTGTGATATTTGTGTGCTGTTTCAAAACTGTATGTGGTAGGTTTTGAAAAAGCAAAAAACTGTGCTGCCTGCTTTAGTTTTTAAATCAAACTAAAATATGCCCATGGTTTTAATAATCAGATGGTTTTAAAAGGTTTATAATTAATGAAAGAAAAACAGCAGCCCCTGCCCCATACCTCCCACCTGATTCCTTCTCCCTAGAGGTGTGTATTTTTAAATCTTGGAGCAGTTTCTGTTGATATTTGTCTCCATGTTTCTAAATATGAATGACGTGTACATGTTATGTACTGATTTTCCATTATGTAGGAAGCTTATCACACTACATACACTCACACTCCACATTCTCCCTCCCCGATTTGGCCTATCACAGTTTGGTGATTATAATAAAAATTCAGTTTATACTATACAGTTCACAGTGGAGCCAAATGGATTATATATCCTTTCCTGTGCAATGCCCCCATTCCCCAGCCCAGGGTAACTGCCTTCCTTTTACAGTTGCTTTGTCTTTAACATAACTATCACAAATTCTTGTTAATCCAAAGCAGAAAACTTGTCTCAAGATGGTTGAACACATCATGTGATCTATCAGTTTTCTCTTTTATAAAAAAAAGATCCTTGCCAGCACTCTGAGAGGCTGAGGTGAGAGGATCAACTGAGACCAGCCTGTGCAATATAGCAAGAACCTATCTCTACAAAAGCTTTTTTAAAAATTAGCTGGATGTGGTGGTACATGCCTGCAGTTCCAGTTACATGGGAGGCTGAGGATAGAGGATGGCTGGAGCCCAGCAGTTTGAGGCTGCAGTGAGTTATGACTGCACCACTGCACTCCAGCCTGGGCAATCAGGTAAGAACCTGTCTCTTAACAATAAATAATAAATAAATAGAATCACCTCTATCTATACAATGTATAAAATGATCGCCTCTATTCCTTTTCTGGGACATCTATTACTTAAATGTTGATCCTCATGGAGACAGTCTCTGATTTGTTTTCTTCTTTCCTATCTTACGCTCTTCTTTTGAAAATTCTGACTTTCTGGGAAAGTTCCTCCCCTTCAGTCATCCAACCATTCTGGATTTATTTCTGCAATTTTTAGTTTCCAGCTGCTTCTTAAAGAAAAAAAATGCTGTTTAATAAATACATATACCCTCTATTCCCTGATCCCTTTCAAGCAATTAAGGAACTTTTTTTCTGGTTCCTATACAGTATTTCTTCCAAGATTCTTCTTTTCTGGCTTGTTCCTAACAGTCATATTATGGACCCTCCTCACAAGTCTGATGCTCCTTGGTTGCCAGTTCTCATTTAAGAGGAAAACACTAAAATTCAGATGGAAGTTTTAGGTGCAAGAAAGGGGCTTGTTGACTGGTTAATCTCACTGCAAGATGGTCACCTGGGAAGCCTACTGGCCTATTGGTTTATTAGAGGACCCTCAAATGTTACATCTACAGATCTTTTTGGGGGGGTTGGAGGGGCATTTTTCCAAAAAGGAATCCTCCTGCTATAGGAGTTATGCCTGGCCAGCAAACACCACAAAACCAAGTGGCTTTGGGGACTGCAGTAGGGGTTTTGACTTTCACAGGGCTCTTGTTTATACTACTGGCATGTCATCGTCACTATACCTCCATTCTGTTGAAAACTGATTAAATTAGGCTTGAAATTTCTGTAACTTATTCCAGAGATTTGTTAATATCTTTCATTTTCTGCGATCTCACTCTCCTGTCTGTTCTTAAGAGTCTGTACTCTATTTGTTCTTCACTTCATGTTCCTTTGTTTTGGGAGAGAACAAGTATTAAACACCTGCGCTCAAGCTGCACATTGAATCAGCATTCTCCCTTTGCCTCAGAGTTAAAAACACTCTTCATGATGCAACAGTTCCAGTTACGTCAAAATATTCTCCTACTTAATACTGTTTTAGAAATAAAATTCTCAAAAATGATAGACTTTTGATTTTTTATCTCATTGTTAGATTTTGCCATACAACCACATGAAAATGAAGCACAGTTTTGTCAGGTCTTAGGCAGGTAGGTTTTTCTTTCTTCCCTGACATCACTGTCGTTGCCTACATTGCCCCACACAGTTCATAAGTAGATCATCTGCCTTGGGGATCACCTACAGATAATGCTGAAATCTTGGATTGGCTCCTTACTTCTGATCAATAACCACATACACCGGGCCTACTTCCTCATTCACTTTTTGTTGGCCTGAGTCTTTTAAAGATCTTGGCTATTTTCTAATGTTAGAGCCAGGCAAGCATGGTGAGGAAGGCAAATCTGTTGCAAAAAAACCAAAACAAAACAAAATCCAAAATTAAATGAAAATATTTTGGATATTTGTTTTGCCTCAATGAAATTAAGAATATATTACTTCTGAACAACTGGATCTTATAACAATTTAATAATATAATTAACCACAAATTCATGTGGTGCACAGGCGAGCTCTCTTCAAGTTTTGATTTTACAAAGAGAATTAATTTCAAACAAAAGTGTTTGGAAATTTGACATTCCTTCTTTCCTCTGCAAAACTAACAGGAAATGAAATAAAGACATTTTAAGAAAGACTTTTACATCAGTATTTTATAATTTCCCAATATCCTGTTTAAGCCAATTATTTTAGAAAAATTTGTAAACTGTTTCTATTTCCTAGTAGAGTTTATAAAACATACGATGTTTACCTTACATAAAATCAACATCCAGAGGGTTAAACTGACAGGTAGAATGATGGAATGGAATTTCTTTCCTTTGAATCCTTTGTTTGATCCTTTTTTTGGAGACATATGTACCAGGTTAAAAATATAAATGCTGAATACAGTACATATCTTTACATAAGTGTATATTTCCACTTTAAGTGTATCAATTATACTTGAAAAATGACTACTTTCAAGCAATGTTACAAAAATCAAAAGTTTATAAACCACTTCTGCCACCTCCAATAGCAACTAAAAACTATCATGCTTGGCCTGACAAGGAGGATGGGAAGCCAGAGGAATAATGATGAGACATGGAAATCCCCAATTTGTGGCCTGCACTGCCATGCTCTTCACCATCTCCCATACCAAATGTTCTAGCTCCAAGGATTCTGATTCCAGGACAGACTCATTCACTCATCTTTCTCATCAGTCTTCACTATCCACAATTTCTTTCCATTCATGTACATTTATCCTTATGGTACCCAAACAATGTATCTCTCTGGAACAAGTCACTGTCTAGAGTAATATCTTGCCTTGTCTTTTGCAAAGACCTTTATGAGACTTTTTGTGGGTTAATGATCTAATTCCTACTGTATTCCTAATTTAGATGCACTTTAAATTACAAATAATATTTGAAATTATATATTTTCCTTTGGTTGTTAAATATATGTAGCAGGTCAATAATAACTGCAATGTGTGATTTTCTGTTTTCTATATATCAATTTTAAAGGCAAATTACAGAAAAGAGAGAGAAGTTCCTGGGAACCAGGAAAACCTTAATTGTGAAATGACTAAAAGAGATAAATTTATATGGTTTAACCAAATGATGACTAAGCTGGTGTTTACTGGGATAAAACCTCTAATATTTTGCAAGACATCAGAGATCACCTAACCATCCACTTATGCTTCAACCTGCCCTTCCAGTTTCAGTTGCAAAACAGCAAATTTCAAGATATTGTAACTATCATAACAAGAGATGGATACTAATGAGGAAAGGAGAGATGTTTATCAGCCATGTATGCATTTGAAAAACAGTAGTATCCCACTAATTATGTGCTTACTCATTTGTGTACTTCTTTGCAAAACTGTAAATTTGCATCTACATTGAATCATTTTATACCAACTAGCAAAGAAGACTGCTCTTCCAAGGAATCTTATGGCAAATATGTCAAGTACATAATAATTTAATTTATATACCTTTATATCTGAATTCATTCATCAAGTTTGCTTAAATTGGGGCAAACTAAAATTGTAGCTTGTAAGTATTCAGCTATGGCAAAAAGTTATATTAGGGGTTTAGTTTTGAATCCAAATTGATGGGCCTGTCATAATAAAAAGAAATATTCCTGAATAACTGGCTATACCAAAATTTCCCTAGCAAATATAACAGAAGTCTACCCATGTTTCTTATGAAAAAAAAATATTTTCCTGTCAAAAAAAAAAAAAAAAAAAAAAAAAAAAAAAACAACCTTACTTAAGAACACAGTACACCTTTAACACACCAATTATTTTAAGCAAATTAAAAACAACTGCCTAGCCATTAACTGTAATTGTAATCCATGGTTCCATTCCTTTGCAAAGGTAAATGTTACCTTGGACATTAACACTGTTTTTTAATAAAATAAATATGTTATAATTGTATAGTTAACTATCCTGGTTAAATTATCGATGATATGTATAAATTATATATAGTAGGTAAAAGTAAAATGGATACAATTTCTTTTGCATTTCCCTGAGTCAATAAGTTTTTTGAATCTTGGTGAAGAATCCTTTTTGAACCAGGTGCTGAAGGCTTAAGTCTCTGTCTTCACCCTAACTAATCAGGTTTTAGTAAAGGATCTGAAAATTTTGCAAATTTTCAAAAGCAAATGTTAGATTACAAAAGGTTTAATGAGTTAAATCAATCCCCTTTCTCCCTGTTACAGGAACACTGGCAGATTCTGAACTTTCAAAAGAGACAAAGCTTTACAGTTTGTGATTTTCAGTCATCAACATGTAAAAGGAAAGGTTATTTTGAAGAGGCTCAAGGTAATCTTCCTAGAACTTTTTGAAATGTCGCAGGAGAAACCCTTGCCATAGCTGACTTTAAGGCCTATTTTGGTGAAGGTTATCTTTCATTATATTTTGGTCAAGGTTTTATATATATACACACACACACACACACACACACAAACACATATATATATACACACATATAAATATAAATATATAATTATAAATACATATACATCCACACACAGATATATAGATATAGTCTTTTTTTTTTTTTTTTTTTGAGACAGAGCCTTGCTCTGTTGCCCAGGGTGGAGTGCAGTGGTGCGATCTCAGCTCTCTGCAACCTCCGCCTCCCAAGTTCAAGCGATTCTCCTGCCTCAGCCTCCTGAGTAGCTGGGATTACAGGAACCCACCACCATGCCCAGCTAATTTTTGTATTTTTAGTAGAGATGTATTTTTTTATTTTTGTATTTTTAGAGTTTGACCATGTTGGCCAGGCTGGTCTCTAACTCCTGGCCTCAAGTGATCTGCTGCACTCGGCCTCCCAAAGTGCTGAGATTACAGGCATGAGCCATTGCACCCAGCCAAGGTTACCATTTTAATATCTTACCTCCAAAAGTATTTACCCCGTCTTTACCACTCCATCCCCACTCACACGTACACACGTGCACACACACATGCATGTGCAAGTGTGTGCATGCACACAGAGCATGTAACACAGAAACAGTAAGTATGGTAGACAAGCACAATCTAAAAGCAAGAACTATATTTATTGATTTTATAAAAGTCTGGTGTGCATGGCACACAGTTACTTACGTAACAAATCTGCACATCCTGCATATGTATCCCAGAACTTACAATTAAATTTTTTTTAAAAAGTCTGATGTGCCAGTGTTAACATATTTCTAGTGAACAAATTAAGGTTGGTAAAATATACTTATACAATTCTCTAATCTAGCTTGTAGCACTGATGTACAGAAAAATTCTTTATGAACACAAGACATGTTAACACAGCAGTAGAAAAATGTGGAAAAAGTACACGAGAGATGAACAAAGAAAATCAGATCAAACTTTTTAAATACGAGAATATCATGTGCGAGGCACATAAAAGAGCACACACACACAAATCAAACACTTTATGTGTTTCACTTCTCCAGACTTCTCGATATATTACTTCTAAAACAAAATGAGAAAGAAACTGATCTTTAGGGTGTTAATGAAATCACAGAGTGGTGAGTGGCAAAGCAAAAACTCACACCCAAGACTGTGCAAAACCTGTGACCTTAGCCATCTATAGAATGTTTTTTTTTCCTGCTAACACTGTGGTGACAAGGAATTGTTTTAAATGAGTGGAGGGGCTGTGAGATGGAATTATCTTTACTCCTAGTCTTCACAAAGAATATTGGTTCAGAACAATAATTTAAAATATAACCAGAACCTTTACATATGTGGAACTGATTTACTTTTTGTTGGGAAACAATAAATATCATTTTGATATTCCAGTACTTATCATTGCCAGATGTTCTATTCTGGCAATGATATTTTATTCAACAGAACAAAAAATACTAGCTCTTCATATCATGAAATATTGTCATTCCAAACCCAAGTCTACTAAAGCAACCGAAGAGATTATTTTGATTTCAAATAATCTGTTCACTATGCATATATATCAATGAGATTTCCTATAAATCCAATACTTAAGGACCCAAATATCTCACATGTAGTACAAAACTATGGATAACATAGGTAAATAACCTTTCTATACCACGATGAGGAAATGGGAAGTAGAAAAGAGGAGGTAGGGTTGGCCAAAACTCCAAGGATGGTGACAATGTACTTTCTGACTTGTTCCCACTCCCACTGGCCTGTTGCATCCCACCCCAGTCTCATTTCAGGACTTGCCCTGCTTCACACTCTCACTACTTTGTGGCAGCTCCCACCTCTGTCACCAGCACCTCATCAAAAGGCACTCTGAGTACTAATCCTAACTCCCTCAGGCTCATCTTAGAAGGAAAGCAACCCCATTAAAATAATGCACAAAGTAGTATGAAGCTTTTTCATTATGAGTTACACTTTTGGAGGTAATACATTTGGTAAGTAAAAGTTAAATGAGGGAATTTCATGGCTGGGGAGGATTTGTAGAGGTGCAGGTGCATTTCCAGAACACCTTTAAATATTGTTTACAGTTCTTAGTAAATCATAAAAGATCCTCCGGATCGGATTCCTGTTTATCAGTTCAGTTCCATCTCTCCATTTTCTTTCTTCAAACTGTTAGCACCAGTAGTTTCAAATGAGTAGTTTTATTTCATTGAAATATACTGCTACCTCTCCCTGCCTGCCACACTTGTCTCCTCCCCACTCCACCCTGCCCACCTAACACATCCTAGGACCCAGCAGAACATCACCTTTTAGTTCCCCCAACACTACCTAGTACCAGCTAGGAGCCCCTTTCTAAACGGTCCCATAGCACCTAATGCTTCCCTCTATAATACTACTTACTACCTCACATTGTAACAGTAACCATTGTAACGGTAAACCACAGAAGCATGCCTCCTTTCAGGCATGCTTATGATTTCCTTGTGACCCAAAGACTAGTCCAGGGCGTCCCACAGAAGAGTCCTCAACAAACATCTGCTGCATGAATGAATTGATAAATAAAGTTATGGCAAGGGCTACCCCAGGAGAAGGCAAGAAAGAGACGTTAAAGTATACTCCATTTTATATATTTTTATAGGAAAGGGAACCTCTATATAATAGAGAAACTTTGTTATTCATGGAGTTCCATCCATTCAAAAACCTAAAATGGCTGGTGGACTAGAAAGCTGAGACAATGCACTTTTAATTATTTTCCTCATCTACTTTCACAAGAGAGTCTAATGACCACATCATAATATATCAACTCTGGTTAAAATCATTAACTTAAATGGTACAGTCAGTGGGCAGTTATGCAATAAAGAGTGATTTAAATTATGTTTTGTTTCCGGCTAGCTGGGAGGTCTACATACCAAAACTGGGTTGGCAGCTCTTAGTTGTTGAGAAAGTCCTACAAATATTCTGGAAAAACCAGCAGATGGAATTTGGGTCCTCAGTAATACAGCTTTTATTGTCAACAGGTGAAATGTAAGCTTGAGAAACCAAGTATCATGATATTAGGGTCACACACTTCACGGTGAACACCCTGTCAAAAAGTACTCTGAATAATCTCTCCTAAGCTCTTTCCTAATCCCACAGCCCTCTAGCAGTGCTAATGTCTTTAATATTTAACCTTGTATTTCAGGTTTTCAAATTCATTCATGTCAAACAACAAAACCACACAAAATAAAAACAGGACACTATACTCTTTTTTAAAATATATCTATATAAATCCTTTCATTTCTGCAAAGCCCAAGAAAATAGTCTCTATTTATAAAACGGATCAAGTACTATTTCAAACAGTATTTTAAAAGAAATACCATTTACCTAATAGCAATAGTGCTTAAGGTTTTCATGGGATACTGATCTCTGACTGGTTGGCAGGTACATATATATACATGTAATAACAGCTAATACAGGTAGCAGCCTGCTTTTCCTCACAGAGGCCATAAACTTGTCTAAGATTATACACTGAGTCTAAAACTCAGACTAAGCCTCTTCTTCTCCTAAGATATTTAGTTTTATAGATTTACACAGCATCTAGGAAAAATCCAAACTCCATTGATTTATAGAAGATATAATCCTTTGCGAAATTTCTCATACTTCATTCACCCAGTTTGAGATTACCTCCCTCACAAAAGAAATACAAGAAGAGCAATCTCTCAGGTCCTCATTGCCAAAGTCCAAATTTTATTTTTTATTTTGTTTTATTGATCGGACATTTCCAACCCGGCCACTCTCTTAGGTTTTAGGGATACAAGGATGGCAGACACGGTTCAGTCCCAATTCTGAGCAAGCCAGCGAGACATATACGAACCATGGTGACCATACAAAGCAACAGGGAGACAAGAAGGAGAAGTCAGGCACCTTTACAGGTGGGATGGCTGTCTGCCTACGGGAGCCAGGGGAGATTTCACACCGGAGGTAACTTTGAGTCTGGAGCTTGAGGGATGGGCATGGAGAAGGGCTTCCTGAGACAAGGCAGAGTGAAAGAAGACCATGAAATTTGAGATGTTCACTCCTAAACCAAGACCCTACTCTAGGCAAGTATATCTATTTACTTTTCTCTAAACATCTCAGGTACATTCCTATCCGTGCTTACCCCCTTTCTTTTATCTCCCCCTCCCTTTTACATGCTTAAATCCAGGATGCCTTTTTAGGCCCAGCTCAAGCCAGGCCTTGATCTCCCAAGAAGCCCCGGCAGTTTTCGTTCCCTCCTCCCCTCCAAAACTAACTCCTACAGTTCTCATGGTATTCCTCAATAGATCCAGGGTGCTTTTGACTTGTGCTGGAACTTGTCTCTAAGCTTAGGTCTCTCTGTCCTCAAGCGTAGGGCCATGTCCTGCTAGCCTCTCCCTTGTAACATCAGTGCCTGGGAAATTTGCTATGTTTTAATGAATGTCTGCTGCCAATAAGGAGCCACTGATCAGCACTGAGTCATATTATTTCACAACTTTATTGCACTTCCATGTACCTCTGGATCGCTGCAACATTTGCAAAGTGTCACAGTTGTCAAATTACTTTCCTGGAATATCAGGCCAAAATTCTGCCTAGTAGAATTAAAAGAGAGGGCTCAAGGTTTCTTCAGTTGGTAAAAACACTAGTCTCCTTTTTCTACTCTGAATCATTGCTCAACTGCCTTATTTATAACCTCTAGATGGCAGAAAGTCTATCTTATATATTAAAGTGTCCACAGACCCTAGTGCTAAGTACCAAGTGGCTAAATTATTAATTTTAATGAATGAAATGGATCTATAGAGACCCTCTACAACCTTGTCCTACATACTTTTCTAGCTCATTCTTTCACATATTTTCTTTCTTTCTCTCTCTCTCTCTCACACACACACGCAATATGAATGTGGCTTTTCACAAATAGGCTCTGTCTTTTGATCAGAAATCTGAGAAACTTAGTTTCCTGGTAATAACACCAGTAAAATTAAACCAAAAAAAGGTAATGCCTAGTACTTCAGTTTAAATATAGCGAGCCAAAAAAATCTGCTTTGTGAATTCAACATAAAATGTAATAACTGCCCATTTAGAAGGTGAATAATGAGTCTGTATTTGATCTCAACAGTACACCCATACCACTGTTCCTAGTGAAGATCTGAACTGTCGTGGCATGCAAATGTTACTTTTATCATATTGCCTTCCCCACAAATAAGTTCTACAGATGACTACATTCTGGCACAAGTGCATGTTATCAGAGACATCCTGAGAGTGAGTGAGTGAAAGGCAAAGCTAATTCCAAGTGTGTATTCACATTTCAGGCCCCATATGCTGCTTTGAAAGGTGCGGAAAGGCTTTTCACATCATGAGTTTGGACAATGATTCCAATTACTTCATGTCTGCATATGTCAAATAATTTTTATATGTTTTTGAGCAGAGATAGTTAGAAATTAGTCAGAGTATTTCTGAAGCCTGTCACTTTACCAATCTGAAATTCTTTCCTTCTACTTTCAGCACTAGCAGACAGACTTTGTTGGCATTGGTTGGAGGTTAAAAACGTGTACATTTTATATGGCTATGGTTTATCTATATGTATGATATATGGAGATGGGTGGAGGGAGGGATTTATAAACAGATAGAATATATGGAGATGGATGGAGGGATTTATAGACAGATCAATATCAACCCCCCAGAATCTTTTAAAATAAAAGAATGACAATTTTATGGTTGCTAATAAATAATACTTTCGTTGAAAACATCAAGGGTTCTTTTTTTGGTGGGAGGGAAGGTCAGGTATCATTCAAAGTACATTTATTTAATTTCTTCCTGATTCCCTAAACCATATCACAGGGTATCTTGTAAAGAAAGAAAAAATCACCTATACCCTTAGGCTTCTTAGCATCACCCTGACACAATCATCATCATTCTGGCATTTTCCCTCTGGATATGGATTTGTCCATATTATGTAGACAGTAATGCACAGACAACTACAGAGGCCTGGCCGCTAGTGCTGGGTCTGCTGCTAACTGTGTGCGTGTCCTTCATTTTCTTCAGCTGTGAGGTGTGGGGGATGAACAAGGTGACCCTTCACTTGGAGCTGTAAGCTGCTACATGCATCACTAGAAAGAACCTGAGACAAGGCTCTTAAACAGGTTATACATGAAGAAAATTGCAAAGTTTCCACTGACTGGTAGGGCGCACACTACTTCATGGCAATTTTAAAGTAAATGTGGCTATATCACTCATATCAACATGCTTTAAAAAGTGTAAGGTGGGCCAGGTGCTCACGCCTATAATCCCAGCACTTCGGGAGGCTGAGGTGGGAGGATCACGAGGTCAGGAGATCGAGACTATCCTGGCCAACACAGTGAAACCCCATCTCCACTAAAAATTAAAAAATTAGCCGGGCATGGTGGCACACACCTGTAGTCCCAACTACTTGGGAGGCTGAGGCAAGAGAATCGCTTGAACCCAGAAGGCAGAGGTTGCAGTGAGCCGAGATCACTGCACTCCAGCCTGGCAACAGAGCGAGACTCTGCTTCAAAAAAAAAAAAAAAGTGTAAGGTGAATTTTTACCATAGGCATAACACACAATATTTACAATCATGTTTTGCTAAATTATTTGTCAATATTCCTTAATTTATATATCATATTCCTCTGGTTTCCAATTTTCTCATGCTCCTTGTGTATCTGAAATTCCAACATAAAGAAAAGAGTGTGGTGCATAAAACAAGAGAAGTTTCAATATGGAGTGTGCACCTCCAAACTGACTGAGCACAATTCTCCTCATCTTCACCACTTAGACTGGCGATCAGTAATAGATGCTAATACTAACATTAAGGTTATGTTCAAACTACCTGCTGTTTACAATCTTTATATATATGCACACACCCTATTTCCTATCAGCAATCCAAACTACATAGACACATTATTGATCTGAAAACTTACTGTCTTACTGCAAGCCAAATCCTCTGATAGGCACTAGAGATACAAAAGAAACTCTGTAGATGCCCTCAAAGAGCTCAGGATCTATTGGGGGAAACAAGAATGATAAATGTGGACATTCAATGTCAGAGACAGAGGATTACAGGAACACCTAGGAAGCATCAGAAGAGGCTTCCTAGATGATGGGTGATGAAGCCCAATCTTCCAGGTGCAGAGGACAGCAGGACCAAAGGAAGGACGTGGAGGTGACATGTACAGGGAACTACACTGAACACTGAAGAGAGCCACTGGCAGGACCCAGGCCGGGGAGCACCTACTTGGTCACACTGGGGAGCTTGGCCTTTCTCTTGTTGGTCTGGAGATCCACAAAAGGATTTATGCCAAAAATTTGAGGCAGATAGATTTTAAATACGGTGTTTTTAAATACCGAGGATTTAAATACTCTGATGGTCTATCAAATTTTAGGGGAACAAAACTGGAGGCAGTTAAAAGGCCCCTCTAAGTGAAAAACGAAAAAGGTTTGAATTAGGGCAGCAGAAGTATGTTGTTGTTTTCTTCTTGTCACATCTGATATGCAGAGAAGATAGAATCAGCGGGATTTTTAATCACAGGATGTGGGGGATGAAGTCGTGGGAGGGCTCCCAGATTTCTGGCTTGGGCAGTGATACCACCAAACAGGATACAGGAAGAAGAGTGGGATTAAGGGTGGGTAGTAAGTCTGGCTATAGAGAGTGGAGCTGGACACTCCTACAGACATATCCCAGGAGGGAAAGGAGTAGGCCTAGGATGGTACTCTGGATGATACCAAGTACCACAGGGAGGGTGGCACCGAGGGCAGGAGAGCTAAGAGGAAAACTAGGCGCATGTGGTGATATCCTAGTAGCCCTGAGGTCCAGAATGCCAAGGAAAAAGGCACAAGTGACAATCTTCAATGCAGTAGAAAGGCCCAGCCAGGTCAGGGCTGGGGAATGCCACTAGATATAGAAAGCAGGATGCACTGAAGACCTTAGTTAAAGCTATTTCAGTAAAGTTATAAGAAAGTCAGACCACAATGAGTTATGAAGTAAATGAGAGGTAAGAGGTAAGGAATGGAGACGTTTCATTGAGTAGCTGTTAAACGTAGAAACAGGGTTAAAGGTGGATTGGATTGTTTTGTTTTTTAAATTAATTGAAATGTCACCACCTACAGCTAACCAACACTGACATTTTGGTGATGATCTTTTCATACATTCTTCTGTGTATATGTGTACACACACAAGGCAGACGTAAAATATTTATTGTCAACAAGATTATTATGTACTAAGAAGACGAATTAAATATTTACCCCAAACCACTCTTTAAGTTATCAGAATTGTAAACATACACCTAAAAGGAAGTATAGTTTCTCTTCTAAATCAAAACCCAATGCTTCTATGTGACGCACACTAATCTGTTTCTTACTACTGAGAAACAACACAGCACAGTCAGCCTAGGAAACAGACACACCCAATCCTACCAATCCTACTGATTTTTAGATGTTAGAAATTACCCACTTGAAATGTTTCCAGGGGTTTAAACACAATCTTATGCGTAGAGCCCTAGGAGCTATGCCTCTGAAAACAAACAACCTTTTAGCAAGGGGGTACTGACAATATACACCCAAAGAGTGACACCCAGTGAGTCATCAGAAAGGGACAAGTCCCACCCTGTGGCGCTTCCACACCTGCCTTCTGCTTCACGACCATGGAAAAGAGCAACACACAAAGCTCTCTAGTGTGGTGTTGCAATGTCAACAAAACTGGGAATACTGGCTAAACTGGCCTAGTCAGCTGAATGGCCACTGGATTTGGCTTGGGTTTGCCCTACTACCAGGAAATGGGGTAAGAGGTCAGAATTGTAACACAGAGAAGGTGGCCCACAAATACTTCCGGAAAAGAGAACAGGACACAGGGTGGTTCCTGTAGAAAACTGGGGGTTGTGTAGATTTTTTAGTAGAGGAGCAGAGCAGCTCCCAGGCAGCTTCATCTTGATTACAGCTCTCTCCCGCCTCTACCCACACTCCTACCCTCAATGCTTAAGCTAATTCCCTTCCACAGAAGTTATCCTGGCAGACATCAGAAGGAACATATTTGATAATGCTTTTCTGTATTAATCACTCTCCCTAGTCTGTAAACAATAGAAGATTTACAAGTATTCATGCTATATCTCTTTATATAGTACATAAATACCTCAATTTTTATTTTTAAATGGAGAATGGAAAACTAGTCAAACAGCCTAGCTGAAGGGGACACATAAAATTGTTGTATCAACTTGGAAGAGAATCCTATTTCTTGTTTATAATGTCAAAACTCAACTCTTTCTGAATATATTTTAATAAAAGGAAATAATATCTACTTAATAAAAACTAAGTCCCATTTGGGAGGAGGGATTTCTTTCTACCACTACTCTAAGCTGATGAATGTCTGTATCCCCCATAAAATTCAGATGTTGAACTCTAATGCCCAGTGTGATGGTATTTGGAGGTAGGGTCTTTGACAGCTGATTAAGGCACAAGAGTGGAACTGTTCTTACATTATGGACAATGTTCTTACAGATTTCACTTTGCCAATACACTCCCTGGGAATTTTGAACGCTTAAAATCTGATGTGTGAGTTCAGCAGCTTTCATAAACTGAGACATGACTTGGTTGAGCTCTCATATGTGAAATATTTCAGCTTCCACCAAAGACCATGAACCCAGCATTCACACAACATATCTCCTATCAGATATTTCACACATGGTCTTCAAAGGTATGAGGAACATTCAAGTAGATATTAGAAAAGTGACACTCTGCTGAAGGCAAAATCAGGTCACACAGTCATAAATTCCTTTTCTGGGCAGCTAGCCAACTTCCTACATTGTGTTCAGTCATTACATCTCACTCCACTTCTTGCCCTGGACAATAACTAGAGTGCTTCCTTTAATTTGCAGGTTGGTTTTCTAGAGAGACGTTTACATGTTCTTGGATGAACAACTGAACTCCCCGCCTTCTCTACAAGTTTTGCTTTCCTTGTCAGCATGTGCCCCTATGAGAATGTTCTACCTGTAGCTTAAGCTACACTGATAGTAATCAAGTGTGCTAACCTTATGCTAGACCCTTTCTTAGCAAAACAATATAGCTCCAACAAAAGCAATTAAAATTTGCATGAGTTTTACACAGGTACCTCTGGAGAAATATGTATAACATGATAATAAGGGAAGACAGAAAAGTAGAGAATGAAAGGTAAAATGAAAACGCCTGAATGATTCTAAAAATAAAACTGTTCTGTATAATATGTGCCTTGAGAAGAATTTTCCATGGGGAATAAGATGTATAGTAAGTTAACATCTGTTTGGGTATTTAAGTGTTAAACCATTTAAGCATCTACTGTGTACCTGGCACACCACAAAGGTACTGTGAAGAAGGCAAAGATAAATGAAATATTATATTCAAGAACTCTCAGGCAAGTAGCAGATATATGTAAAAGGCATTTTATATACTGAAGTGCAGACATGGTTCCAATAGAGTGCCATCAGATTTAGAAGAAAAGACCCTTTCAACAGGCTTAGAGATCAGATACTACTTATTTTAAGCACAAAAGACATCTACTTTCTCCTAAAGAAAATGCTAAATATGAAGGTCCAGGAAATTCTAGTCTCAAAGTAATACTTTGCAATTATTATAAATTATACATACACACACTATATATGTATATAAATTACAGTTTACAAAACTTATATGGTCTGAGATATATTTAATATTCCGAATATCTGGCAACCTAGGTATTATTATCATCACTATTTAAACATTTTAGGAACTGAGTTTCAGAAACTATAAAGACAGTTTTTGAGGTTATAAGGCTGGTAAACTGTGGAGGCAAGCACTAGAATCTACCAATTCTACCTCACCATAGCTACCCTGGAGTCTGAACACCCAAAAGAGCCACTCTAAATATGGGTGAGGCTGTAAATCCCAAGCTACATAGGTTTCTTCCCAGGTTCGTTTGAGTTTGGATGACCTTCATATCTTATTCATTCAGACCAATTAAACTGAGTTCAATGCCAGTCTAACTCTATTGGCTGTCATCAGATTAGTGAGTCAAGAATCACTTGAGAAACCAACCCACTCAAAAACTGCCAACTGCAATGATCTTTTCCTTGACTTAGGTCTCACATAGATACAGAATTGTCATTCCAGATATTCTGTTGGTCCTACATGCAGCCAAAGTAGAAATCATTTGATTAAAGGTAATGTCTGGAAGTTAAGAGGCAGTGATTTGGAATTGATTCCAATATTGAATAGATTATAAAAGACAATAGGATCTGCCTGCCTCTTCAATCCAATCTACATCTACTTTATATGGAATATAATAGATTTGGTCAAGATTCAATACTGACTTCACATGGCCACCCCAGAGCAAAAACTTGATTGGGGCAGGGGTCTTCATAAAAGGGTTGAATATCACTTATTTTTCTCAAATCTCCACTGCTATAATCACTGCTGTGCAGCCACAAGTGGATTTCTAGGCATCTTAACTTCTTTTTTTTTTTTTTTTTTTTGAGACGGAGTCTCGCTCTGTCGCCCAGGCTGGAGTGCTGTGGCCAGATCTCAACTCACTGCAAGCTCCGCCTCCCAGGTTCACGCCATTCTCCTGCCTCAGCCTCCCGGGTAGCTGGGACTACAGGCACCGCCACCTCGCCCGGCTAGTGTTTTTTTGTAGATTTTAGTAGAGACGGGGTTTCACCGTATTAGCCAGGATGGTCTCGATCTCCTGACCTCGTGATCCGCCCGTCTCGGCCTCCCAAAGTGCTGGGATTACAGGCTTGAGCCACCGCGCCCGGTCGGCATCTTAATTTCTAACAGAAGTCTGCATGAACTTAGTCGAAAGTAAAAAAAAAAGTCTGGGCAATAATGTTATGAACACTGTATCATCATGCTAAATTACGTTCAGGCAAACGGCTGAATTAAAAGTATAGTACAGATTAATAATTTCCAGAGGAAACCTATCGATAAAATCCTCCAGGTAAACATAAGAGAAAGACTTTTAAATGTACAAACAAATTTATACATAACATTTAACATGTTTTTACACGCCAGCAAAGAATCACTTGTCTAACTGAGTAAGTGATGCACTGACATCTCAAGATTTAACTGTCTCCACTTAGATCAGGCCAAGGACTTTACAGGGTAAACAAGAATGTGTCTTGGATGCTGCTCTGTACTATTTTGTAAAAATTACATTTTCCACTTGGTTATTTCAAGTATATCTGAAACATTATTGATGTTTACATCTGGTCACTAAAATCTGATACTAGTTATAATCTTTTGTTCAGTTGATTTACTTGGATTTTCTGGTGAGACAATCAAGAAAACTGTAAATATTTTTCTCTTCCTTTCCAATGTTTAAAATCGAATTTCTTTTTTGTCTTAAAACATTAACAGGCCGGGCGCGGTGGCTCAAGCCTGTAATCCCAGCACTTTGGGAGGCCGAGACGGGCGGATCACGAGGTCAGGAGATCGAGACCATCCTGGCTAACACGGTGAAACCCCGTCTCTACTAAAAATACAAAAAACTAGCCGGGCGAGGTGGCGGGCGCCTGTAGTCCCAGCTACTTGGGAGGCTGAGGCAGGAGAATGGCGTAAACCCGGGAGGCGGAGCTTGCAGTGAGCTGAGATCTGGCCACTGCACTCCAGCTCGGGCGACAGAGCAAGACTCCGTCTCAAAAAAAAAAAAAACAAAACAAAACAAAAAAAAAACATTAACTACAAAACACTAGCGGCCGGGCATGGTGGCTTATGCCTGTAATCCCAGCACTTTGGGAGGCTGAGGCTGGTGGATCATCTGAGGTCAGAAGTTCGAGACCAGCCTGACCAACATGGCAAAACCCCATCTTATTAAAAATGCAAAAATTAGCCAGGCGTGGTGGCACATGCCTGTAATCCCAGCTACTTGGGAAGCTGGGGCAGGAGAGGTGCTTGAACCTGGGAGGCGGAGGCTTCAATGAGCCGAGATCATGCCACTGCATTCCAGCCTGGGCAACAAGAGCGAAACTCTGTCTCAAAAAAAAAAAAAAAAAAAAAAAAACAAAACCCAAAAAACCAAAAACCAAAAACAAACAAAAAACACTAGTAACAGCAGCAGGACACTTACATGGTGTTTAGTATAAGCCAGTGTGTTAGCTGTAACTCTTCTAAAGTATGTTAGTTACAAAATCATTTAATCCTCATGACAGATACCTATGAGATAAGTATTATCATCCTAATTTTAGAAATAATAAAACTGAGGCACAAAAACGGTTAGGCGACATATATAAGACGACATGGCCACTAACGAGTTGAACCAGGACAATGAGCTCCTCTTTACACTGTCATTTTGCCAGAGTATTTACAGAGTATTCAGTTGGGAAGAAAACCCCAAGGTGTTAGGCCACAGAAGAGTAGAAATGAAAGTGGATGCCTTTATCTTATTCCTGATTCTAATAGGATCAGTACTATGTTCCTGTTGTTTTAAGCCATAAGGAAGAAGGGGATGAACTTGAGTCTCCAGCAGGCATCACAGAGGTGTTCCAAGGTGGTTCCTACCACCTGGACATCTCAGAGCCTGTGTCATCCAAGATCTAGCATTCTTATTGGGCAAGTGAGGCAACGCCCAGCTGCCAAATGTGAAGCCAGTGGTATAACGTGACTGGGACATTAGCAACACTTGTGGACCACCTCCCTCTAAATGGCCACATGCTCCATGGCTGCCACATGGGAACTCACCAGAACCAGGATAAAAAGAAAAGAAGATTATTTCTTTTTCTTTTTTTTTTTTCTTTTTTTGAGATGGAGTCTCATTCTGTCACCCAGGCTGGAGTGCAGTGGCACAATCTCGGCTCACTGCAACCTCTGCCTCCCGGGGTCAAGCAATTCTGCTTCAGCCTCCCAAGTAGTTGGGACTACAGGCGCATGTCACCACATCTGGCTAATTTTTGTGTTTTTAGTAGAGATGGGGTTTCACCATGTTAGCCAGGCTGGTCTTGATCCCGACCTCATGATCCACCCGCCTCAGCCTCCCAAAGTGCTGGGATTACAGGCGTGAGCCACTGTGCCCGGCCAGAAGATTATTTCTTAATGGTTCCCGCAAGAGGTCAAATGCATCATATGATTTTCCTTCTACCACCTCACAAAAGACTAACCATTTACTGGATGAGGAAAGCAGGCTTTGGGATCTCAGCCAAGATCCCAAAGATCACTTACTATATAACTGTGTGTGTGTGTGTGTGTGTGTGTGTGTGTGTGTGTGTTTTGGAGGAGGGCAGGGTTGAGGTGAAGTGAACTGATAAATACCAGGAATTCTGTAGTTCAGTTTAAATCTCTTCATTCTTTAAGTTTCTATAGTTGTCTGTTCTTTCAATCTAGACATTGGATTTTTGCTCAAATAAAAGAACTGCTCGGCTGGGTGTAGTGGCTCATGCCTGTAATCTTAGCACTTTGAGAAGCCAAGGCAGGGGGATCACTTGAAGTTAGGAGTTCGAGACCAGCCAAGCCAACATGGTGAAATCCCGTCTCCATTAAAAATACAAAAATTAACCAGGCATGGTGGCAGGCGCCTGTAATCCCAGTTACTTGGGAGGCTGAGGCACGAGAATCTCTTGAACCTGGGAGGGGGAGGTTGCAGTGAGCTGAGATCACACCACTGCATTCCAGCCTGGGCAACAGAGTAAGACTCTGCTTAAAACAAAAACAAAAACAAAAAACAGCTCTTTCCCAAGCCCATTTACACCTTGGGAAAACACAGAAGACCTTTCTGCATGATGCTCCAATGGGAGAGAGGTGGAACAAAAAGTCCTGGCACTTCTGAGCTTTTCCTGCTATAGAAGAGCTCTGGTTAAAAATACTACCTAATGATACTGGCTGACAAGAGGGTTAAAGGTAAAGGAAAGATGAAAAAACAAATGCTTTCTCATATCCGAGAGTGTGCCATCCTTCTCTTCCTGACCCACACAGCCTGCCTCTGAGTCTCCTCAGCAGACTCAGGGAACAGTGCAATGTACTATTTGCTATTTCCACTTTACTTATGCAATTTGCTAGTCACAAAGGGCCATTCCCATCTGCTGCCAAAGGGTTATCTCTAAAACACAAATATTGTATCATGGGAGTGAGCTCACTGCTTACAGGAGACAGACCAGATTCAAAAGGTTCCTAATCACTCTGCCACCTGGCCCCCTGAGGCAGTACATTGAGTGCTTAGCTCTCCATCTGGGAGGCTCTGGGTTTGGATCTCAACTTCACCACCTATAGATGGTAGGACCTTGGCTAAGGTCCCAAAGCCTGCTTTCCTCATCCAGAAAAGGACAGCTCCTATATTAAATGAGATAACATCAGTGTATAAAGCCCTGGCCCAGATACTGCATGAGAGGTGCTCCCAGAGTACTCACTATTATGGGTCTTAACTGCCACACTGCCTCGTCACCAGTTGTCCCCTCTTCACTCACTGCCCAGCATCTAGTAGGTCTTCAATTATTCAGTTAATATCTGAATAGATCCACAGACCTGCAGCAACAGTATTTCAATGAAGTCTCCCCTTCCTAGACTTGGACTTTCTATGAAGTTGCCCAAACTTTAAAAAAAAAAAAATGCTGGGAAGGGGTCGGGCACTGTGGCTCATGCCTGTAATCCCAGCACTTTGGGAGGCTGAAGTGGGTGGATCACGAGGTCAGGAGTTCAAGACCAGCCTGACTAATATGGTGAAACCCTGTCTCTACTAAAATACAAAAATTAGCTGGGCGTGGTGGCGGGCACCTGTAGTCCCAGCTACTAGGGAGGCTGAGGCAAGAAGAATCACTTGAACCCAGGAGGCAGAGGTTGCAGTGAGCCAAGATCGCGCCACTGTACCCCAGCCTGGGCAACAGAGCGAGACTCAGTCTAAAAAAAAAAAAAAATCGTTGGGAAGGGAAGAAAATCGGCAATAGAAGAGAAACGGAAAATACTCTTGGGGGGCTAAGGAAGCTGAGTAAGGGAGTCCCAAATCTTGACCTCATACAGATACATGTGAAAATTTTAATTTCAACACCATTTAAGAATCACATGTCATATAGATGTATACTACAGTCTGAAGCAGGGAGACCAGGTTTGTTTTAATTCCTTAAAAATCTGTTTATTCTAGGCACTTACAGATACACCCTTTTTTAAAATAAAGGAAGAAGAGCCAGGATAGTTCTGGAAAATAAACAAAGCTTTGCAACTAAAGGGATTGCTCCATTGCTGCCTCCTGAATTTTTCCGCCATGACACGCATGGTTGCTATCAGTCTCACACAGTGTGGACAGAAAGTAATGTTGATTAACAATCTGTGAAACATTTTTCCTGTAAGTCTGGGCAATGACTGGTTATGATTTAGAAATCAAGTCTGGCCCGGGTGCAGTGGCTCACGCCTGTAATCCCAGCACTTCGGGAGGCCGAGGCAGGTGGATCACCTGAGGTCAGGAGTTCAAGACCAGTCTGGCCAAAACGGCAAAACCCCATCTCTACTAAAAATACAAAAATTAGCTGGGTGTGGTGGCGTGTGCCTCTAATCCCAGCTACTTGGGAGGCTGAGGTGGGAGAATCACTTGAACCAGGGAGGTGGAGATTGCAGACAGCGGAGATTTCACCACTATACTCCAGCCTGGGCGACAGAGTGACACTGCATCAAAAAAAAAAAAAAAAAAAAAAAAGCAAGCAAGCAAGCAATCAAGTCTGGTAGCCTCTGTCCAAAAAGTGAGAGCTTTTGCTAATGCAGCAGAAAATAAAACTGATTACCAACAATAAAGGTATTAACAATTATAAAATATCTGGGTTTTCCACCTTGGGCACCACTGACATTTTGGGCTGGGCGATTCTTTGTCACACAGAGGCTGTCCTGTGCAGTGCAGGATGTTCAGCAACATCCTTGGCTTCTGCCTACCAGATTTCACTATCTTCCCAACCTCCTGTTGTGGGGTGGGGAAGTGGGTGCAAACTTTCAACTTTGTTAAGAACCAACTCAACTTTGTTGAGAATTGTTTTTCTCAAATGAGGAGGTAAGAGAGTTAAAAACTGTGACAAATTCCTGAATAGATGTTTTGATCCCAACAAGTCAACCTACCAAACACATTCTCCCACACAGACGAATCTGTCATAGTACTGTAAATATATAGCCAGAATATTTCATTCATCAGATTTTTCTAGATTTTTATATGTAGAACAAAGAATTCCTCCTACTAGATGCAGAAAATAAGTAATTGCCAAATATACGTAAAACTATCAAATCTTTATGGTATCAATCTTTTAGAGCCTGAGATTTTTGTGCACCATTTTTCTCCAACACACAATCTTTTACTCCAAATGCACTTTTCTGTGGAACTCCAATCTCTAACATATCTGTCAAGCCCAAGAACTAAAAGGACATTCTTGCCAGTTTAGAGGTCCAATACCTGACAAGATGTGAAACTTCTCTGCTAGAAAACCCTGAGGGTCCCAAAATATTACAAAGGGGTTTTTTTGTTGTTGTTGTTGGTTTCTTACTCTATTTCTTATTAGGAAGAACCTAAAAAATTCTTCCTTTAATAATAAACAGAGTGAGAAAAAGTGTGCAAAAGCAAGTGCCTGTGCTAAGGAAGTTAATTTTTAAAAATGTTTCCTTAAAAGCAAGGGGAAAAAATTTTAAAAATTTTCTCAGAATTATCTTTCGCTCCCTTTTCCTCATTCCTCTTACCTAAGCATCTGTTGTTTCCTCCTGAGCATCTCCCTCCCAGCCTAGATCAGGTGTTAATTATCTTTTATCAGGTCTATTTTAACAACTTCCTAACTAGTTCTACCTGCAGTTTCTCACTATCTTCTCATCCTCCATTCCTGACCAATGTAACTCACCTACAGGGGACGGAGGATGCTTGCCTTCACTTAATCTTTCTTAAAAGTAGATTCTGGGAGGAACTCCCCAGGGCACAGAGATTACAGTTCCCATTATTCAGTCTGGAATTTGCTCCAAACTAGGTTTCTAACTCTATCTCCTAAATACTCCTTCCCCTCTATCCCACAGCCAGTTGTTACCTTCAGGAATGGTGCCTGGTACTCTATCTAGAATGCCCTTGACCTCGTTCACCTGAAGGGCTCCCACTCCTAGACAGCCATCATGACTCCTTACTCAACAATTCCATGGCATTTTGCTTGCACCTGTTAGAGCACACACAATCACCATTCCCTGTCAATATCTCAAGAGCTGTACCTGCCTGACTGGAGGGAATTTAGACACCTGACTTGTTCTCCAGGTAGTTCTCAGTCATCTTTGCTGTTTCTCTTTGAAAGAAGAATCCATTTCAGTCGGGTTAAAATTATTTATTGAGTCCTTAAACTATTCAAGGCTGTGTTAGATGCTGTATGAGATAGGACTGTCCTCAAGGAGCCTTTAGTGGTGGGAGGAGTGAGAGCAAGATAAACAGTCATGGGTGCAAATTAATACAGGGATTCTGAAGGGGCAGGACCTACATGGTGAGAAAGATTACGAAAAGCTTCTTGAAGAAGGTAGTAGTTGAGGCCGGATTTCACTATTCTTCTTGAGGAAGGTGGTGTGGTTGGGGCAGGATTTCCTATTGGGTGGTAGCTATGATGTGTGAGCCCTCCAAGCAGGAGACACAGGAGGGAACAAGGCAGGGCAGAGCCTACCTGAGCAACAACAAACAGCCTGGTATAGCGAGTGCCTGCTGGGGTGTCTGCTGGAGAATGATGCGTGTAGTCAAAGGAACCCCAGACCTCAGAAGGGCCCAGCGTTAGACCAGAGTTTATACTCACAAAGGAAACATCTCTGAAAACTCCTGGCTAGCTGGTAAAATAACAGAGCTGTACTTGAAAAAAATAATCTGACAGTAACACAGATGACTGACTGGAGGAGGAAAGCGAGGCACAGTCAGGGTAGGCTGGAAAGGAGGAGGAGTTTTGAAAGGAATTGTGTAGACAGAGAATCAACAAGAGTTGCTGCATAATTACTCTGTGGGTCAGGAGGAAAGGACCCTAGGTGGCTAGAGAACTGGGACTCCCACACAAGGTGACCGGGTTCATTAAAGGAAAAGAGTTGGGACTACAAAATGCTATGAAGGGCTGTAAGGAAAAATATAATTGCCACTGAGAAACGTATGGAATATAGAAGGCATGAACAGAGAAACGGAATCTTTCACATGTCTATGTGTCCACTGCATTTGGTTTACCTACAACGATTTTTAACATCTAAAAAATAAAAGCTCTGTTTACTTTGCTTGTCTACACTCACGCACTGGCTTGACTCACTATTAGGGACAAACCCTATGGTGTTCTGTAAACCAGTTCTAACATGTTGGAGGCACTGTGCAATGTATACCTCACCAAAAATCAACACAGACATGTCTGAATCATCTACTGTCTTGCTCCAAATGTCAGAAAGTTCACATGGTACACACAGTTTGTTGTTTTCCTGTTGCAGTACACTCAACAACCACAGAAATGGGTCAGGGTTAACAGAAAGCCAGCACACGACTTCCCTGGATAGTGACTCACAATGGCAAGCGATTCCAAGCCTAAAAAATGGAGCAGAGTGACTTCAATTCAGGAAGTTTTGCTAGCACTGCAATCAGTTTTGGAATCCATGAAGTCTGTTTTCCACAAATAGAAAAACCTCAAAGAAATTTCTAAAAAAGAACCTTTTAAAAGGTCACACTACTTCTTAGAGGTCCAAATCCAATATGGAAATCAAGTTATGAAGTGAGACAAGCACTTTCCCACCTATGCTATAAACACTCCATTAACAGTGTGGTCACAGGCAGCTTGTTCAAACTTTCCACCTGATGTTAATCATATTATCTCATAAGTTAAATTCTATTTGAACTGGAGTTAGCCCTTTCAAGTAACCAACTTTCCACTAAGTACCTAAATGTAAGTATAAAGAAATGAAAAACAGTAGCCTAGGGGTTTTGAACCCCAGATGCCATCCCTGTTTTGTGCTAGAATTTTTGTGTGTGTTTTTTTTTTTAGTACTATACTTTCTGTTTGTAGATTCAGTAAATAATTTGCAAGGATTCTGAATAAACAGGCTGAAATGTGAAAATTGCAATCAAAAGACTCTAAAATTTTTAGAGCTTTACTGGCATTTATAGAGCAATCTAGAAAAGCCACATAATATGTCACCAAATAATTCTGCAATGTATTTGCTCATATTCTCCATTTCCATGTCTCTCATAAAGCTTTTAAGAAAATAATTTTTTTAAAAGTTCCTTTCTTTCCAAGTTTTACATACACCAATCCAAACTTTGTCCCCTTTAATACTTAAATCACTACCATCAACTGGGTCAGCCGCTAGAAAGCAGCCACAGCTGGGAGCAATCAGGTTTCCATAGGAAGCCATGAGCCGGAAGCTTCTACCACATGGTGAAAACAACATCATTTCTTCCTGAATTCACCCTTCACTGTGTTGTTGCCACAAACATTTAACACTGGAACAAAACAACCCAGTGAAAGATGAACTTTCACCCCTAGAAAAATTAATTAAGACTATAAATAGGATTTAAGAATGGAGGCAGAGTGGTTTTGATAAAAATGCCATATAAGAGTTCAACTCTACAATTTATTTCACCACTGATGGTTGTGCTGAGTCAATTTTTTCCTTTTTATTACAATAATTTCCAAACATACGGAAAATTCAGGTAATGAACACCCATATACCTTTTACCTAGATTTAACAACTTGTTTGCCAGAGTCATCTATTTTTATGTCCACTTTTGCTCATTTTATAACCACATTTCACCCTTAAATAATTCAGTATGTCTCCCTAAAAAGTGAGGATATTTTCCATCATACTATATAATACATTGACTACAAATAACAAACTCACAATAATTCCCTAATCATCTCATCATGAATACCATTCATATTCAAATTTCCTTGAGTTATTCTTAAGCAATGTGAAGTAGGACTAGAAAGCTACATTAAAGATTGGTGACAATCTTCAATCCATTTTTGCAGCAAAGACGCACTTAGATAATCGCTTCATCTTTGTTTTGAGTTAAAATATGAGTGTGAATACCAATGTGTGAAAAATACATTCACCCTCTAACCACAAAAACTATGTTACAGCAGCTCTGAAATAAGTAAAATGAAGTGCAGAGAGGAAGAGAATAACATCTTTGACTCTTGAGGAACAAAATGGTAGAGACCATTTCCTAGACAGCAGGCTAATATACTACTGAATTACTTTCTGTCTTTTTCCTCTTCTGAATCATTGCCCTTAGTCTAGAAAGATTTCTCAGATTCCATTATTCTTAAAAATATGAAACACTGGAAAGTCGATTTCACTCCTACGTCCTCTTTCTTGGCTTCCCCTTTTTTTAAATAAAATTTTTATATTTACTTTGCTCCCCCCAAATCAAATGTCATTGGTTTCCCTTTAATGCAAAATATCTTTTCAAAAATAGTTGATCCTTGCTTGCTGCCCACCTTTCACTCATTTTTAACTCTCTTTTGTAATCTAATTTTCCTCAGTTTCCTTACTTGAGACTGCCCTGTTGAACATCACCCAATTCCCTCTTCAACACTTAAAAGACTCTTTCCCCAGGCCTCCAGCCTCTGATCTGATCACTTCCCCAGGCCCAGCAGCTGTCCCCTCGGAGGCCCAAGGAGCTCCCCTGGAAGCTCTTCCTGGAAATTTACTGAGCAATGGGAATGTCACCTGTATGCAGATGACTTGTAAAACTGAAAAAAGTCAAGACATATATCTACTTAATTTTTTCCTAGAGTCAGAATACAAGTAGGGAGCTACTGTGAAAGGAAGAAAAATGAAAGCTTTACCCAACTTCTCGGTTAATTCTAACGGATCTCTCCTCTCTAGGATGACTTCCAAGTAAAAGTGCCTCCTAGCACTTTCCAGGGAATAGTGGAGATGGGGGCAGGCTCTGAAGCCACATATCCTGGGTTTAAATCACACTTATTAACTGCATATTACTACAAAAACTTAACATCTCTAAACCTTAGTTTGTACTTGTATGAAATATAGATAATAGCAACCATTTCATGAGTTTGTTGTGAAAGTCATACGAAGAAATAAAAGTAAAATGCTGAGTTAACAAACTGCCTAAGAAATGGTAAGCACTAAATAAATTTTAGTTATTGTTCACGATAACCTAAAAATTCAATCATCAAAAATGGTTATTTTTTAGACCTATAACATTTTTTAATGGCAAAATGGCTGAGATAAATGTTCCTCGGCATATTATATTAGTTCTGAGGACTTCTGAAAAGAAAGTTTGGTTATTTTCCATTTCATCACATAAGCTTTATCCCATGTAACAGGGAAAGTACACCAAGCGTTGTTCAACACTAGTAGTTACTCTTATAAATGGATGATTCATGCTAATTAAACTTGCAACCCAGGAGAATAAAATTAGCTTGTTTCAACATTTCCTTTTGTTCAGTAATTACAATTCAAGGTTATGTTAGATGCCACATTACTATAATTTTGCCCAAGAGACAAACACTGCACATCCCACATTTTTAAAAACAGGCACTGCTGATATAAATCCAGGTGCTTGCTGAATAAGGGCCTTGAAAACTGCATAAGCAATTCTTACCCATCTTGTGCTCAAGTGTCACTTAACTTCTGTACATATTACAACTAAGAGGGAAAGTACTGAGATCATTTTAGCTTGTTATAGATTCACCAGATTTGCAGGAGGATGAGAATTTAAAAATAGAAGCCAAACGTGGCTGGAGTTTATCTCAGATGCTTATGTTCAAATAGCAATCTGTTCATCCATGATGACAGCACACTTGCCACGGAATGCTATAAATTTTCATAAACCCACTCAGAATTCCATTACTTTGCAAATCGGCAGGCCACTGATATACAGACACCTCACATTCTGATCCATTTGGTTTCTCAAAGCTGTCTCTTGGTAGAGTTTTCTTTGTTGTCTTTCATGACAGAGGGGAGTGAGAGGAGATACCATTTATTTTGTATTACTCACGTGCCAGCACTGTGCTGAGCCATTTACGCAAGTTAGATCTCTGAGAATCTGCACAATATTTTTCTACAGCAGATCTCCATTTTATAGAGTGGAGACTTGGAGCTCAGGACAGCAAATAAAATTCCAGAGAGAATGGCATATTTAGGCTTTCATGGGGCTTGAGGTTTATATTCTTTTTTTTTTTTTAAAGTCACATTATGCATACTAAGTTAGGTTTCAGGCCCTAGAAAGGGTCAGCATAAACAAGGGCCTCTGAGACACCAGCTTTAGTGGTAACCAACTGGGGATCTGTGTGACTGATCATGCTGAGCTGCAGAGACAAAAGGAATTTGATGAATAGATACATTAATTGTAGAATAAAAACCATTCATCTTTAGAAATTAAGTTGCTAGGTTTAAAAAGTTTAATATTTGTTTTTGTTTAATAAGTCAGGGCAAAAGTGTGGGAAGAAGAGTTGGTGTGCACGTTGAGCTAGCAATGTCTGACACAGGTCTAGGCAGTTTGGAGTTAATGTTCTGAGTACACAGAATGCAGAAAAAATCTGAGTTCTGTATTGTACATTTCTTAGGAAAGGTTTGCCCCTTTGGTAGCAATGTGAAGTAGGAAAGTTCAGATTACATTTATCTGTGATGCCTTTTGAATACAATTTCTATGAATGTGGCAATCTCCTTTCTAAACACTGTCAATTTTTCTTAAGTGGGTTCTCTACTATTAGCAAAATACATGATGTTGACTGGACACATTCTCTCAGAATCAATTATTAGGTATACCAAGAAAACACCTTTTGTCTAAAACTTATTTTGCCAGAATAGGGAATGTCTTTATTTTCCCAAAGCACATCTAAATAATTTTAGAATTCAGAATAAGGAGATTCTTATCACTACCACTTCAGCATGAGGTTCTGATATGAACTACGGAAGTCATAGTTACCTTTTTTCAAAGTTTTACGAAATTATTTTTCATTTTAAAAATTTCATGAAAATCTCTGATGTAGCATATATCTTTAAAATGCTGAGTTTTATCGCTTTCCAAAATATGCATGAATGGAGCTGTGGCCTATGGCTGCCCAGGCTGTGCACTGCCCAACTCCAAGGGACTGTCTTAACAAAGATCACAAAGCAAGGAGTACTGCTTGGAATAGGAAAGTGTAGGAGCCTTGATCAAAGGAGAATACTGATTGAAAAGAATGGCTGCTACGTGTGCCAGAAAATAAGGACATGATTTAAAAAATGAAGGGGGCATGTCACAGTGACACAGGTGCCAGCCTATACCCAAATGAAGAAACACAGAACTGTTTGAAGAAACAAGGACAGCAATATATCATAGTACACTGAATGGCATAAGAATCCACAAGTCCATGCTCATAATAACAGGTAGGTAAAAAAATAAATAAATAGAAGAGAGAAAAAAAAGCCTTTCCTTACAGGAGAATGACGGCTAACAAATACAAGAAGGAAAGATGGAGTTAAGTTAGAAAAGCACTGTTTTGCCACTTTCATAGTAAAAATGGAATCAGACAGTAATCATCAATAGCTACTTAAAAGGGGAGTGGTGGGGGGAGAAGATTTAGGGAAACAGCAAGATAATTACAGAGTCTAAAAGTATGTACTCTCAAATTTCCCAGTAATGGTAATTATTGTAAGTAAATAGTAATTGTACAGCAGAGAAACTGGACAATATGTTAACCAAATGATCAAAACTAAGATCACCAATAAGGAGCAAAGGACATCCCTTGCCACTATCACAACACAGAGCAGATTAGCCAAGACTGCGTAGCCTCATCCAATCATGAGGACACGGGGAAACCCAAACTGAGGGTTGTTTTAGAAAATAATTTGCCTGTATTCTTTAAAAAATGTCTATATCATGAAACACAAAGATGGCTGAGGAACTTGTTCCAGATTAAAGGAGACTAAAGAGATACAAGAGCAAAATACTAGAAGTGGTCCTAGACTGGATGTCGTTCTGGAGAGGAAAAAAAATACAGTAAGGTCTTATTGGGACAATCAACAAAACTAGAACATGGACAGTAGATTAAAGTATTAAATGTACTGAATTTGCTACCAGTGTTGTGGTTACATAAGAGGATATCCTTGTTCTTAGGAAATACACAGTGAAGTATTAGGGGGATGTATGCTGTCTACTCTCAAATAACCGAGAAAAAAATAAATAGCATGTTTGTCTGTATTTTTATGTGCATTTGGTGGGGAGGGAGGAGGGTTAAGAATGATGAAAAACAAATGTGGCAAAATGATGCTAAAAATGGGTAAAACCGGGGAAATGGCACAAGGGAGTAAACTATACTACTGCAACTTCAAAATAAAATTACAAAAGCAAAACAAACAGCAGCAGCCCAAATAACATTGAGGGGTGCCAGTATTCAACTAGCTTGAATGAAGAGAAAAGTAATTCAACTTGTAAGTAGTGCAGGAGAAAGAATTAAATCCTTAGAAACATTTAGTTGCTAACATGATCATAATCATCACCATTAACATTTATGGAGGCTTACTAAGTGGTAAACACTCTGAAAGGTGTTTCTCTTTCAATCTTCATAATTACCCTAAGAGAAAGGCACTATAATTATCTTCACTTTATAGATGAGGAAACAAAGGTTTAAAGAGGTTTAGTAACTTGCCCAAAGTAATATAGACAAAAAATGGCAGAATGAGAAATCAAACTACGTCATTTGATTACAAAGCTGATGGGCTTTACTACTCTGTTAAACATTTTTAATTACCGTTTATTAACTGTCCTCAAAGAAAGTGAGATTCATTTCAACCTAGAAGAAATTCTGAAAAATTGGTAACATATACATATATAAGGGTTTCCTCTAATTAAAAGTAGAGCACAAATAAGCTAGGGAGACATAAATGATTTTTGGTCTCCACAATGTATTATATGTTCTCTTTCTTCCAAGGGCTAAACCTGGCAATAAACAGATTCTTGGAAACAAAATATATCCACTATAACCTTGAAATGATCACTCATATCAAGACTCATAGGTCTCCATTTTACACTGTAATCAAAACATTCTCCCAGGCCAGGTGTGATGGCTCATACCTATAATCCCAACATTTTGAAAGGCCAAGGCAGGTGGATGGCTTGAGACCTGGAGTCTGAGACCAGCAACAAAGCAAGAACTGGTCTCTACAAAAAATTTAAAAGTTGGCTGGGCATGGTGCCAGGTACAAGCCTGTAGTGCCAGCTACTCAAGAGGCTGAGGTGGGAGGATCCCTTGAGCCCAGTAGTTCAGGGCTGCAGTGAGCCATGATCACACCACTGCACTCTGGCCTGGGTGACAGAGTGCAACCTTGTTTCAAAACAAACAAACAAACAAAAAACACTTATAAAACCACACTGCCTTCTTATTTACCTGTTTGTAAGATTTTTTTTTTTTTTAAAACTACTAAATCACTAAATTTGTCTTCGTAAAGCAGGTTTCATGGTGCTATCTTAAGACATGAAACCCAAAACAAAATGATCAGCTGGAATCTATTTGTACCTCAAAACTTCTACTTAAACTTCTTGTTGAAAATTCAGGAAGACAGCTTAGAACATTTAGACACTCATGACCAACCATTCATTCTATTTTGTTTAATGGCAAATAATCATGAACTATTTGGTACTATTTCAAGCTTTTCCTTCTTTAATATATTTTCTCTCCTTTCTGTTGAATGATGTGATCTTCGTGCCCATATTTCCTCTTAGTCTTGGCACCTCCATTTCATTTTTTAAAAATGTATCATTTGCAACATAATCTATCATCTTCCTTATGGATCAAAAGAAAGCTGCTCAACAATATCACATCTTTCTTCCCAATGGAAGCTGGATGGTTCTTTAAAAAAAAAGAAGTTCCAAACACCAAAATATTTACAAACATTTGTGGGTGTTTGAGGAAATCTTATCTCACATTGTGGATGCTCATTCTAAAATAACGGGTTCCCAACACTGGCTGTATATTTTAACCATGGGGAGCTTTTAAAAATTCTGGTATCCAGCCAACACTCCAGACCAATTAACTTCTGCAGGTAGGACCCTACATCAGTCTTTTTAAAGCTCTCCAGGTGAATCTAATGTATAACCAAGTTTGCGATCCCTGAGTTGAACACCCATGGCCACAAAGAATTATCTTTTGAGTGCAGATCCAAAGGCTTCAGGTGTTTTCTATAATTGGTATAACTTGTGAAGGACTGTATAGTCCAACTGGTGAGTGTGCACATAGGAAAAGGTAACTGAATGAAGACTGAGGACGTGTGCTAAATGAATGGGACACATCAGGAGACCAGAGGAGACCATGTGGGGCTGCAGAGGATGGCTGCACCCTCCTGATGAAATGATGAGCTGAGGGAGGCAACTCCAGCCAGTCAGAGACTGTGTGAATGGAAAAGTGTCTAGTATGTTCAGGAAACAGTGAGATGACTAATGTAGCTAGAGTAGGAGGTTCACTCTCTGGAGTAGAAAAGATCAGTTTGGAGAAGTAGACTAGAACCAGCCTCTGGAAGGCATTCAACAAATCAAAGAATCTAGTGGCAGGATGCAGTCTCTAAGGGGGTTTGAGGAAGTGATAAAATGAGGGCACTCTTGGGAAGACTGATTTGACAGAGCTTTTCACAATGATTTTGGGGGAAAGACTAAAATGTAATTTCCTCATAGAAGAATACAGCAGATTAGGTAAAAGAATATAGGATGAAGCAATGCAGCAATTTACCTTTCTTTCCAGTTTTCCACAAAGACAGAAACAGAATTTGGATTTGCTGAAAATAGCATGGATCTCACTGCTAGTAGGAACCACTCTGATGAGAGAATGGGTAGGGTAGGGGGTTTGTTTCATTCTCTGCCCCTATGAAAACTGCCCCATTTGCCTGAGTTACAATCTAACAGATGTAATGCTTTCTACAATTATTCATTTCTCTTTTCTTTCATGAAGGCTATTCTTAGGGCTAGGAAATACAATTCTAGAGGACTAAGTTTTAGGCCAGAGAAATTTTGTTTTCTTATAATCTTTTTGAGTAAGGATTTTTGAGAAGCTAAGTAATGCCTGGGTTGTATCAGCAATTGAAGATTCCCAGGAATCAAAAATGGTACCAAACTATTCATTCATTCATTAAATATTCATCAAACAAATACCATTTGCTGTGTCTAGACAGTGGGAATACAGTAAGGTCCCTTTTCCAAATAATAACTCTCTGGGCATTGTAAAGGGGTTATTTGAGAACACAATGGCAGTCCAGGGCTACACAATTTATGGTTAGTTGATTAAGATATTCTGAACAGACTTGGAAAATACTGAACAATAATAGAGAAAAGACTAAGATCCTTTATATAATGTATTATAAGTGCCAGAAAAAGCATATGGTAACATAAGTTTTTTTTAATGGCATTTATAAGCTATCACTATTTAGAGCTTATTTAAGCCACTAGATGTATCCCAAGCTCCTAGAACAGTACTGGCACACTGAATATACTCAATAAAAATCAGTTAAATGGCACTGTTGCATTGAATCGAGTTCAAAGTGAGGTGAGAAGGCAGGTATTACCCTCATTTAACTAAAGCAGCGAAGGCATCTCAGTTGCCTGTAATCTAAATGCCTATTGAAAGCAGAGACATATCCAGGTATGTGAGCTACCAATCCAATACTTTTAAAACCAGACCACAGTGTTAATTTGTGACACGGAATCTTGTGAAATCTTCACAAAGTCATTCACAAAAGCAATGCTCAAACTGTATACAGGATTCCTCAGAGACATGACCCCCTGAAGCTCCCAGGTTGGCTACATGTATTGATTTTAATTCCAAGACAATAGACGTGTTTTATTTTTAAAATTTCTATCTTATAAATACCTAATAAGAATCCCCATTTAACTACATGCATTAATTAGAAAGACTTCTAACAAAATGAAGCTGAGCTTTCACTGATCGATAATCACACACAAATGTTTGCTTCTCTAAGTCATTCTACTTTGTAGTTTACAGACAATTCTTAGAGGAAAAGTTTAGCTATTCACATCCCCTTTGTCTCTCTGCCTCGTCTTGGCCCTTGGAGGAGTCTTACCTGCATAATGTACTGGAATCTCTATCTTTGGCCCAATGACATAGTGACCCTCCTCCAAGCTGTGGGCAGTAATGGTGGTCCACTGGCGGCAGGAATGAATCAGCAGGTAGTCATTTTCCCGCAGCCCTTCTACGCACTCTCCTAGGAAATACAATTTTATATGAGAAACTCAGAATTCATCATCTGCTTACTCCATACTTTGCAATAAAATTTCATTAGTTAAAACTTGACTAAGACAGAAGTTGATAGTTCATCCTGAGATAAAGTTTACCTCTGAATTGGTTTTTTTTTTTTAAAGGGTATTCCACACCAAGCTGACAACTGTACACAGAAGTCCATAAAAATGTTTCCCACTGATTTGCAAATAAATATTCAAATATCACATTATACCTAAATGATTATATTTTAATGATAATAAAACATTTATTAAGTACCTAGGATACATTAGATACTCTTTAGATGCTTTGCATATAGTGTTTCATGTAATAACTTTAGGAGGTAGGTAAAAGGTAATGCTCCTTCTTTGCAGGTGAGAAAAATCAGTTTGAAATGTTAACATGTCTAAGCTCACAGATTTAATAAACTGAAATGCGAGGATTCAAAGCTAGGTCAGATGGATTGAAAGCTTATGATTTAATCACTACAATAAAGCTACAAAAATAAATAATCTTATCTCTGTTGAGAGAGTACTTGAAATTAAATGCTCACAGTTCCTTTTAAATTTTATGTTTGCCAATTTTCTCTGGCCTCCTACCAAACTTCCCAATCAATTAAAAATAATGATTTATAGCACACAAATGAAATTTCTTTTCATTTTAATATTTTCTGAAGTAACTTTTCAGCATTTGAACTGACGACAAACTATTTCAAAAGAGAAATTCATTCCCTGAAACTTAAAAAATGTTTTTCTAGCTGCTGAAATAATCCATCCCCTTAATCCTAGTTTAGTAATTTTAAGTGCTCAAAGAAAATTAGCCTGAAAAGGCTAATTTTTTTATATAGAAAACAGCCTTCCTTATTTTGACATTTAGTATATTACAGTAATTAAGTTATTAGTGATTTAACTGTGTGTTTTGAAATGGCATTTGTAGATCTCTCAAAAATTATTAAAAGTTTCAGTACTTTTGCAATAAATAGAGGAGACTGTAATGATCAACTTGGCTATCCCAACCTAAACTATCTAATTTGATTCCAAAACAGTAATGCAACAACCTTTAAAACAGTCTTGGCCTGGCATGGTGGCTCATGCCTATAATCCCAACAGCCCAGCTGAGAGGACTGCTTGAGTCCAGGAGTTTGAGACATGCATGGGGAACAAGGCAAAACCCCATCTCTACAAAAAAAAAAAAAAAAAAAAAAAAAATACAAAAATTAGCCAGGTGTGGTGGTGCATATCTGTAGTCCCAGCTACTCAGGAGGCTGAGATGGGAGGATCGCTTGAGCCTGGGAGGTGGAAGCTACAGTGAGCTGAGATTGTGCCACTGAACTCCAGGCTGGGTGACAGAGCGAGATTCTGTCTTAAAAAATAAAAATAAAAATAAAATAAAATAAAATAAAATAAAAAGATTAAAACAGTCTCAAAGCAGGAATACTTTGCAGCACAAAATACAAAGAGTTAAAAACTTTATAAGGGGACAGGGAGAGAAAAGCAACAGATCTGGAAGTAGAGGTACATTAGCAGGAGGGGCAGAATCCAATTCATCAGGGGGGATTTTTCAAACCAGGCTCTGCTGCCCATCACCTCTTGAGAAGATGTGGCCTCCTTTTTTCAGAAAGATACTGCCTGGGGGTCAATGGTACTCATGAGCCCTTTGTATCCCTCAACCACCTTAGGGCAGGAAGGAAAAATCTAGAACTGCTGCTCCAAAGGAGAAATCACGCAGCCTCCTGTTGAGCGTATGCACAATAGGCAGGAGTTACAAGCAGCAGGTTCAGAGTCCCACAGACCTGGTCTCAAGCGATGTTCTGCTACCAACCACGGTGTGGTCTTGGGCAGGAACCTCCTCCTGCCACCTGTGAGACAGAGTTATTAATACAACAGGCCCTGCTGCACAGAGTGGATGTGGAGATGCACAGAGGCAGTGAACGGAAAGTGTGTAGCACCAGGTCTAGCAGGTATCAGGACACATAAGTTATTAATTTTATGGTATGCTTTTTTCCCCCTAAAATGTAATGCTTCTATAAATACTGTAATTCAAGTTATATTAACCTTTAACAAATTAGGAAATGACCTTCAGAGGAGTCGAGAAACTTGCCCAAAACTGCACAGCTTAGCAAGTGGCAGAAGCTGACTTTGGGGTCTCTCTCCATCTCTTTCCTGCTCTTCCAATGCCACAGTGTCCCTTACCTTGAAAACCACTGACAGTAATCCAAAGAACAGGGAGAAACTGACCTTTGGCTTCAAGTTTCATTCATTCCCTCAACCAATATAACAAGCACTGTTCTGAGTGCTAGGCACACACCAGTGAACAAACCCAAGATCACTGCCCCAGGGCACTTACTATTCAACAGGGAGAAAACAGCCAACACCAGGAAGAAACATAAGTAATTAAATTACAAATTAATTCGAAGGTGAGAGATGCTGGGTGGGGGAAGTAATGGGTAAGATGATCAGGATTATCTAGAACAGGGGACAGTTCACACATTTATTTTTAACTATTCCAACAAACATTCATTCGTTATCCAATAAACATTTATTATTTTTTATGCAAATGGCAATGAGCGACTGGGCAAAAATATAAAGAAGACTTGGTCCCTACATTGAAGAACTCATTCTTGAGGGTGAGGTGGGTTCCTATGTAATTTTACATAAGAGAAGCCATGATGAGTGCTATGCAAGAGGAATACGAAATGCAGAGCAGAGATCAGGATTTCAGCAGAGGAGATCAAGAAAAATGTGAAAGGGCAAATACAGCACGTGAGCTGCTCTTTCTTTGAAGAATGAGCTGGGCTTAGGTAAGAGAGAGGCAAAGGGGAACCACTGAAGGGTTCTGGATGAGAAGATGGCCAAAGCTCTGCTTTAGAAAAATTAATCTGGTGGAACTCTAAAAGATGGATTGGAGAAGAGAGAAACCAGAGACATGGGGCGTAAGCAGAAAACCCAGAGGTAGAACACACTGCCATTCAGGGGGAAATAAACGTTGTTTTCTGCAACTAAATTGTTGTATCATAAAAACTGTTTTAATTTTATCCCACAGTGGGCTCTAAAGAGGCAGCCAAGAAACAACTGCAGTCAAGTTAATCAAAATGAAAATTTAATGTTAAGTCCTACTGCTAGCTGGTGTAGTAAACACTCCAGTAAGAGGATTCAGAATGACTTTTAAAGCCATAAAGTAGTAAGAAACCAATGCCTATTTTTGAGCTTATGTATTATTTTATTTTATTTTAACTGAGCTGTGTGCCTGCTTTAGGCAAAATAAGTTCCAGAAAAATTGTTCAGAAATAAAACTTAATATAATCACTTAAAATATCCTGGGGTAGGCCACTAATAGAGACATTACACTAAATGAATTCATAAAGTAAACAATTTTGTGACATAATTATTCTGTTGCTTAACTACTACATATAATGTACTAAAATTTACATATTTAACTCAATGATGTAGTAAGGAGAAGTCTAAAAGAACTGCATGTCAAATTCCAAAATATGTGAATGCCATCCTGAAATTTCCCCACATTTAACATGCTTCTGGGATATGCTTGGATTTTACTTGCCCCATTTGACCTTGATCTTTTCAACATTAAGTCTTACCTACCTGTTAAAATAATTTTTAACACTAGGATAACTAGAATCCATGAAATCTGCAAAGTTAGTCTGCTTAAAAAAAAAAAGGATTCAATTTCAAAATCCAAAATAAACATTTATAAGCTGGACATGCGCAAATGGGTAATTCTCTTTTCTGCTCCTTTGGCTTCTGGGCCAACAGATCTCCTGAGCCACCTTTCTGATCCCTGTTTGCTATTTTCTCTCAGTGCTTTCTCCTTGACATTTGCCATAGCTGTAGGAGTTATTGAGGCTCCACCCCTTAGCCTGTTCACCCTGTCTCCTCTACAATCTTACATATTTCTCAAGAATTCAATTAGTTGCAGACAACTCCGAAATCCTTGTTAATACCAGTTGCTAACTTTTATTCTGAGTCCTATTCTAGACTTTATTTCCTACACATTTCTAACTAGATGTCCCTCTGCCCTTCATTAGGCATCATATATTCAATCACTACACACTTATTGAGGGCCAATTATGTTCTAGGACCTGGAAACTTGGTAATGAACCATGTACCTGTGCTTGTGGAGTGGACCTTTTGGCTGGATTTTCAATCTTTTCTTTCTTTCTTTTTCTTTTATTGAGATAGTCTTGCTCTGTTGCCCAGGCTGAAGTACAGTGGTGTGATCTCAGCTCACTGCAACCTCTGTCTCCCAGCTTCAAGCGATTCTCGTGCCTTAGCCTCCCGAGTAGCTGGGATTTCAGGCATGCACCACTACACCCAGCTAACTTTTGTATTTTTAGGTTTTAGCATGTTAGCCAAGCTGGTCTCAAACTCGTGGCCTCAAGTGATCTGCCTGCTTCGGCCTCCCAAAGTGCTGTGATTACAGGAGTGAGCCACTGTGCCCGGTCTCAATCTTTTTATTCTCCTAATATATTTAAATATTGTTGTAGATAACATTTTAAAAAATGAAAATGTAGTACTACTCACATGCCTTCAACAGTTCCATTCATACAGAATGAGGCCCTGAGTCCAATACTCAAGGTCCCCATGATTTATTTCTAATAGTTTACTACCTTATGTTACCCCCTCCTGCTCCCAACCTACACAAAACCCAAAGGGACTGTTCCCTGCTTACATACATGCTGTATTCTCACTTATATGAGCCCTCTGCTCACTTCAGTTTCCTTGCCTTGGCCTTTATCTCTCAATCCTTACTTACCCAGTTCCTCACCCTAACTCAAGTGCTACCTTTGTGAATGTCTTCCTGATTCTAATCTTTCTTTGTTTTTGTTTTGAGCCAGGTTCTCGCTCTGTTGCCCAGTCTGGCGTGAAGTGGTTCAATCACAACTCACTGCAGCGTCAACTTCTCAGGCTCAAGTGATCCTCCTGCCTCAGCCTCCCAAAGTGCTGGGATTACAGGTGTGAGCCACTGAGCCCAGCCCTGGTCCTAATCCTACTCATTTAAACTGCACTGATTTTATAGCTTTGCTTACAGTCTATGCTGAATTTATAAGTCTGTTTTAAAGCTATGAGTACAGAAATCTTAGACCAACTTTTTAATGTTTATGTATTAATATTTAAATGCCAACACAATAAAAATAACTTAACCTGTAGAAATAACAAGCATTTTTTTTCCCTTTTAAAATTGGTCTATACATTCACCAACTTTGAGAAACATGGTTGTAAAGAATAAGGAACAAAGGTATGCAGGACCATAACATGCTATTAATCTTTATTTAGAATATTTCTCCCTGGACACTGAATCTTATTTTTTTATGCTGATTGTTAAGTATTTCAGCTTTGTCCAAATTGTCATTACCTTCCTTACAGTTGAATGTAGCTGAATTACCGCATAACTATAGTGCCTTTATGAATTAAAGCACCCTTCTGAATTACTTAGGATGGCTGTGAATCAATGTAAGTAGTTATGTAACATCTGTCACAGCAGAACCCAAATCTCTATTAAATGCTTTTGTATTTTTAAACATGAAGAGGAAAGACATTCGGATGACTAAATATAATATGTTAATAATAAACTTGTTAGCTTAACTACTGATGAGTTTTCTTTTAAGGTTGGGATGAATCCAGAGAACAAAACAGACACATGCTCATGTTGGGTTTTTGGGTTTGTTTCTTGCCATTCTTATGTTGCACAAAACAAACCCCAGTTGACAGAACAAATAAAAGGCAAGTATACATGATTTTAGTTAACTCTGTAAGTTGTGTGCTCGTATATTAAGGTTTTTTTTTTTTTTTTTTTTTTTTTTTCACATTTGTGTTTCTTTGTACTTAGAGTATTTCACATCAGAGTAACTGGCTTGGTAAACCATCTGAAGCTATATCCCTGCAAAAGGCATGCATGTTTAATCCTTTCAACTCCGAAATACCTAACTTTGCAAATATATAACCTTACATGACAGATTATTTTTCTTTTTAAAGTATGTTTTTATTCTTCATTAGCCTGATTTTTTCTCAGCACTGTGGTAGAGCCTTGTCTATAGTAGTAGACATTTAAATAGTTGTTGACTGACTAATATGGCCCCACTGAAATAATCTGATTTGTTAATACATATATAATAAGAATCAGATTGGCTGAACTTGATATTGTTTTTATCTGTCACAGACATAAACTGTTCCTTATGTCTTAGCTAGATCTATTAAACAATGAATAATTTAATAAGTTCTATGATTTCTGTCTTGGCACTTATTATCAATCTAATTAAACAGTTGTGCATTATTTTACCAATATCAAAAGGAAAGCTATTCAAGTTATAATACTGTACTTATTCTTCCTCTTTTAATAAATAGTGTGGCATAATTTTAATTATGTTTACTTGTCCTTTTCAGGTAGAAAGGAAATTTACTGAGTCAGTTAAATACCCAAACCACTGTACTTCTCTTACAATTTTTTTTTTTCTTTTTGAGACAGAGTCTCGCTCTGTCGCCCGGGCTGGAGTGCAGTGGCCGGATCTCAGCTCACTGCAAGCTCCGCCTCCCGGGTTTACGCCATTCTCCTGCCTCAGCCTCCCAAGTAGCTGGGACTACAGGCGCCCGCCTCGTCGCCCGGCTAGTTTTATTTGTATTTTTTAGTAGAGACAGGGTTTCACCGTATTAGCCAGGATGGTCTCGATCTCCTGACCTTGTGATCCGCCCGTCTCGGCCTCCCAAAGTGCTGGGATTACAGGCTTGAGCCACCGCGCCCGGCATTTTTTTTTTTTTTTTTGAGACAGAGTCTCCCTCTATCACCCAGGCTGGAGTGCAGTGGTGCGATCTTGGCTCATTGCAACCTCCGCCTCCCGGGTTCAAGTGATTCTCCTTCCTCAGCCTCTTGAGTAGCTGAGATTACAGGCGTACACCATCATGTCTGGCTAATTTTTGTATTTTTAGTAGAGATGCGGTTTTGTCATGTTGGCCAGGCTGGTCTCGAACTCCTGACCTCAAGTGGTCCACACACCTTCGCCTCCCAAAATGCTGGGATTACAGGCTTGGGCCACCGAGCCCGGCCTTCTCTTAACAATTTAAACTTTTTTCAAAATACCTTCAATGGAAGGGGCTGACTACCAAGTAAGAGTCCTCTTCCTTCCAGGTGCACAGTAGACCACAATCCCTAACTGCCCTTGCAGTTAAGTGTGCCATGTCACTGAGTTCTAGCCAATGATGTATGAATAGAAATGACATTTCCTACTTCCTGTCCTGGCCTTACCCATGAAAGCTGCTCATAAGCTATCCTCTGTGCTCTTTTCTGGACCAATGGCTAAATATTGATTCTCAGGAATACCTTGGAAAAAAGTGAAGATAGCACAGCTGCAAGCAGGCCGGTTTTCTCAATTCATATGTATTCAAACAAACCATCTACCTAAGCCCTGACCGGTCACATACTGAGTTGTTATGTGAGAAATACCATTCTACTGTGATATTATGCCTGTGATGTGTTGCAGTTTTTCTTTTTGGTTACAGCAGTTAGCCTACCCAAACTAAAACATCTATATACATAACTCTCAACACCAGCAGTCTTCTGATTCTAATCATCACTAAAGTTTTATTACACAGGCTGTTCTTTCTAACTATTCTTCACACATACAAACTTACCTTCACCTTGCAAAGGTAGCTTAGATTTAAAAATGCCATTCCTCATTCTTTTAGTTACATTTGATTCTATAAACTGAGGGATATAATTAAACACTATTTAATTCGCATCTTCAAACATTATTTTTATTTTTCTTTTTTGTAGAGAGGGGGTTTCACCACGTTGCCCAAGCTGGTCTCAAACTCCTGGACTCAAGCAATCCACCCGCCTTAACCTCTCAAAGTGCTGGGATTACAAGCGTTAGCCACCACGCCCAGCCTAGCATCCTCACACATTTAAAACAAATGATGTCTTAGTTGTTTTCCTGTCTTATAAACAAACAAGAACTGTTTACTGTGAGAATACAACATGACATTCTGGTAGTATTTCTCTGTCCCGATGGACTATAATCAAATTACATGATGAGTAAAGAAACAGTATGTGGTAGGGGGAAAGAGGTGAAATCATAGGAAACTGCTATAAAACAATGAAAGAACAATCATGAAATCAAAAAATGAAAATGTTGTCTGTGAAAAGGCAGCAAGGTGTTCCAAACAGAAAGTCAAAAAAGAGGAGGAGAATTCTGAAAGAAATAATTGGCAACTAACTTCTTTTTTTGTTTGTTTGTTTTTCTTTTTTTTTTTTGAGACGGAGTCTCGCTCTGTCGCCCAGGCTGGAGTGCAGTGGCCGGATCTCAGCTCACTGCAAGCTCCGCCTCCCGGGTTTACGCCATTCTCCTGCCTCAGCCTCCCAAGTAGCTGGGACTACAGGCGCCCGCCACCTCGCCCGGCTAGTTTTTTGTATTTTTTTAGTAGAGACGGGGTTTCACCATGTTAGCCAGGATGGTCTCAATCTCCTGACCTCGTGATCCGCCCGCCTCGGCCTCCCAAAGTGCTGGGATTACAGGCTTGAGCCACCGCGCCCGGCCTGCAACTAACTTCTAAGAGGGAGAAATGATAAAGTGATAAGGAAGGATGTGGTTATAGGACATCACTGAAGTATAGGTAATAAATGAAGTCAATGGAAACTGAAAAAACCAAAATGTCTTCAGTGGGAAAAGAAAGCTCTTGGAACAAGAGAAGAAACTGCTTTTAGCCCAATGGTTGAGGTATTATAAGAAAGTATAAGACTGAAGAGGAAGGAACAGACACTGGTATCAATCAAATAAAACTATCTGAAGCCACCTGATGATAAAAGCTTCCTGCAAAGCATAGTATGGATTTTAAAAAGACAAAGTTTCTGGACAGATACCAGGAATGTAAAAGAAAATCAGTGTCCTAAATCTGAGCAGCCACAATGAATAATTTTATTACTATGCTAAAAGTCACCTCTAACATTCAGCTATCCCAAAGGATCCTCCAAAACTATGCAAGTGCCTACGTTTGTTTCTACTCTCATTCACTTCAACAATGCAGCGCATTACTGGGTGCTGTTATTTTGTGGATACTAAGACACGTGGTGCTCTGGAAAAACAACCACTATAGACAGCAACAGTGGCACTTGAGTTTAGTTGCTGTCCTGTTCTAATCATGTGTAAAAATGAGAACACAGTTGCTCGTCTCAGGGCCAATGGTCCCCGTGTGTGAGAAGGATCGGCAGCCTTAAGGAAGACGGTGACAGTGGTTCTGAGTGGAGGCTGCAGTGAGACAAGATCTCACCATTGCACTCCAGCCTGGGCAACAAGAGTGAAACTGTCCCAAAAACAAACAAACAAAAACCAAAAACAAATAGATTCCTTAGGATTTTCTGTATGCAAATTCATGTCATCTCTGAAAAGACACAGTCTTACTTCTCCTTTTCCAAACTGGATGCCATGTTTTTTCTTCTACTTGCCTAATAGCCCTAGCTAGAATCTCCAGTACAATGCTGAACATAAGTGGCAACAAAGATCTATCTTTAAAAAGAATGGGCCCTTCTTTTCCCTCTTTATTCTTTCTGACAGATGGAATGTAGATGACATTACTAGAGTGCCAGCGACCATCTCAGATCTTGAAGGGAAGTTAGGACTGGAATTGAGGCCAAGAAATAGCAACAACTGAGAAAAAAAACCTGGGTCCCTGTCATCCTGAGCAGCATCAACCTCAGATCTCCTAGCTAGACTTCACTTTGGGTCTCTGTGACTTGAGTCCAAGCTGAAATTGATGCACAGGAGCATTTAAATAAAGTTTAAATATTGCAATGCCTGCATGACTCAATCAAAATATATGTACTACTTCCAACACACAAAAGTAGAGTTTTGTCTTTTTTTTTTAAAAAAAAAAAAAAACAACTTTACTAAAGGTGTCAATCTAAGGAAGTACTGTCTAAGCCTGGTTCTAGAGTGTAAATTTTGAACAAGGTTTGGTATCTAATTTTTTTCAACTTCAAAATAATTCCTTTGGGTTTATAGTATTTATCAATATTATGCTTCTAATATATTATTTCAAGCTTCCTAGTTTCTGATTGTAGAGGCTGTATTACTTTTGCTAACTCTAGATTACTTCAGAAAGCCAAGATTACCCTAAAATCACTAAAAATATTGTCACACCTTTAATAAAAAAAAAACTCCTTACTTGTGTCTATTTACAAAAAAGAGGTATTTGTTAACTCACTATTTGAATGGTTAAATTTGTATATATTATATGTTTTGATTCTAAGTTATTGATAAACTAAGTCAGGGGCATAAGTCTAAATGGGGTGATATCAAGTATCCCCAATGCAGAGAGAAAAACAATGAGTGCTTTTATATTAATGGCAAAAAATTGTGAGGAATACAGATGAAACATCTGTCCTAGAATTAACCATCAGCAGGAGAACTTAACGTCAGCATTAATACCTGACTGATATCAAACAGTGAGTACAACAGAAAGGGAAAGCCACTGCACAGACTGTGGCTTCTGTACCCATTTGACCATTGTTAAGACTAAATACCCAGTAACCAACTCTCAATCCCTTCTCTTGTACCTTAGGCCTTAAACATGTAGCACAGAAATTCTAGTGCAACCCATGATTAGGAGCTCCCTGTTTTCTGAAAATGTCCAAAAATTTAAAAGAAAGCAACTTAACTTTTGGGAGCAGAATCTATATGCCAATCAAATCAGAAAGGTTTTTTCCTTTAAATCCCTCAGAATATTTTTGTTCTGGGAAAACATTCCGATTAAGTTAAGCTATGTATCTGCTGTCATATAATGTTGACTAATCTAAAAGTGGCTTCTAATTCCTGTATTGACTAGAAGTATAAAATGTTTAGAAAAGTAATGACAGAATAAGTGCTAAAGATGCACTTAAGTCCCCATAGCACCTATCTTTCCTTGGCGTGTACACCATGAAACAAGCAGAAACCCTCATCTCCCCAATTAGCCTATCAGCTCTTTAGGCTCAACATCATCTCTTTTTCTGCTGTTTGCATTCCACAAGACCACTAGGCAATAGAGCAAGTGTGTAACAACTGCTTTCTACATGAACTATCTTAGGTATAAATTGGTGAATGTTCGTATCAAATATGTCTAAATATAAATTAAGCACTCAGATTTTAAACATTTAAGCTCCTCAAATAAAGCAGAATGTATAAGAAAAAAAACTTTTTTCAGGTATTTTCTATTGATATCTTCCTACCTCAAACATCAACAAAGCTACATTAAAATCCTATTTTTGGGTGAGTACTTTATTCAAAGGCCCAAAGACTATAAACTTGAACTCCAAGCAAGTGAAAGAATTTTGTTTCTACATTTTACAGTTTACTGTGAAATCCCAGTAAGAAAAGAAGAAAATCGAGATTAATCTAGACAAAGCAATATGTGGTAATGAAGTCAAAGAACTTCAAGGTGAAATCTAAGCAAAAAGGAATGCATGATACAAAAGAGAAAAAAAGATTAGGGATATATTATTACCTCTTTTCAAATGAACCCCTGGACAAAAGACTCCTTTCTCAACAGTAGAATGACCAGGAATTACATATAATAGACTCCTGCTGTATGAAACAGAAGTATGCCTTAATTCAAATCTGAAATTTTACACCCTGAAATACTGAACTGTAACTAATATTTAAAAGATAAGATTTCTACACCAAGCAACTTTCAGAAAAACAGATGAGCAACTGTAGTACCAGTATTTCTGCAAACATTCAAAATATACTAAATCTCCTAGCACAAGACCTGACACATACCATGGAATATTTCAGGCAGGCAGGTGAGAGAGGGGGCTCAGATTTACATCAAAGAATTACTCTTTGAAAATCCATTAAACTACAATATAGAGACATTCCTCTCAATAAGTCTGATACATCCAGTTTGTCCTCCACTGTTGGACAGGTCGTAAGATGATGCATTTGGTTTGTGCAATGTGTGTATCTATAACACTGTGTGAAGAGATGCTCACACCATAAAAGGCACACAGAAGACAGAGAAAGTAAGAGAATCACAGAAGCAGACAGGTGTCATCTCAGGCTACACCAGACAACAAAGGCCAAACGACCAGCCATGTTTCTAAGATCCCAACCTCTCCATCCCCAACTCTCTGCTTCTAGTAACTTAAATGAATTTATTATTCTACCTGGTAGGTGAGACACAGTGTGCATTCTCTCAGAAATAGCCTAGGATTGGATTTACAGCCAGATTTAGTTGAAACTGTGGTTTATTTATATTTATTGATATATTTTTAGAGACAATCTCACTCTGTTGCCCAGCCTGGAGTGCACTGGCACGATCATAGCTCAATTGCAGCCATGAACTCCTGGGCTCAAAAGATTCTCCTGCCTTAGCCTTCCAAATTGCTGGTACTACAGGTATGCACTGCCACACTGGATGTTTTTTAGTTTTTGTAGAAACAGGATCTCTCCCTATATTGCCCAGGCTGGTCTTAAACTCCTGGTCTCAAGAGAACCTCCCACCTTGGCCTCTCAAAGCATGGTTCTATTATTAATTAACTATATGATCATGGGTAAATTACTTAACATCTTGAGCCTTCAGTGTTCTCACATTTAAAATAATAGTATTAATAATTACATAAGGAAGTTGAGATGCTTTTATGAGTATAAATATAAAGGACTCAATATAGTACTGTGTAGATAGAAGTCTCTCAACAAATATGACTTCGGTTTTTTGTTTTGTTTTGTTTTGTTTTGTTTTGAGACAGAGTCTCACTCCATCACCTAGGCTGGAGTGCAGGGGAGCAATCTCGGCTCACTGCAACCTCCGTCTCCCGGGTTCAAGCGATTCTCGTGCTTTAGATTCCTGAGTAGCTGGGGTTGCAGGTCAAACGTTAGGGATTTTCAGTGTCAGTTTCAAATCTGGCATAGCTTCCTTTGAACTTTATTATGTGACAAATAAAACAAACATAAAATACAAGAGAATCAAATTATAAAATATAATTCATTGTACCAGAAGTCATACCAAATATATATCCTTCAGAAAAATATTTCAACTACATATTTGACAGTTTGGGGGAGTCACTCACATTAAGTAGATTTCCAAAAATACTGCTTCGCCTTAAAAACAAAACCACATACAACTTGAAAGAAACAAAGACTCATACAAATGTCAATGTTGAAAACCTAATGATGTTTCCAGTATCAATATATAAAACCACCGAATTTTAATATTATCTGTACACATAACAGAGGGTTAAGAAAAATGCAGACTATTTTATTTTGCCAGGTGGGTTGCCCTGAAGACAGTGGCTAGATGACATTCTACATCCATGACTTCAAAACGCACACAATAAAAAAGTTCAACATGAAAGGGCACTATATCAAAATAATGGAAATAAGCAAACACTAAAAAAACCCAGATCATTAAGTTTTATAGATAGGTCTATAAAGATATAATAGGCCTAAAAGAAGTAAAATAAGTGTCTCTGTTAAGTAGGGTGCAACTTCTTAAAATTGAACTGGAAAACAAAACAGCTATCATTTCTTTTTAAAACTCTAAAGATGAGGAAAGAAAAAACCCCCACCAAAACCAACCCCAAGAGTTTACAGATACTGACTGAAAGATACCATCAATTAAATTGTTACTATGGTTACATTCCCAAGCAATTATCCTGCTTATGAATAAATTACTAGCATAATTTTCTGGGGCAAAATGTAACAAAAGAAAATCACTTTGACACTTAGTCATACTTACATAAGTATATTTCCTAAACTTGTAATCTGAGACATGGAATATTTATCTGGCTTAAGGGGAGGCAAGCTATAGCTGCGAGAGTGCGTAAGTTTATTGTATACCTATATACTTTTTATAAATGAAAAATCTATTTTAATGACTGAAAGTGTACAAAAATTATAGATAAAAGGTCGCTATTTGCAAAGTTTAAGTTATATTAAATTGGAATAACATTTTAAGGTTTTCACAGACAATGACAAAATAAGGGATCAGTACAGCTTGGCTCAATAAATTAAGGACTCTCCTTCACCAAGATCCATCAGCAAATCACTGTGTCGACTTGATCCAGTGACTATTTTCTAAATTTCTCAGACAGACAAATAGATGAGTATACAGACATGAAGAAAGACAGTTAGAATATCATTAAGCATATATAAACATATGAGTTATTTTCTTCAGACAAGGGCAACTAATTGAAGAAGTTTACCTGAAGTAAGTGGTTACATTAAAAAAACGGTTAAGTCATAAAACAAGTCTTAAAATATGCAAAAAAAATTGAAATAATATGAAGCGCCTTCTTCTGACCACAAATGAATAAAACTACAAATCAATAACAAGAAAAATTCTCGAAACTATGTAAACACATGGAGACTAAACAACATACTCCTGAGTGACCAATTGGTCAACGAAGAAATTAAGAAGAAAAGTTAAAAATGTATTGAAACAAACGATAATGGAAACACAACATACTAAAACCTATGGGATACAGCGAAAGCAGTGCTAAAAGGAAAGTTAATAGCTATAAGTGCCTACATCAAAAAGGAAAAAAACCTTCAAATTAATAACCCAGTGATGTATCTTAAAGAACTAGAAAAGCAAGGGCAAACAAAATCCAAAATTAGTATAAGAAATAATAAAAATCAGAGCAGAAATAAATGAATTTGAAATCTAGAACACAATACAAAATACCAATGAAATGAAAAACTTGGCTTTTCGAAAAGATAATCAAAATCGACAAACCTTTAGCCAGACTAAGAAAAAGAGAGGGAAGAGTCAAATAAATAAAATTAGAAATAAAAAAGGAGATATTACAACTGATACCACAGAAAGACAAAGAATCATTAGTGGCTACCATGAGCAACTTACATGCCAATAAATTGGAAAATCCAGAAGAAATGGATATATTCCTAGACACATACAATCTGCCAAGACTGAATTAGGAAGAAATCAAAACCTGAACAGACTAATAACAAGTAATGAGATCAAAGCCATAATAAAAGTCTCCTAGTAAATAAAAGCCCAGGACCTGATGGCTTCACTGCTGAATTCTAACAAACATTTAAAAAGAACTAATACCAATCATACTCAAACTGTTCTGAAAAAAAAGAAAAATAGAGGAAGAGGGAATACTTCCCAACTCATTCTACGAGGTCAGTGTTACCCTGATACCCAAACCAGACAAAGGCACACCAAAACAAAAACAAACAAACAAACAAACAAACAAAAAAACTACAGGCCATTATCTCTGATGAACATTGATGCAGAAAATCCTCAATAAAATACTAGCAAACTAAATTCAACAATATACTGAAAAGCTCATTCATCAAAGCCAAGGGGGCTTTATCCCAGGGATGCAAGGACAGTTCAACACACAGAAATCAATCCATGTGACACATCATATCAACAGAATGAAGGACAAAAACCATATGGTCATTTTATCGATGCTGAAAAATCATTTGATAGAGCTCAACATCCCTTCATGATAAAAACTCTCAAAAAACTGGGTATACAAGGAACATACCTCAACATCATAAAGCCATATATGACAGACCCACAGCTAGTATCCTACTGAATGGGGCAAAACTGAAAGCCTTTCCTCTAAAATCTGGAACACAAGTATGTCCATTGTCACCACTGTTATTCAGCATAGTACTGGAAGTCCTAACTAGAACAATCACACAAGAGAAAGAAATAAAGAGCATCCAAATTGGAAAGGAAAAAGTCAAATGGTCCTTGTTTGCAGATGATATACGATTTTATATCCAGAAAAAACTAAAGACTCCACCAAAAAATTATTAGAACTGATAAACAAATTTGGTAAGTTCCAGGATACAAAATCAACATACAAAAATCAACAGCATTTCTATATGCCAACAGTGAACAATCTGAAAAATAAATCAAAAAAGCAATCACTTACAATAGCCACAGATAAAATTAAATACCTATAAATTAACTTAACCAAAGAAGTAAAAGATCTCTACAATGAAAACTATAAAACACTGAGGAAAGAAATGAAAAGGACACAAAAAAATGAAAAGATATTCCCTGTTCATGGATTTGAAGAATCAATGTTGTTAAAATGCCCATACTACTCAAAGCAATCTACAGATTCGACACAATCCATACCAAAATACCAATGTCATTCTTCACAGAAACAGAAAAACAATCATAAAATTTATATGGAACCACAAAAGACCCAGAATAACCAAAGCTATCCTGAGCAAAAGAACAAACTGGAGGCATCACATTACCTGACTTCAAATTATGTTAATACTACAGAGCCACAGTAACCAAAACTGCATGGTACTGGCATAAAAACAGACATATAGAACAATGGAACAGGACAGAGAACTCAGAATCAAATCCATACACCTACAATGAACTCATTTTTGACAAAGGTTCCAAGAACATGCACTGGGGGAAAGACAGTCTCTTCAATAAACAGTGCTGGGAAAACTAGATATCCATACGCAGAAGAATGAAACTAGACCCCTATCTCTTGCCATATACAAAATTCAAATCAGAATGGATTAAAGACTAAAATCTAAGACCTCAAACTATGAAACTACTAAAAGAAAACACTGGGAAAACTCTCCAGGACACTGGACTAGAGATTTCTTGAGTGATATTCCACAAGCACCGGCAACCAAAGCAAAAATAGACAAATGAGGTCACATAAAGTAAAAAGGCTTTGTGCACAGCAAAGAAAAGAATCACTGAAGTGAAGACAACCCACTGAATAGGAGAAAATATTTGCAAACTCCTCATCTGACAAGGGATTAATAACCAGAACATATAAGAAGCTCAAACAACTCTAGAGGAAAAAAATCTAATAATCGAATTTAAAAATGGGCAAAATATTTGAATGGACATTTCTCAGAAGATATACAAATGGCAAACAGGTATAAGAAAAAGTGCTCAACATCACTGATCATCAGAGAAATGCAAATCAAAACTACAATGAAATACCATTTCACCCAAGTTAAAATGGCTTTTATCCAAAAGTCAAGCAATAACAAATGCCGGCAAGGACATGGAAAAAGGGGAACCCTCATACACTGTTGGTAGTAATGTAAATTAGTACAACCACTTTGGAGAACAGTTTGGAGGTTCCTCAAAAAACTAAAATTAGAGCTAACATATGATCTAGCAATTCCACTGCTGAGTATAGATAGAAAACAAAGAAACTCAGCATAACAAGGAGGTATTTACACTCCCATGTTTGTTGCAGCTCTGTTCATCACAGCCAAGATGCGGAAGCAACTTAAGCGTCCGTCCATCAGCAGATGAATGGATAAAGAAAATGTGGTACTTATAGACAATGGAGTACTATTTAGCCATCAAAAAGAATGAGATCCTGTCATCTACAAGAACATGGGTGCTACTGCAGGTCCTTATGTTAAGTGAAGTAAGCCAGGCATAGAAAGACAAACATCGCATGTTCTCACTTATCTGCGGGATCTAAAAATCAAAACAACTGAACTCATGAAGACAGCACATAGAAGGATGGTTACAAGAGGTTGGGAAAGGTAGTGGGGGTGGGAGGAAGGTGGGGATGGTTAATGGGCACACACACAAAAGGTTAAAAAGAATAAGACCCTCTTTATAGAACAACAGGGGGACTATAGTCAACATATTAATAATTTAATTATACATTAAAAAATAACTAAAAGTAGAATTAGATTATTTGTAACACAAAGGACAAATGCTTGAGGAGATAGATGCCCAATTTTTCATGTGATTATTATACACTGCATGCCTGTACCAAAATATCTCATGTAGCCTATAAATATATACACCTACTATGTAACCACAAAATTAAAAAAAAAATGAATATGAAAACCTTTCTACCCCATTCCAACTCTCCATCAACTTAATAAAATGAGAATATTTTCTTCCATCTCATATTTTTCAATATTTCCATTTCAATATTTTCTAGATGCAAAAGGAAAGTAGATAAAGTGTCTAAAAACACCAAGTAGATAAAGTGTCTAAAAACACCAAGGAGACTAAAATAGAATAATCACATACATATAATACAGCAACGCATGTTCCTTCCCCCTTGTGAGACAGTCAGAATTAGAGACTTCCTTCTTGCTATGCTTACAGAGTTCCCTGATGAGTCTCAGATGTCCATGGTGTCAAAGTCCATGAGCCAAAGTCAACGGCTCCTGGTTGCTGTGTACTGTAAACACCCTCTGTTCATCCCACACACCTCGCTCTGCTCTAGGGCTCAACTCCACCTCACTATGGAATAGCCACATACTGTTCTTTTGCTTGTCTTCTACATACGAAATGGGAATAACAGACTCACTCCAAAGGGTAAGGTGAGCATGACATAAAATCACCAAGAATTAACTCAGTAAAGTAAAAGGGAAAGAAACCTGTATCCTCAAATCACTTTAAGCATGATGATACTTTAACAAGTAACCTCTCAGTTGAGAGGTTAAGGTCTTTCCTACCTGCCCCAGAGGTTGAAATCCACACCAAGTATCATAATACAACAGAACCAATAAGATCGAACTTGGGGTTTCAAAAGAGACAAGGGGAAAGAAATGAGGGGGATTCTCGTTCATTCAATGCAACAGTGGCTCTTAAGGCCACAGATGGAAAACATATTGTAAGCCTGAGAGATGCTAACACTGCAACTCTCAAGACCAATAATCAGCATCAGTAGACAGAAATGAAGAGAAGGATAATGTGTTAGTTTTGTAATGTTGTGCAACAAGTTACCACAAACTTAGCAGCTTAAATATAGTCAGATGTCTAGCACTCCAAGGCTGGGCTCTCCACTCAGGCTGAAATCAGTGTCAGCTGGCTGCTTTCTCATCTGGAATTCAGGGTCCTCTTCTAAGCCCATTCTTGTTGGCAGAATTCCGCTGTAGTTGTTAAGGCTGAAGTCCCTGTCCTTTTGCTGGGTATTCACTGAAAACTGCTCTTGATTCCCATTCTCAGGTCCTTGCCCAGTGGCCCCATCCCCTTCTCAGCACCAGAAAACCTGTCTCACGCTAAATCCCTCTCAGGCTTCAAATATCTCGGACTTTCTCTTCTGTGACCAGCTAGGGAAATCTCTTGCATTCAAAAGGGCTTGCCTGATTAGGTTGGGCCACCAAGATAGTCTCCTTGCATGGATAATAAGCTGAACGCTTGTGTTCTCCCAAAGTGAGAAATCCTGACTTCTAGGGTGATGGTATGAGGAGGTGGGGCATCTGGGAAGTAAGCAGGTCATGAGGGTAGAGCCTCATAGGTAAGATTAGTGAAGGGACCCCAGGCACCTCTCTCATTCTCTCCCTGCCACGTGATACAAGGAGAGGTCAGCAGCCTGCAATCTGCAAGAGGGCCCTCACCAGAACCTGACCATACTGGCACCGTGATCCTGGAATGCCAGTCTCCAGAACTGTGAGAAATAAATTTCTGTTGTTTATAAGTCACCTGGTCTATGGGACTTTGTTATGGCAGCCTAAACTAAGACACTAGGTTCAACCAATTAGGGACGCTAATTACATTTGTAAAATTTAAATCCCCTTTTGCCATACACATAACATAATCTAGCATAACATCAGGGGATGAGTACAAGGGAGCCATTTCAGAATTCTGCCTATCACACATGCTAATACAGGAAGGAAGCTCGTTATTTCAGTACAGACTAGATACAGAATTGAAGAGAATGACACAAGTCAAGTGCTGTGTTTATACAGAAACCTTTCAAAAAGACTTCATGGGTAAAAAGCGACCAAAACCCATTTTATACTTTGAGATATTATGATACAAAAGCAGTTGTCACCTCGCATAAGGTGAGTGGAAGAGCCACATAACAGTACAGCCTACTTCATTCACATTGCCACTAGGCCAAAAGAACACACTCCACAGGCTCCGGAGATAAACAGAATCTTAAACTCAGATAAATTTAATTGAGAAATAAATGCGGCCAAAACCTATTAGTCTTTAAGAATAAAGTTTGAAATAATTTTCAACAATTTCACTTGGCTTTTTAAAGTTAACTGAGCATAATTATCATAGCTTTAAATAGTTTCAAAATTATTACTCTAACTGTCATGCTGAGGTCTTGAGACTTCCTCTCTTTTCTCCTCTGACTGTACTTTTCAACCCTAGATAGGAAGGGGAAAGAAGAAAGGGAAGTCTTTCTGGGTTTTTTTTGCCAAAAGAACTATATTAGGGACCAGAAAATATTTAAAGACAGGAAAAAAAAAAAAAAAAAAACCCTGCTGGCCACTGATACTGAGTGAAATGGGCGCTATGATTTAAATTCCAATGCCATCTCCACCTCCTGGGATGCAGCTAATGGTTTCGATTGCTGCTGGGCGCTGACTCCCCCACTTTATGGACTCACTATTCCCGACCCTGAACTGCCACCCTGGGGCACTCATCCATCCAAATGACCACCACTGGGAAACCATATATCCATGGGGAAGTTTGTAAAAAAACGTTTCCGTTTAATTTGCAAAGAACAGAATCCCGGCTGATGCAGTGGCTCATGCCTGTATTCCAATGTTTTAGGAGGCCAAGGCAGGAGGACAGCTCGAGTCCAGGAGTTTGAGACCAGCCTGGGCAACATAGTGAGATGCCCTTCTCTTCAAAAATGGAAGGAAAAAAAAAAAAAAGAATCCCAAAACTGGATGCAAGAGAGTCACATAGTACTTAGCTGCATTGGTTTAATAAACATGAACATTCTCTGCTGTGGCTCTGCCTTCGTTACAGAGAATTCAACCACCTTGGGGCACCTAAGACTGTTCTCACTTACACAGCAGCTGGAGTTCCTTCCTCAGCATCTGCACTGGATCTACCTATTTAGAGTAACATTTATAAATATACCCAGGGAGATACAGAAAGGACATAAACTCAAGTCCCATTCAGAGTCCTTCGGATGGAGGGCAATTATAAAAGGGCCAATGAAACTGTATTAAGCTTCATTAATCCTTATAGCTGTTGTATAATATTTAAAGTTATATACATAATTGTCAAGCACAGGCCCAGTAAGTTAGTTAACCCACTTCCCTCATCAACACAATGCAGATATTAATAACAATAGTGTCTACTTTGTAAGGTTGTGGGCTGGATTAAATGTGTGTGTAAATGCAAAGCACTTGGACCAGGCACCTGGTATACAGTAAGCACTCAATTAAGCAGGGTAAATTGATTGTCATTGTTCTAACTCATTGTCTCTCAGGTCCATTCTCTTCTGCACATCCCCTCTGTTCTAGGCTTAATAAGGGTCGCAGCAGCTCCCAGCTGATTACATTCTAATGCCCATCTAAACTGGCTCCCATTCTGGAGCTATGAGAACCTTCCTAATGCCAATCTGCTCACATCATTCTCCTGCTTTGAAACCTTCAATGGCTCTTTACTACTCTAAGAAAAAAGTCCAAATGCCATGGGGTGCAGCATGAAACCCTTTAGGACCCAGCCACAGCAGTAACACTGGTAACGTATACCAGAAGGCAGAATCAAAGAAAGGTGCACAGATAAAGACCAGCACAGCTCCAGGGGCTCTCTCAGGCCTCCATGCTTTTTTTTCCTCAAGCTTATTCTGTTGCCTAGAAAGCCCTTCCCCTATAGTTACCCAAGCTAGAAATTGGTGAGTCTCCTATGTCATATTTGCAAGAGATCTGTTTTTCCTTCCCTTCTTAACAGTCTCCTTAATGCCTAGGACACTCCCAAATCCACACAAAACCTTCCCAAGCTAGACACAAGTTACCTTTCCAGCACATCATCCTCTTCCAGCAGGTGATACAAACTAACTAGCTAAGGTTCTCGGAAGTACAAACCTTAAAGCTTCTGCCCCTCTGTACACACTTCCCTCTACCTAAAATTATCCTTTCTCTGACTTCTAATTCCCATTCCCGTGAAACCTTTGCTGGCATGCCTTCCATCTTCCATCCAATAGATGGAACTGATTCCTTCCCTTCACTTCCTTGGCCCTGGTACACCTCTTCCCCAGGGTTCTTGTAACTGCAGTGACATTTCGTATTTGTAGGTCTGCCTTCCACACTAGCCTGAGAGCGCAAGGTCTTAGCAACTCCAGTACTTAATAATGATGCTTAATGTATGTTTCCTGGATTAAGTTTCCTGTGTGACTGGCATTATGCTGTCATTTTCCATTCTCCAAATTCAGGATGAGAGCTTTACTAAGGAACACTATTTATTACAGAACAGAATTTTTTGGAAGAAAGGTTTTCTTGTATCATTACAAAGGGATTTTATTAGTACACTATCCAAAACTTTAAGGCTAAAAATTCCTGGCTTAGACAATTAGAAACAACATATGTAAAAATTTGGGCTAATCATATGAGGTTGGAGTTTTTTAAAGCAACAATTTTGAGTGGAACAAGAACAAATTTGGAATCACAGAATTTTAGAACTAGAAGGTTGCTTGGAGAAACTAAAGGTCAAGTGCTTTCCTTTTATAATTAAGGAAATATGTACAAGGTCCCTTATCAGTCAGTGGCAATAGCAAGACTAGAACTCGGCCTCCTGCTTCCTGGTCTCAAACATTACACCATCTGAGAGGGAATTCTATAAATTCCTTGCCTATTCTATAAATCGCCTATTCTATAAAATAATCGCCTATTATATAAAATATAATCGCCTATTATATAAACTAAATCGCCTATTCTATAAAATAAATGAGATACTCAAATTTCATATGAGCACATACACATTGACCTAAATTGTGTATCTCAATGTAATATCAAAGCAAACCCAGCCCAGGGGAACACAGTGAAGCAACAGAGAGAAGGGCCAGCTTTGAAGTCCGAGGGCAGAGTTAGAATTCCAGTGGGCCACTAGCGGTGTGCTCCTGATTAAACTGCTCACGGGCAGTCTTCTCATCTGCAATGTGAGAACAGTACTTCTTTCAGAAACTGTTGTGAGAATTAAATGAGAACATCAGTGAGAGCATTCTGCAAATCATAAATGTCACATGAGTGCCAGATATTAATAAAATAAAACATAAAGTAGGTATTAGTTTACATTGTATTTTAGTTCGCACTGAAAAATACATTCACATGTGAATGTGAAAACTAGTCACGACTTCATCATTCTGTTTATCCTTAAATCTTTCTCTTGTTTTGATGCTGGCCTTTGCTCTGTTCAAGAGAATTATACCAGCTCCAAGGTAAGAAAAAGAAAGGGATATTAGGTCTTATTTGATTATGCAATAATTCAGGTTTTTCTTAGACTCTGTTGTCAGTGACAAAATAGAAATAGCTCTTTAAAATCATCACAAGTATAATACCACCTTACAACTGTGTGACACAGGTAGCTGCTTATGTATTCAAACAGACTACAGGTCTCATACAAGCTTAATGTCAGTGAGGTGCAGAATCTTTAAGTTGCAAGGAGCATTAAGGATCATCTAAATCTTACATTTCTTTAAATGACAAATTATAGTATTTTATACTTCAACACACAAGTTAATTATTTCATATGTTAGACCTGATTATAGCGTATAGATGTCTATTAAGAAATGGAGCTGGGCATGGTGGCTCACACCTGTAATTCTAGCACTTTGGGAGGCTGAAGTGGGAGGGTCACTTGAGCCCAAGAGTATAAGATGTGCCTGGGCAACATAGGGAGACCCCGTCTCTACAAAAAAATTTAAAAATTAGCTGGATGTGGTGGTACATGCCTGTGGCCCCAGCTCCTCAAGAGGCTTGGGTGAGAGGATCGCTTGAGCCCAGGACATAGATGCTGCGGTGGGCTCAGATCATGCTGGGGGGGGGGCGAAAAAAAGCAAATATCTCACAGGAGTATTTCCATATGCTAAAATCTATGAGGAATTAAACTCAACATAAATGCTTAGCCTGTGACACTGAAGTATAAATAGAATTTTATAAAAAATTTTTGACAGTTATTTCTCCATTGGACATTAAATCTCACTGATCTTTTTTATACTTGTGCAAACACAGTTACATAAATTTATGATCACTCAGTATAATTTCCACTTGAGATTCCATTTTTAGAAAGGAAACCATAGTTACTTATGATGATAAAGTAAGATAAGATATTAGGATAAGATAAAAGTCAAAGGCAAGAGAAAGGAAAGAATCATGACTATACCCCAGGTTACAAATCAGTATTGCACGTGTTTTGGTTAACATAAATCAATTTACCAGGGTCTAATATATTTCAAACCAACAAGGCAAAAAACAAACAAACAACAAAAAAGAAACTGCATTCTGAAATAGCATTAACTATATCAAGATACTGTATATATTTGGAACCAGATGAGGTCATTTTCTCTCAGCATATTCACATGTATTAAATAAAATTTTAAAAATAAAGCTTTAAGCATGGCTTTATATTGCTATCAACATACATATAAATAGAACTTGTGAACATCAGATGTTTTACTCACTTTCCTTTGTGAAACATCCTTATAACATTCTCTTAATTCAGCATGTTGTCAAATAGTACTTATTAAGCACTATTCTCAGTAAATGAAACAGAACAGTCCCTTGTTCTGTGTTGTAATTTGGCACAGACAACATCCACAGAGGCCAGCCCTCCAAAGGGTATATCAAACTGTTCTAAAGAAAGATCACAACAGTAAGGCCCAAGAAAAAGGCACTTAAAATTCTGTACCAGTCCCAATTTAGTGTTTGTGATTGAGTAAAGGGTCAACCAAATGATCACTTGGCTCCTCCCCTCCACTATTTTTATCTCAATGGGTTGGGCATATGTTAATTTGTTATTACTCACTTAACTATTCCACTATAAATGTGCTTAATATTTTCTATCACTTAGCTTTTAAACCCTATTAACTCAGCAGCTCCCACTTTAAAAATATATTTTTTTTCAACATTAATGACAGGAAACACAGTTAACCAATTTACTAAACCATCACTGTGGCACAAAATTTTATTTGGAGACATTTCCCATTAACTACTGGGAAGATTTCTTTAAGAAAGGTCCTACCATTTTTAAGTAAAAATTATCTTTTGAGGTAAACAGTGATTCCAAGTGTTTTCATAAACATTGTGGGAAAAGATCTTCCTCCATAGTCTGCTAACTGATCAGTTCCTGGAACGTCTCTTAGTGGCCACAAGAATTTGTTTTGTGCTCTGTACTACCTTATAACTTAGAACAGAGAAACAGGGGTTGGAGACACAAAAGAGAAAGTAATGTACATAAAAGAACCAAGAAATGAAGAATAGTGTGAGATAAAATGCTAATTTTGAGGCTCAGCGCTAATTTTGTGTCCAAGACTGTAAGTCAACAAATGTTGAGTGAAGGCTCGTACCCTACCTCCTAAGAACACAGCCAAACAAACATATGTTGAACAGTAAGTCGGACTCATACGGATTTCTCTTTTGCAAGAAATACGTCTTTTCATCTAATCTAAGTAGCTCTTGAACTGTTTCTCTTTTTTCAATTCTTTGTGAGAAGGAAAACAGTTGTTCAGCCTTCTTTTCATGACTATTTTTTACATATTCAGACAGTTAAGTGGTCTCTTAAACTTTTCTTCAAATTAAAGATTCACAACTCCTTTACCCTTTCCTCATTCATGGACCTTATTATTAATAAATAAGATTATTTCTACTACTCTTCTCTGAATTTTCTCCAGTTTTAATTCTGTTTGTTTGTTTCTTTGTTTGTTTTGAGACAGAATCTTGTTCTGTTGCCCAGGCTGGAGTGCAGTGGTGTGATCTCGGCTCACTGCAACCTCTGCCTCCCAGGTTCAAGCAATTCTCTTGCTTCAGCCTCCCGGGTTGCTGGCATCACAGGCACCCACCACCACACCCGCCTAGCTTTTGGTATTTTTAGTAGAGATGGGGTTTCACCGTGTGAGCCAGGATAGTTTCGATCTCCTGACCTCGTGATCCGCCCACCTCAGCCTCCCAAAGTGCTGGGATTACAGGCGTGAGCCACCGCGCCCAGCCTCTTTCTTTGATTCTAGAGTCTGAAAGAGAAAACAGGATGTTTGACTAATGGCCTGGCTAACAGGCAGGATTATTTTCCTATTCTTAAAAATTATATTATTTTATTGACATTAAAATAGGAATCCAGGATCTAAGGTAAAAGATACACATGACAGAAATTCTGGCTTCAGCTTATGCTTCACTCTACTATATACAGATCTGTTCTTTCAGTTTCCATTTTCTACTTCATGTATTTCAATTGTACATCTCCATGTACATCTTCAAATGTATTACTACCATTTTCTTTTTCTATAGAAATTCCTCTTCCACCTCTACTTAAGTGTTTTCACAATTCAATCAACTCCACCAATTTAACATTACTTGACTAGCTAATAAGCTTGTTAACCTTTATAACCTTCAGGAAGGTTACAAAATTTCTCAAACTTGCAAATATAAGTTTTTCAATCATTTGTATTCATAAGCTTATCAAACCGTTTTAACAATTTTCCTCCAGGTGGCTGCTCTATATCTTAAAGATCACTGCATTTTTAATGGCATTATATTTTTTAAAAAGATGATTTCCTTTTCCTCTTACATAATCTACCACCATTTTTAGAACTCTCCATATAATATACTTTCCCTCAAGACATAGGCATATTTTTTCATGCACTTTTACTTAAATTGCATAGGATCCCTTTCTTTCCCTTTATTCATGTTACTTACTGTGTGTTGGAAGTTTTTTGAGACCTAAGAAATTTTAATCCATTCTATTCCTAAATTTGTTTTACTCTCGTTGTCCCAACTTCCCATGGTAGTTTCTGGGATCTCCAACTTTTGAGAGTCATATACATTTGCACTGCAAATCAATAAAAGAGATATCAAATGAACTAAGATAGGGACTTTTCACTGGGAAAGTTATATTGCAAAGGAAACACCTACATCATTAAGTATGCTCAGTAGCTACCATTTATTGAGCAGCAATTATTTTCCAGGAAACATACTAAGTGTTTAACAGTCAACAGGTATATAAGTTATTCTTCCCAAATTTATAGATGAGAAAAACTTAAGTTCAAAGAGGTGAGGTAACCAGCCCCAAATCATTCTGTCAATAAATAACAGAGCTGGAGAGAGAACCAGGAATGTCTGTCTCCCTGAGTTTGACATGGAAATTGAGAGTTCAATTGTGAAATGATTGCAATGGTGATGTTTGAGGGAGCTGAGGTCTGGTGCAATATCACTACTATCAGAGGCATAGACAGAAAAGCTGATGGCAGCAACATGCTTATCACCCACAAATGCCCATTAAAATTTCTCCTCCAAGGGACTGTATTATTATATTCTGTCACATGACAAAAATCAAAATCAGACACGTGAAGATAAGTGATACCCTGTGTTTAAATTAAGCATCTAACCTTGGAGAGAAAAACTGGCATTAAACTCAGACAACTAAAATGACTCACAAATATTTCCAATTTTCCTTCCAACCATAAAAAATGTGACCTTTCAAAAAATGCCACATCATTTATGGGTATATTAAAGCTATCTTTTCTAAATCTGAAAGTTAAAATTTCTTAGGTCTCAAAAAATTTTCAACACACAATAGCATGAATAAAGGGAAAGAAAGGGATCCTATGCAATTTAAGCAAAAGTGCATGAAAAAATATGACTATGTCTGGAGGGAAAGTGTATTATATGAAGAGTTCTAAAAATGGTGGTAGATTATGTAAGAGGAAAAGGAAATAATCTTTTTAAAAAATATAATGCCATTAAAAATGCAGTGATCTTTAAGATATAGAGCAGCCACCTGGAGGAAAATTGTTCAAACAGTTTGACAAGCTTATGAACAAAAATGGTTAAAAAACTTACATTTGCAAGTTTGATAAATTTTGTAACCTTCCTGACGGCCACACACCATTAGACGCTTTAATTATTATAAGCTAGAAACTTAAACATGGTATTGTAAAAGACAGCTTTTGCAAGTTCTGTCTAGTTTACCCTTTAACCATTGATAGGGTATGGATCTGAGTCCTTGCCCTAATCTCACACAGAATTGTGATCCCCAGTGTTGGACGTGGGACCGGGTGGGAGGTGACTGGATCATGGGGGCGGTTTCTCATGAATGGTTTAGCATCACTCTCTGTGGCTGGGACAGTGAGTGAGTTCTAATAAGATCTGGTGGTTTAAAAGTGTGCAGCACCTCTCCCCTCTCTCTCTCTTCCTCCTGCTCCAGCCATGTGAGATGCCTCACTACCCTTTGCCTTCTGCCATGATTTTAAGTTTCCTGAGGCCTCCCCAGAAACTGATGCTTCTATGCTTCCTATACTGCCACAGATCCGTGAACCAATTAAACCTCTTTCTCAAATAAATTACTTAAGTCTCAAGCATTTCTTTATAGAAATGCAAGAACAGACTGATACAACCATTACATGTCACTCTTACCCTCAGACACAACGTGTAACACTAAATGCTTCAACTCTCCAGACACAGTTGATTGGCTCAAGAATGAATATGTGGAATCATCTTCCATCTTTTCAATTCCTTGTTTTAGTCCTTTGCTGCATTCTTGCCCTTGAATTCCTTGATACTACTGTCTGCAAAGCCCTAGCAAAATTTTCATATCTTTTGTATCATCTGCAAAGTCCTAGCAAAATTTACAGTTTCAAAAATGCTTATAGAATGAATTTATGTTTCTTTATATACTACCCTCTCCTCTCAAAAAACAACTCTCTAAAGACTTGCAATGACACCTTCCTTTTATGGGGGAGGGGAAATGGGCAAGATAAGTTTTGGAGTCTCTATCGTCCATATTAACTTTTATTATCTCCATCAATCAACGGGAAATGCCCTGTCTCAAATTTTGATTCATTGTTGGACCGCTTTTACATCAATAACAATTTAATAAAATTATTTGTCATTCTACGCTATGAGAGATTTATTTCTCCTAGATCTTCCCAGTGATATTCTAAATTATTTTAGTAATTTTGGAGTCAATGATCCTTTGGATCAGGGATCCAAAAAGGATCAAAAGTCACTTAGGATTATTTCTATCGTAAGAATCAAATAGAGATAGTTCAAAGAACAACTTCAGCATTCTGGGTAATGTCCACCTCCCAGAATCACTATTGTTAATACTCAATAACCAAGCCTAAATCTTTCTAACAAAACAAATCCTTTATTCCATTGTAGCCACAGTCACCTTAAAGGAGAGGCTGCATGCCATTCTGAATTCTGTTGCTACCACGACATTTTTGAACTCCACAACACAGTACTTCAAATACTAAAAGAGAATTCAAGCTGTGAAGCTATGAATTGAGAAAAGCCAGAAAGTGCTTCAGCTTGCCAGCTGTGTTTCCGGCTTAGGTGCTTGATACCATTTTAATCTATGCTGATAAAAGACATTTTACTCCTTTAATGAAAAGCACTAATCCAACTAAAGGTGAACTTGAATTCTAAATGAACAGCCTTTCTATCTCACGCCTTCCTGGCGCAGAGGAGGAATGACATTCTTCAATCTTAATTGCTGTTGGCCTACAGTATGCATGTAAGATAGAAAAACAAAAAAACAAAAACAAAACACAGTTGAATACTCAGCCACTTTCCGCACTGCAAAGACTGGTAAAGAAGTTCAAAAAATACTAGAAACCATGGCTTGTCATGAACAACCGAGTAACATGAAACTGAAGGATGTGATAAAACAATTTGGTTTCAAACACCATGTCACTGTACTATATTTTCATTTGAACACTGAAACAGTTGTTTGCTGAGTGGGATCAAAGCGAAGGGTGGTAAGTGGAAGAAACAATTAACACTGAAGTACAACTCTGCAGACCCAGAAAACAGACCAAAGACAAAATCATGGCAGAGAACGCTGGTATTTCAGGGTATCTCAGAAATAGGAAAACCGACCTTTAGAACACTCTCTTACCAAATCAATCAACTATATTACAAATGAATGGCATATACAAACACATTGACAGGTATGAAGGGAGCTGTCCCTAGTAGTTTTGGAAATAGTATTTCTGACTTCATGCTGTAATACAAAGAAAAAAAGACCTGTACACAAATACTGTACTCTAGTTGCTCAACTTGTTTCTCACAAGAGTATGGATTCACAGACTCTCTCTCTATATATAATAGAATTGAACACATAAACAAATATATTGGAAGGAAGAGAGCCTCAGTCTGGAGAGCCACAGCCTCTTAAGGATTCTTCCTTAAGAGATACAGGACACCTCACCCTGTTTCTCCACTGAATGCAATTATAAACCACGGAGAGAGTGCATGGGGCAGCATTCTGAGGACTCTAAAAAGTAAGGAGCAGCCAGGAGAAGAGGAGGACATGAATTTGATATAGCATCACATTAGGGTCTTCAAGCAATCCACAAGCAATGACAGTGGCTGTAACAGCTAAGCAGGTCCCTAAAAATCCTCTCTGACTAGAGAAATTGTGTTTCCAAGAGTATGGGGCAAATAACTGTTAATGTTTAAATCTCTGTACTCTCGCCACTTGCCCTGTAAATGCAATTGTGGGGAGTGCAGGGCAGAGAGGAAAAGCTAAAGTTTTGACTTTCTGGCCAGAAGACTGGGAAGGGGATTTCAGAGAGCTAGAAAATGTCAGGGATATCACAGAAAGAAGGGAGCTCAACAGAGTGATCCTATAAATTTGAGTATGAATCCCTTTGTAAGAAAGCTTTGCATGCCTGGATCTGACCGTAAACAACTTGTCAAATGCTTTAAGAACTGAACTGCAGTACAGACCACTACCCAAGACCAAGACTGGTTACTGGGTGATGTACACAGAGGTCAGATCTGATATATAGAGAGAAGTCAGTAAATTTGAGGATAACTCAATATAAATTATCCAATATGAAAAACATTAAAAAATGACTTAAGGGGAAAAAATGAATAGATACTCAGGATACTATCAAATAATACCAAATGGTCTAATATTCATGTTATGAGAGTCCAGAAGGAAAAGAGAGTATGGTACTAAAAAAGAAAATAAAGAAAGGCCAGGCATGGTGGCTCACGCCTGTAATCTCAGCACTTTGGGAGGACGAGGCAGGAGGATCATGAGGTCTGGAGTTCAAGACCAGCCTGGCCAAAACAGTGAAACCCCCTCTCTACTAAAAATGCAAACATTAGCCAGGTGTGGTGGTGCATGACTGTAATCCCAGCTACTGGGGAGGCTGAGGCAGGAGAATTGCTTGAACCCAGGAGGTGGAGGTTGCAGTGAGCTGAGATCATGCCACTGCACTCCAGCTTGGGTGACAGAGCAAGACTCCATCTCAAAAATAAACAAATAAATAAAGGAATAATGGCTAAAAACTCTAGAAATCTAGTGAAAGACATAAATTCACAGATTCAAAAATGTCAGCAAATACCAAACCGGGTAAGCTTAAAGAAATCCATGCCCTTACACATCACAATGAAATTGGTCAACACTGAAGACAAAGGAAAAAGTCCTGAAAGCAACCTGATTAAAACAACAACTACCTATAGAAAAAATGGGATTCAATTGACTGTTGATTTTTCATCAAAAATAAAAAATCATGGAGGTCAAAAGGAACTGCAACATTTTTCAAGTCCTAAAAGAACTGTCAACCCAGAATTCTATACCCAGTGAAAATATTCTTGACAAATGAAGGTGAAATAGACATTCTCATGTGAAGAAAAACTAAGAGAAATATCTGTTGTCAGCAGATCTGCCCTAAAATAAATGCTTTAAAAGTCCTTCAAACAGAGGGAAATGGTAACAGAAGGAAACTAGACACGTCAGGAATGAAGGAAGAACAATAGAAACAGTAAACATCTGTGTAAATACCACAGACTATTCTTTTCTTAATTTCTTTAAAATAAGTATGGGCCGGGCGCGGTGGCTCAAGCCTGTAATCCCAGCACTTTGGGAGGCCGAGGCGGGCGGATCACAAGGTCAGGAGATTGAGACCATCCTGGCTAACACGGTGAAACCCTGTCTCTACTAAAAAAATACAAAAAACTAGCCGGGCGAGGTGGCGGGCGCCTGTAGTCCCAGCTACTCCGGAGGCTGAGGCAGGAGAATGGCATAAACCCGGGAGGCGGAGCTTGCACCTCTGGCCACTGCACTCCAGCCTGGGTGGCAGAGCGAGACTCCGTCTCAAAAAAAAAAAAACAAAAACAAATAAAATAAGTATGATCGTTCAAACGAAAAACTCTAACTGTCTTTTGGGATTTTCAGTGTCTTACAGGATACTACTAAAGCAGTGATTAGAAAGAAAGTTATAACATTAAATGCTTTCATTATAAAAGCAGAAAGGACTCAAATCAATCTAAACTTCCACTTCAAGCAACTGGATAAAAAGAACAGAATAACTTGAAAGCAATCCAAAAGAAAGAAGAACACAAATGAAAGAAAAATGTTTTAAAGAGTTTAGAAATGAGAGCAAATATCAATAAATGTTTAAAACAGAAAAACAATAGACACAAATCAATAAATCTAAAGATCATTCTCTGAGAAGATCAACAAAATTGATAAATGGCTGGACTGACGAAGAACCAAAGAGAAGAGATAAAAATTATCAATATTAGAAAAGAGGGAATGTCACTACTGATCTAACAAACATGAAAAGGATAACAAGGTAGTACTAAGAACAACTCTACACATATAAATTCAACAATTTAGATAAAATAGACCAATTTCTTGAAAATCACAAACTACCAAACTCACTGAAGAAGACACAGATAACTTGAATAGTCTCCTATTAATGAAATTAAATTTGTAGTGAGACAACTTTCCTCAAAAAGAGAAATCCCAAAGCCAAGACAGTTTTATTGGCAAATTCTACCAAACATTTGAAGAAGAAATAACACCAATTCTATAAGATCTCTTCAGGAAAATAAAAGACAAGGGGATACTTCCTAACTCATTCTATGGGGCCAGCATTACCATGTTACCAAAACCAGACAAAAAGAGTACAGGAAAAGACAATTACACACCAATATCCCTATAAACCCAAAAGTAAAAATCCTCAACAAAATATTAACATCAATATATCAATGCCAACTGGAATTTAGCTCAGGAATTCAGTATTTGAAATGGTTCAATTGAACATCAGTTAATTTAATTAACCACATTAACAGGCCAAAAAAAAAAAAAAAAACCTCACACAGGATCATATCAGTGGATGTAGAAAAAACATTTCACACAACCCAACATACCTTTATGATTAAAAAAACCAAAAAACTTTAACTAGGAAGAGAGGAGAATCTTTCTAACCTGATAAAAGACATCTACAAAAACCCCACAATAACATCATACTTTCTGGTGAAAGAATATATGTTTTCCCCCTAAAATCAAGCACAAGGAAAGGATACCCACTCTTACCACTCTTATTCAACACAATATTAGAAGATCTAACCATTGCAATTAAGGACAAAAAAAAAAAAAAAGAAATTAAAAACATATAGATTAGAAAGGAAAATATAAAATTGTCCCCATTTTCAGAGAACATAAATATCTACATAGAAAATCCTTTAAAATCTACTTTTTAAGTTCCTGGAACTAATGAGTAAAATTAGCAAAGCTGAAGAGTATCAAGCCAATTCACAAAAGTCAATCACATTTCTCTATCTTAGCAATAAACAATTGGAAACAAATTTTAAAATACAATACCATTTACATAGTTCAAAAAAGTATAAATCTAATAAAATATGTACAGAATCTGTATGCTGAAAATGACAAAATCTTTGAGAGAAATCAAAAGAAGATGTAAAGAAATGAAGAAATAGCATGTTCATGGATTGGATGCTCACTATAGTTAAGACACCAGTCTGTCCAAAATGGTTTATAGAATTAATACAATTAAAATCTTGGCAGGATTTTTTTGTAGATACAAACTGATTCTAATATTACAGGGAAAGGCAAAGGAATCACAATTGTCAAAGTGATTTTTAATCACAAGAATAAAATTGGAAGATTCACACTATGTAAGACTGAACTATAATCAAGACTGTGTTGTACTGGTGAATGGAGAGAGACACAGATCAACACAACAGAACAGAGAATCCAAAAATAGATCCACCCAAATACAGCCAGTTTTTGATAATGAAAGCCAGCTTCTCACTGCTGAAAAAAGTTCCAAAAGTTCCAAATATGAAAAAGTTCCAAATATGAAAAGGAGGAATATTAAAAAGAACCTTGTTGTGTTAGGTATCGGTTATACAGTACGAACTCCTGAGTTCATACACAGACAGATGGATCCAGAATAAAATGTATAGGTGTGTGTGGACATTTGTTATTAGATATACATATATTTCCTAACTGTGAGCTTCTAGAAGCCTAGGGCTGTCACTAGTAGTAATAAGCACACCTAGTACTCGGATCTTTAAAAAAGGAGGGCTCCTTGGAGAGGTCACTGATTCCAAGCCTAGGGCAGGAGCATCTTGTAATGTGTCAGAAAGTAAGAAAATACTTTTTTTAGAAAAGATGGAGGCACACTGGAGGACCCAAAAGCCAAAATCAGAGTTCCCTATGGCCAAAGCTAGAACAATTTGAGCAACAAGTTAAATAGGAATAATACTAGATTATAAACCAAAAGAATAAAATATCCATGACTCATACTGATATAAATTAATAATACAAATAAGGAAATAAATATGGGAGAAGATAAATTTTCCTTACAGAATAATTCCAATTAGTAAACATAGAAGGAAAGAGGGAAACAGAAAATCACCATCAGAACGCCACTATCATACTGCTGCAGGCAAGATCCACAGGTGAATGCTAAAATGAGTGGGCAAAGGTTTAAGCAGGAACAGGATAGATACACATTTCCAAGTAACTCTCTCCAAATATTTATTAACTATAAAGACAGCAGTAGTAACTTTATAATAGAGAACTCTGGCAGACACCACTCTAATCAATAAGGAAAGTTAACATCACCAGTAATGAGCTATATTGACATCACGTATCCCTAAACACAATGCACTGGGAAGAGCACATCATCTCATCTCTGCATGTTTTCCCTCTCAGATCCTTCCCAATAATGCACAACCTCAACACAATCAAGATAAAACACTGGACAAATCCAAACTGAATGCCATTCTACAAAATAAATACCAGAATTCTTCAAAAGTGTCAAGATCAATAAAGACAAGGAGACTGAGGGACTGTCAAAAATTTAAAAAGCCAAAGGAGACAGGACAGCTGAATGCAATGTGGGATACTAGATTGAATCTTGGGTTTAAAAAAAAAAAAAAAAAAAAAAAAACAGCAGTGAAAAAACTCATACAATCCAAATGAAGTCAACAGTTTACTTAGTACTAATGAATGAATGCTAATCTTACAGTTTTGATAACTATACTACAGTATTTAGGGGAAGATGGGTTAAGGGAATATGGGAAAACTCTATTTTTCTAATTCTTTTAAGTCTAAAATTATTTCAAAATAAAAAGTTGAAAAAACAAATTTTATTTTTAACATTAATTAATTGGCTGTCTGAATACTAGATCACATTTGTCTGCAGAATAACTGTACATCACTGGTAGATTTTCTAAGATATCTCACAAAAGTCTATTAAGCCAACAAGGAGGTTTTTTTAAATAATGGGAGAAACCAATATAGGTGTAACAATAAAAATGAAAAATGGTGACACAGAATAAAAATTAGGGTTTTAGAAAATGTTGTTATATGATAAAAAGTAGTAAATTAAAAGAGGAGAAAGATGTTGCTGTCGAGGTAAAATCCCACGCAATCTCTGAAGAGCTACTGTGGCTAATTTCACACATGGAATCTGGGAGGGGTGAAAGGCAAGTGAGAAGTATTCATGTTTGAATTCCTAGAGTGTGCCAGGCAGTTTTAAGTGGCTTTGGCGCATAATCTTAGCTAATCTTATTACCTTGTGAGAAAGGTTATTACTAGCCCTGCTTTACAAGTAAAAAAATTGCACCCAAGGTCTCCTAGTTAAGCAGTAGAACTGAGTTTCAATTTCAAGTCAAAGTTTAAAGTCTCTTCTCTATATTTACTGCATCTGATGAAAACTGAGAGTAATTTTCCTCTGGTAAAGGGCACAACTTAGAGGCTAGCAGGAAGAATAAAATATATCAAAAGGGATAAGTAAAAATATATGATTAAAGATGGTATACGGTAGAACTAATTAAGTTGTTAAATGATAAAGGGAAGACAATGGTGGAAGAGGTTTTAGATGAGCGTTCTCCTCACAAGAATTTCAGAGGTGGGGAAATATGAAAAGCGATGTAAGAAACGCAGCACAGAACCAACCTGTAGACCTCTGAAGGTCAAGTAAGTTAAAGGGAAACAGGCAGAACATAGAGCCATTACAGTCACACTCTTGAATTTATTTCAGCTCTAGTTTACCAGTTGTGTGTGTGTGTATGACTTGCAACATCTTATCCACAAGAAAAATAATTACAAGAGGACATATATTTATCTACATTCTTCTAACCTAAAAGAAACACTTCATATTAGCAGCTGTAACTTAAATTCTGGGTAAAAGTTTACAAAATTAGAAGCCAGCCCACTGTCTGTTGCTAAATACCAACATTCTTTCTTACACAGTTAACCTGACGAAGCAGCTAAAGTCAAATGTCATTTCTGCAAGTTTAAACAACTTCATTATTAGGAGTGTTTAAGCGTATCGCCTTATTTGTACCAACAATTTCCCTTGAATTTCATTTTAAAATTAAAGGTAGGATAATAGTTTAAGAAAAACCCATTATTCTGATTACACATTTTCAAACCTAAAATGGACAAAATCTCAAGTGTGAGAGATTTTTTATTCTGAATATGTAACTGGGAGGTACTGAAAGGACACAGATTTTGTAGACGGAGGAACAGTTTCAAATCCTAGACTCCTTTTTCAAATCCTGACCTCCTTACTTACTAGCTGGGGGACCTTAATCAAGCCTTATCTTTTGAGTCAATAAATGTGCAGCCCACTTTAAAGGTCATCATGGAATTAAATGAGAAATAACACATATAAATCCCAATCCAGCACCTGTAGAGAGACAGCCTTTAATACGGGTAGAGAGAAAGTAACTATATCATGTTCTTAATTTTACACCTGGATTTAGACCATTATAATGACATACAATCATTAAAATGATGAAAGTGACAAATGGGCAACTAGCAAGCATAACCAAGCAAAGCAATGTGTTATAGTGAAAATAGCACCATACAGAGCCAGGAGATGTGGGCTTTAGCTGTTACTTCACGTGTGACTCAGCAATGACCTTGAGAGGACTACAGTAGCTCCTATGCTTGCTTTCTCCTGCTGTTCTTTTTGCCATAGGAAGGGGATGGGATGGGATCATCTCAGGGCTTCCTTCCAGCTACAGAATCCTGAGAGTTCAACATACTATTCTGTGCTGGGTGCTTGAGAAAGACATCAGTGAGCAATGCTGTAAAAACTGCAACTGAAATTAGTTCTAAAGAAAAGGAAAAGGGAGAAGACAACCGATAGTCTGCACACTTGAGGGGTTATCCCAAGATCTTCAGTGTCTAGAATTCCATGACCAGCGGAAACTGACTTTCTAGAGGGGTTAAAGGTGAAGAAGAAAATGAGCAGCAGGGACAATGAACAACAAGGATGATGATTAAATCCTGAAACAGGGAGCCAAGCTGAATACCCCGAGAAAGTCAAGGCAGTTCCACTTCTGAATGCGGAGACAGATTTACCTATAGACGGCAAACCAGGGAGCTTTCAAACACAAGAAAATGGGAGGAAAAAAATGACACTTCAGTGGTGGTCTATATTTTCTTCTTAAAAAAATCCCACATAGACAATAGCAAATATAAGTTTTTTTTTTTTTCTTTTTTTTTGAGACGGAGTCTTGCTCTGTCACCCAGGCTGGGGTGCAGTGGCGTGATCTTGGCTCACTGCAAGCTCCGCCTCCCGGGTTCACGCCATTCTCCTGCCTCAGCCTCCCGAGTAGCTTGGGACTTCAGGCGCCCGCCACCTCGCCCGGCTAGTTTTTTTGTATTTTTTAGTAGAGACGGGGTTTCACCGTGTTAGCCAGGATGGTCTCGATCTCCTGACCTCGTGATCCGCCCGTCTCGGCCTCCCAAAGTGCTGGGATTACAGGCGTGAGCCACCGCGCCCGGCCAGCAAATATAAGTTTTAAAGAATGTTTCCTTTTTAAATTATTTTAAATTATTTACAATTTGCTGTTACTCAGTTTCTGTGCTCCTCACATTCTTAAATTAAGCAAACTGAGCTTACCTTTAAGCAGCATTTTCATGACTCTCATGATGTTCCACCAAAAAACAGTAGAACTGATCTCGTTAAAATGGTAAACTAATGTCCAAAAGTCCAAAATAACCAAACCCCAGCACCTCTAAAGTCTAAGATAAAAAACAACTGCTTGAACAAATTACTGCTTTCACCAAAAGTACGAGGAACTAAACATGTACCTTCCCCCAGTTCTATGTTCTTTCTTTCTTACTTGGAAAGGAACGAACTTCAGCTGCCATTCCTACTCCAAGTAAAACAATAAGGCAGAGAGAAGGCCTACGATATACAACTAAATAAAAGACAAAAATAAACCGGCTTTATCTGGCAGAGCGGGTCTGTTTGCTATGATCTAAAGGTAGACTCCCATGCCAGCCACCAGCCCTGTGAATTGATGGCTTCCATCCGTGAACTTCCTTTCACAGGTCATGTTAAGCCCTCACACTTTCCTCACCTTGGCCATCTGCCTGGCTTGCCTGGCTCCTGTGATGACAGCTAGAGCTCCTCCACACGGCCCCTTCTGCCCTAGAGGCAGATGAACCCACTGTCAAACTGACTGTTCCCCTTGGGAGGCTGTGAGCCACAGGAACTAACTGCTGCTGAGGACAGGGGTTAGTGACAATGACAGCCTTCCTTTCTTTCCAGACCGTGCAACAAAGGCGAGTCAAGAACAAATGCATGTCAAATCCTCATCGTGATAATTACACTTAAATATGGAAGCAAGAAACTTGGGCTGATTTATAAGTTTATAATGGAACTTATCTTTTACTTCTATCTTTGGGAATTACCCAACTGCTGAATCTCAGTTTTCTTATCTATAAAATGAAATCTATAATATTACCTTCCAAGATTGCTTTCAAGATATAGGACTGCCAAGAAACATTTAAGGGAATTGTCACTGAAATAAGTAGTTAGCCCCTCAAGGTGACAAATCTGAAGGCACCATGTCTGCTAAGCAAGAGCCCTAGGAACTGGAGGAAGATGGGAAGGGATGAGAACAGAAGTAGCACAGCTTTCATTCCTATCCCCCACACATCCTCCCATGAGGAACAGTGACTCATTTCAGTAAGGACTCTGGTGGTGAGATGCAGGTGGAGGGGGCGTGTTACATACTGATCCTCAATCTCACCCTCACCCCGCTGCTCTAATTGTGAACAGGTGTCACTGCCTTTATTGAGTCAGTACTATTATTTGCAAGACCTGGAGCTTAAACAGCATAATTGCAGAGAATCCTCAAGACAGACATCAAGACCGAGGCTCTGAAGGCTTGCTGGGCACTGAAATGTTGGTCAATAGAATTCTAAGGCCCACTTTCTTCACCTATCATTACAACTTCAGTTATTTAACATGAAGAATTATAGAGAAAAGAAAGAAGAGTTCTCTCTCAAAAGAACACACATGGAAGGAAAAACCAGAATTAGGTGACAATAAGAACCTTGGTTCTATAGCCAGGCTGACATCAGATAAGCACAGAAAGAGCCCAAAGCAGGCACATTTTGTATGAGGAGAAACTTCCTGTGATTGCTTAAGTCAATTTACTTCTGATAAGGTGATGCTCCAGGGGGTTCGTCCAGCCCTATTCAACCTCTCCAACTCAAGAGAACCTAGCAGACTGACAGCCCTGCAGGTTGGACCTCATCGTGGGCCATTTCTAGACCAAAGATATTGACAAAACACCTGAAATGCTTTGGTTAGAAAGTAACAGAGTGACCGAGTAAGCCTTTTTTTTTTTCTTTAAAAAGCACTTTTTAATTTCTGGTAAGAATACAAGAGGTCATTGATTGACATAGCTAAGTAAGGGCAATGTTGGTCAATAGAATTCTAAGGCCCACTTTCTTCACCTATCATTACAACTTCAGTTATTTAACATGAAGAATCCATCATTCCCAACCACCCCCTCTAAGTCTCCATCAGCCACCAACCTCCATTCTGACACACACACACTCTCTTACAAAAACGGTCACACAAACAAATGACCTTTATTTACACTCAGGGACGGTTCTAATGAATGAAGGTGAATGAAGGTGCAAGCGCTGCCTCCCATTCCTCATCCCCCAGTCCCAAGAGTTAGCTCTAGAAGTTGCATCTTTGCCTAGTCCCTTAGGACCAGCGTGGGCACTCTTGCACAGTTTCTGCACATCTGTTCCATTCTCCTCTCTCTGGTGGCTGGCCTCTTCTGTTCATACATTGTTCCCTAATTCCTGATGATTTTAGGCATTTATTTGATTGTTTATTAGCTTATTTAACACAAATAGCACTTACCAGTACATCAAGCAATGTTTTAAAGACTCCACAGATATTAACTCATTAAATCCAAAAGTCTTGATATGGAAACTATCATCCTCACTTTTTTTAGCTGAAGAAAGTGAGGCAATTAAATAACTTGCTTAAGATCCCACGGCTTCTACATGACTCTAATAGGTTTTGGGAATCTCTCTATCACATGTTATTATAGCTTCAGATCCCAAGGCTATTGATATGTCCTAGTTCAAATTCTCAAGAGAGAATTAACCAGCCAGCCCTGCTTAATACTATAATTAGTATACTGTCTGTACTCTGTTACCATTACTAATAATTAACACAAGCACATTCAGAAAATGTAATAGTGAGCCTTTAGTTAAAGATGATGAAGTAAAGAAATCTCAGCCTTTGATTTGGCTTCTTCCTTTAAGATTACAATACTAAGTTTTGATTCTACAATGAATCTCCAAAATTGGAATGTATCCTACAATCATTGCCGAGCAGGTGGCGGTTGTGATGTATCCTCATTGCCTGTGCATACCCACAGAACTTACAGAACGAGTGTCAGCAGCTTGGAAGAAAATTCTGTAGCCAACAGTGGCATTCCTAAGAAATGCTGTATCAATGATGCTCTTAATGGCACAGAGGACCATATTGTGTGGAAATACATGGACATCTGCAGCTGCGTGGAAAAGCAATGCAGAACTCCTCAACTGTGAATGGAAAGAAGTCTTAGAAATACCTTCATTTATTTCACATATACATTTTTGTCTTTATGAGCCCAAGAGTAAAAATCTGTGTCTACATAAGTCTCAAAGAGTTTAACAAGTATACAATTTTAAGTGATTAAGAAGCACCATTTTATGACATCTTTTTCTTTCTTAGCTATATATATAAAAAATAGTGCCTCTCACAAGTGACACTTAAGATTTAATAAAAGATAGAAGTTAGTATCATACCTAACAGTTGACTCAGAGACTTAAAAGACATCAAGACTTTAGTTCCTATGTTTTCTTCGAGAGGGAAAAAGTCCCCCTGAGAAAGCCTAGAGGGACAGAAACAAATTCTCAGATAATATACATTTAAAGATATGGAAGACAATGTATACGTTAACTAAGAATACTTAACAATTTTTTTCTAAAATTCATTTAAGAATCTGGGTTCTATGTGGACTAGCGGCCAAAGTCCAATAACAACATCTAGCGTAAAATGGGAATAGCAACAATACTGAACTCAGCTGCAGTTGTTATGAGGACAAAATAATCCATCTAAAGAAAGAATATTGCTTGATACCAGCCAGTAAATATTCAATATATGTGAGCTACTCCTAGTAGCCAACAATCAGGAAAACACAGCTTTTGAAAAGAAAAATTAAAGCAGCAGATAAGTAAAGCTGAAACATACTATATTCAAGTGCATGACTAAAACTCTTTCCAAGATTGTGTTCTCCATTTACTGACTGCGCACCCAGACACAAACATCTTTTAAACATACAGAAGCCTTCTCTTATATCCAGAAACAAAAGCAGCCCGACTGCTGCTTTATTTCCCCATTTCAGTCATCAGATCCAAATCTGAAAGGGCTCCTTCTTCGGACACAAGCCAACCCACACGGCAAATCTCTCCACATAGAGGCTACCCTCCCAACCCCGCACAGAAAGAAAAGTGCTCTTAGAGTCAGCTGGAGAAACAATGTGCCAATATTTTTGCTTGCATTCCAAAATACAGCAAACTTCCTGTCCCTGATGCAACCTACCGAGTCCCTTGGAAGGTCACTGTAACAGAACTTGAAGCAATTCATAACAACCCCCAGAATACAACACTGTGCAGCTGAAAGCTACTTCCATCCATATTCAAGGCAGGTGCAAATCGCAATTTTTTTTACAGAAAAAAAAAATCCCTCTGAAGTGCTAGAAGCAGCTTTGCTAAATTACTGAGCTGTTACATGAAAAATATTATTGATCTATCATTTTAAAATAAAATTTATATTGAAAATCTGTTGTTCCACTTTGCACTGCTAAGTAAACTATTTTATGGCTTGATACAATGCTCACTGCCTGTTATATCTCAACTACAACAGTATTTATCAGATAATTACCAATTTTTATAACCATAAAATGTGAAGCTCAGCTATTTGTAACAAATTATTTAACAACCTGATAAGCTAAGTATACCAAAATAATAACCAAAGAATAGAAACAAATTTATGTGAATTCAGTGCAAAAATTCCATTTCAGCTTTTTACTCGGCATGTGATATTTCAGGGTAGCACAAGCTCTTTGAAACACAAAGTACATTTTAAGAGATCTTAACACTTTTAAATTTAAACCATGCTATTTATAAAAAGAGCAGTATCACCAAATGCTAAATTAAGCACATTAAAGGATGAAAAAATAATCTTGTTTTAATAAAAAATTCAAAAGAAGATGACTTTATAATAAAACTTTACACCATATTATTTGAGGAAAAGAATATATTGTGAAGTTGCCAGAACTCAACTTTAGTATGCATGTTAACTGTCAGCACTGACAGCATATGGGATGTGGCAGTTCCCAAGTCACCTGCATGTCTTAAGCTTTTGCCCTCTACTCAGTAGCTTTGTTCATTGTGCAGATAAGAGGCTGATGGGAAGAGAGATGCTTTCATTGAAAGATCCCAAACAAATGTTCTCAGAAAATGAAGATATTGTTCTAGAACAGAGACCAACTGTTCAGGTTAACAGAGCAAGAGCCTTCAGCACTACACTGACTTGTATTTGCTACTGTAAAAGAGAACATGTGTATTCTTCAACTCACAATAGCATTAGGTTAGAGAAAATTAAAATTAATAACTCCATGTCAGTAAGTGGATTCCACCAAATGACCAAAAACAAGACAAAGAAGAATGAAATGGGTATTTTTCTTAAAACTTTTCATGTAATTTCATGTGGATTCAAACACTAGAAACACAGTGAAGATAAAACAGCTAAGAAACACAGATAACTCTTCATTAAAAAATAATCTATATAAAAATCAGCTCAAAATGGATCAAATACCCAAATGTATGAGCTAAAACCATAAAACTCTTAGAAGAAAGCCTAGCAGTAAATCTTTGTGACCTTGGATTTGGCAATGGTTTCTTATGTGTGAAATCAAAAACATATGCAACAGAACAGAAAACTAAATTAGACTTCTTGAAAATTAAAATTTTTGTGCTTCAAAAAGAAAGTGAAAAGATAACCCATATAGAAGAAAGTATTTACAAAACACTTATCTGATAAAGAATTTGTATCCAAAATACACAAGGAACCCTTGCCATTCAACAATGAAAAGTGATCCAATTAAAAACGGACAAAGAATTTGAATAACCACTTATCCAAAGAAGATACACAAATGGCAACAAGCACATGGGAAGATGTTCAACATCATTAGTCATCAGGGACATACAAATGAAAACCACAGTGAGATACCCCTTCACACTGTACTGGGATGACTGATATCAAAAAGAGAAACAGCAAGGATGTGCAGAAATTGGAACCTTACACACTGCTCTGGAAATGTAAAATGGCACAGACACTCTGGAAAACAGTTTGATAGTTCCTCAAACTATTAAACGTAGAGTTATCATATGACCCAGCAATTCCAGCCCTAGGTATGAATCCAACAGAAATGAAAACAGATGTCCACATAGTAACTTGTACACAGATGTTCACATCAGCAATATTCATAACAGCCCAAAGTGGAAACAATCCAAATGTCTATCAACTGATGAATAAGTAAACTAAATGTGGTAGATCGGTATGATGTGTTATTCAGCCATGAAAAGAAATGAAGTGTGGAAACATCCTACGACATTATGAACCTTGAAAATGTTATGTTCAGTGAAAGAAGTCAGTCACAAAAGGCCACATATTGTATGATTCCATTTACACAAAATGTCCAGTGTAGGCAAATCTACATGGACAGAAAATAAATTGGCGGTTGCCAAGCAGTAGAGAAAGGAAGGAATGAGGTGACTGCAAATGGGTGCAAGATTTCTTTTGCTAGCGATAAAAATGTTCTGGAATTAACGAGTGGTGATGGTTGCACAATTCTGAATATACTAAAAAACTGAATTGTACACTTTAAAAGGGTAAATTTTATAGTACGTGAATTATTCTTCAATGAAACATGTTAATAAAGTGTTTTTTAAAGTAATTTACTATAAGCAAATAGCATGGGCTCAAAGTTAAGGGGCTCAAATCCTGCTCTGCTTTTGCCCCCAGGCTTGCTAAAAGACAATGGCTCTGTGAACCTCAGTTGCTACCTATGTTAACTGCTTGGCTAGGGTGCTAGGAAAACAAGGCCTCTGGTTTCAACGGGATGATTCTATGATCATGCCAGATATCAAAATAATAGCAGCAATTCCACTGCATATTTGGGAGTCACTAGAAATTTCATATTCTATTCTGGTTTACTTATAGTCATCATATGAGAAATAACCATCAAGTGGGTTAATACTTCCAAAAAACAGAAAGAATCACAGTAAAACCAGCTGAACTAAGCTATCCCTGGGAATTCTAAACACCTAACAATGCCAGGTCTCACCCCAGCTCTTTCCAACCTGCCCTGATGAATTGACCTACTGCTAGCAAGTGAAAAACTCTCTATATTCCTTTTCCTAGATGGGCTGGTTCAGCAAATTCTAGATCAAATGCATATGTTCCTAAGGCACAAACATTTAAGTGGGTATGACTTTATAAAATTAATAGACATGTTTAAGAGATACAGGGAAATAAAGCAGGCCCTCTTCATCTGGCTTAATTCCTATCTGTTCTTCAAGACTCAGCATAGGCAATACTTCCTCCTTGGAGCATGTATCCTGCCTCCCTTCCCAACCATCAGTATGGCTCTGTCCATGACCTGAGATCCCAGAACGCCTGTGCCCATGGATGTGCACAGGTGAATGAGAGAGAAAACCACCACTTGGGGTACATCTCCACCTGGGTGTCCCATCAGCAACTCAAAGTCAGCACATTCAACCCCTGACCTCATCATCTTACTTTTCCCACTCCCCAAAGCAAACCTGCTCTTTGATTTCTCATTTTGGAAAGGCATCAGCATCTATACAAACTAATGAATGCAGGTGGGAAAATATACGCACATTAGTAAAAAGGGTAAATTACAGAATTATTAAAAGATATATTGCTTTCACTCAGGATCAACCCCCGCTTCCCCCCGCCCCAAAAAAAGGCTGAAGAGCTATTATCTGGGCATCTTTCATGAAGATAAAAGAACTGATTTGTAAGCAGTACACCTATGATCTCTGTGTAAAATAGTTCACCAGAAATGCTTACCAGCAGTCTGCTCCTCCAATAGGGGTATATATTCTCCCCCAGAACCCCATTTACATTGTTATTTTAAAAAGAGAAAGAAAATAAAATGAATGGCATCAATAGTCTTGTCAAAGCTATTGCTACAGTAATATTTCAAGTTCATAAATTAATGAATATAAATCAGAAATCTTCTGATGAAACATAATCAAGCTGACTGGCTGAAGCTAAAGACTCCTAGTTTAACTAGTCAAAGTTGTATGTGTAAATGTGATTTAGTTTGTTTTGCAGGAATCTAATGCTCAATCATCTTACTAGAGCATAATAAATTATTTCCACCTCCTAAAAAAGTTTAAAATCCCTATAGTAAGTCATAAATATCTGATATGCATATATAATAATCCCAGAATCAGGCCATAGGGTATTAAACTAAATTCATTTTTCTGGCAAAAACATATAGGTTAAGGCAATAGCAGCATGGTAGAAATTAGTCTCACAAATTATTTCAGTAGCAGAACCATGTTATTCCAGGAATTATCATGTTGAGGTAAAATGCATGTTGCTCATCAAGAGAAATGCTCTTAATTTTACTTGATGCTCTTCCATGGGGGTAGCACAGCCTTCAAATTAATTCGAATAACAGATGGAGACACTGAAACAATGATACACAGAGCTGTGCAGTAGAAATCTCTAATGACATAAATACAGTAGTAATTATTCCTTTCAAAACACGGGGACTGTTGATTACTAGTACACAATAAATGGCTACCAAAATAGTCTATCCATTTCTCAGACTGCAAGTTCCCCATTTTGTGTGTGTGTGTGTGTGTGTGTGTGTGTGTGTGTGTAACAATAGAATTGCTCACCATTAACACAATATTCAAGGTTATCTGCTGTAACAAAATTTTTGTAAACCAAAAGCACCACAGTGTTCACTTTATATTATTTCATTTAATCATCACAACAAGACAAGGAGGTAGGTATTATCTCCACTTCACCTATAAATACAATTTCCATACAATGTATTGCCCAATCCAAGACACTTCTGAGAATGAGAAAGGGCATAAGAAATGCAAACTGGACTATCCTGGCCAAACCGGGATGCTGGGATTCTCCAAAGAGGGAAACAAAATCAGAAAAGTTTCTTAATTTCCCAAGTTCACATACAGGGACAAGAGGAAATTGGAAATGAAATCCGTATCTGACTGTGGTTCAAAAGAATAACAACTTTCAAGGCAAACAAAAAACAGAAGTTGACGAATGTAGTACCAATATTTCTCTATTTCCCTATTTTGTTATAACTGTGAGTTCATCAATATGTCTTGTATGAGGCTTCCTGAGCTGATTAATATTGCTTCCATCTACACTTTTTCTCAAATCCCCTTGCAATTCCTATAATTATTCTAGGTAAATAAATGTGGGGTTAAAACTTCAAGACACTGGGATGATAAAACTCTCTGTGAGTGCAGAGTGGAAGCAAAAAATCCAGCCGTGGTGAGTGTCATCCGGCACAACCTCCAAACAGTAACTGAGGAGCAGTATCTTATTAAAGGACGTTTACTGTATACATCATCCCAGCAGGCTCAACTGCCACAGGCCATCAATGGCCCTGATTGTCCTGTAACCATAGAGAGCACTAATTACATGCAACTTTGCTGCTGTTAAAACTATATACACTGTTTCTATTACAAGTGTGAACAAACAGCAGTTACAACCATTTCACAGCAACCATCACCACCTAATTTACATTCACTAGGAAGCTGTGAGTGGGTTTCTGATAATTCATTTACATTTACTACACTATTCCTCCATGTTTTGAGCCAAATTTCTGAATGAAATATTACCAAATTTAAGACTATTTCTTTCCTGGTTGGAATTACATATATACATACATACCTTTAAGAAACTGGCTAACTTATTTATATATCAAAACATTCAACTAAATTCTCTACTTTTGAAGTTTTACTTTTGCATATTTAAAAGCTTATTACACAAAACCATTCGTCAAATAAATTTCTCAGTCGTAGTCTTACGGGCATACACTCCTTCTCCCCATATTATAAATTCCCTTGACTTTATAGAAAAGTAAGCCTTTTAAAAGAAGATACATAGTCAAATTAATATTAATGCAACATTTTCTTGTCACATCATATCAGTGTAGTGGTGAAGTCTAGAAAACTATTTATTTTACAGGAAAATAATAAATGATGACTTGTTACCTCTCAGGATTGCTACAGATTTGGTCCTTTTTAAATCTTTCAAATTTACAGAAACAGTTGTAAGAAATGATGTAACTTCAGTACTAAAAGTACCAAATTTTGAAATTTCTTGAGAGTAGGGACCTTATACTTCCCCATCCGCTTTACACATGAAATTGTTTTTATTCACAAAATTGTTTTTATTTCTACAGACATTTCTTCACAAAATTGTTCACAAAATTGTTTTTATTTCTACAGACATTTCTTAAGTCATATTAATTAAAAGATGGGTCATGGATGAACCAAGAAACTATGTAATTTAGAAGTTATGTTGTTGAAATTCTTTAGTTATTACTGAGGTGTTGCCTTCCTAATCCAACACCGTGTGTTATATGCAATAAATCAGTTGGCGTTGGCTAAGTATACTGTAAGAGAGCACTGGAGAACCTGGTGTAAAATGAAAATTATGTCATTTCACAAATAAATAATATGGACACAGATAATAAAGAATTGCTATAGTGTATTTCTAAAGGGATTTATTGTGGGATCTCTCTTGCCCCATTGTCAAAGAAACACCTACCATTTATCAAAGCACTATTAAGGGCTCAGGGTCTGAGTCCTTGGCGTCACGCAGGCGGAGGGTGGTCCATGCATACTTTGAAATTATGTGAAGAACTGTATTTATACCTATATCCATTTGCAGCTTTCACGGGATCTCCAAAAAGCTAAGCAAGAATCACTGCTAATGTTGTAATCAATAAAATACATAAAATTATCACCTGGTACAAATATATACTAGGGGAGGGGAGATTATCTGTTGATGTCAGAACCTAAGTGTGACCACAACCCCGATCATGTCTGTTATGCTCTTACTTGTCATTTGTGATGGCACTGGCCTGTTTCTGCTTAGTTTCCATAGCATTTGCTACTCTACTCCATAATTGTAAAATGCAGCTCCTCAGTTAAGGGAAAGGATTTGACAACAGGTATGGGCTTTGTGACAGGTAAATATCAGAAGTAGAGGCTCTCTAGAAAGAAGGCTGGAGTTTCTATACATAAGACTGGCCTAAATCCACGTTAGTTTTATAGAATCTATAGACATCTCTACTTTCATCTGTGTAGATGAAAAACACTGGTCTCAAAGAAAACTGGTAAGAACAGATGGCACAGGATAAGGCTTTGGTGAACTTTTTCTGTCAAGTGCCAGGTAGTAAAGACTTCAGGCCTGCGGCCTATAAAGTCTCTATCACACCTCTACTTCTGCTACTGTAGTGCAAACACAACCACAGACACGAGGTGAACAAATAGGTGTGCTGTGTTCTAATAAAACTTCACTTACTCAAACAGACAGTAGGCCAGGTTTGGCCCATGGGCCCGTCTGCCAACCCCTGGCTTAGGGTAAACTCATTGCCATTTGGTAGGGGAGAACTGAAAGCAAAATCAGATTTGTATGACCACCACATATTTCATTTTTGAGAAGCCTTCTCTATCATTTCCTACCCCCAAAGCATTGCCACCTCCTCTACTCCCACTCTGATAAAACCACTACCTATTGAATGCTAGCCAGCAAACTGAAGATTTTAATATAAAATGATAAAATAAAAGGGCCTTTCCACTCTTAATTTCATCAGCGACTGAACTCTGCATGGGGATTCGCCCCCACAGTGAGGTGCTGTCCAGGAACCATGCGGTGTCAGAACACTGTAGCTCAGCGTCTGAGTCCTTGGCTTCACGCAGGTGGAGGGTGGTCCATGAATACTTTGAAATTATGTGAGGAACTGTGTTTATACCTATGTTCATTTGCAGCTTTCACAGGATCTCCAAAAAGCTAAGCAAGAATCACTGCTAATGCTGTAATCAATAAAAGATGTAAAATTATCACCTGGTACAAATGTATACTGGGGGAGGGGAGATTATCTGTTGATGTCAGAACCTAAGCAGGACCTGACCACATCCCCGATCATGTCTGTTATGCTCTTGTCATTTATGATGGCACTGGCCTGTTTCTGCTTAGTTTCCATAGCATTTGCTACTTACTCTACTCCACAATCGTAAAATGCACTGCTCCTCAGTTAAGGGAAAGGGTTTGACAGCAGGTATGGGCTTTGTGACAGGGAAACATCAGAAGCAGAGGCTCTCTAGAAAGAAGGCTGGAGTTTCTTCAAGTCTCACCCCAAGGTAAATGAAGGATATTACTATACATTTGTGTTTATATATACAAATATCATATGTATGTATTTATGTACCTTTGAGGACAATTTGGGAACAAGTCTTTTACAAACCAAGAAGGAAAAATGCAAACAGTTCTTACTTTGCTGTTACATGTCACTTTCCACCCCAAGTCTTTCTTGTTGGGGAGACTGGGGTAGGAAGACAATAAACACTCAAAATGGAAAACCTTCTTCAGTGAGTAATCCCCAAGATCCAGCTGAGTTTCCATCCTCTATCAACAATTCTGTGAGGCTCTCATGGTTCTTTTTATTTCAATTAGTGGGATCAGATCTATCCTTGATATTTCTGCCTACAGTGGTTCAACTTTCAATAAAGATGATGGACAGAAGACTCTCTCATTTTATGATAAGCAGTATGAATGGGAAAACACTACTTGTTGGTCTGAGAATTAGGAAAGGCAGGCCAGAGTTTAAAGTACAAGCTCTAGAACTGCCTCCGTTGCTGGCTTCTCGGCTTTTCAGCCATGTGACCTGGAGCAAATTATTCCTTATGTTAAAGAGCTCTTGAGAAGTAAATTGAGAAGTAAATGAGATAATGTACATAAAGTGTTGTACAACAGCTGGCACCATAATTAGTCCTCAATGAACGCTAACTATAATTATTATAGAGAAAGAAACACCAGTGGATTTGTTTGTTTGCGGGAATATGGAAGAGTTACTTTTAACAATTTTACGTGCCTTTGGTAAGAAGGTAAAAGCTATAGCTTCCTTTTTAAGTTTTTAATCATTCATAGTAAAGTGTTACTAAAAAGTAGAAGTTTAGGCTGGGCATGGTGGCTCATACCTGCAATCCCAGCACTTTGGCAGGCGGAGGCAAGTGGATTGCTTGAGCCCAGGAGTTAGACAACATGGCGAAACCCCATCTCTACAAAAAATATATATTAAAAAAAATTAGTTGGGTGTGGTGGGACCTGTAGTCCCTGCTATATAAGAGGCTGAGGTGGGAGGCTGAGGTTGCATGAGCTGTGATTGTGCTACTGCACTCCAGTCTGGGCAACAGAGTGAGACTCTGTCTCAAAAAAACAAAGGGTTGTGGGGCAGGCGTGGTAGAAGTTTAATAAATATTCTTTCATCTCAACTGTGAAGACCAGAATTATTATTTCTTATCATTGCAACTATTCTAATTCTTCAAAATTTCCTTTGCAGAGAGAATGGTGACATGCAGTAAATCAGGTTGTTTTTTTTTTCATTTTCCTGTTAATACATAATCTTGAAGGGAGGAGAGTCTATTCTGGGTAATCACCAGTGTCTACATAAAAAGTTTAAAAGGTGAATAATTTAGTTGGAGAGCCCTATGGAGGTTGGTCAGGCAAAGGCATAGGAACCTTTAAAAAGAATGGAGAGAAAAAGCAAGTCTCCTTATGTATGAACACTAGCCAATGGGAAAAGGTCCATTAACTACCTCCATTTGCCAGTAATTGGAGCTACAAAAAAGAGTATTATTACAGTAAGGTTAAGCTAATATCTTGCTGTCTGTGGCATAACCAGTCAGAAAATTTTTGAAGATATTCTAATATTCTGAGTAGTCAGCAATCAGTATCAATCAACTTATAACTGATCTTCTGTTCCAACTATAAAGGCTATCCTTTGCAATACTTTTTCTTCCCTGCTGGATTAGAAAACTGGCTGAAATCCTATTGTAAAAATCTAAGGGTATCTTTTAAATCCCTAAATGCAAGTCAGCAATTCTGGAATTTAAAAAAGCTAAATCCTGTTTAAGTGATTAATTCAACCCCTATGCCAACTGTTACATAAAATTATTTAAAAGTTCTAATAAGCTGCTTAAAAAAAAAAAAAAAACTGCTTAGGGGTTGCGACATTTGTAACCACAAACATTAACCTTGATCCTTACCATCATCAGCACTGGCTCAATTCCCTCTTGACCAATGTGATTCACTCCATGGCTTGATTTATGACCATTACTTTGAAGTCTCCCAGTATTATTTCTCTAGCCCTGAACTCTCTCAAGATGCAAGCGCAGATTTCTGACTCCTGAACTGAATTTCCCCTTCAATACCTCAACATAACCACAAATTATCTTGCTGCTTTCCCATACCTCCAGCCTTTAACAGTTACTGGAGTCATAATCCCAGCATATGGAAAAATGGTACCTCGCCCTGTTGAAAGTTAGGTGTCGCCATGGGACTTGCCACTAACAATGACATGTAAGAGGGATACAAGGTGCATCGCTTCTGAGCAGAAGCTTTAAGGGGCCAGGGCATGACTTACCATATTCTATCTTTCCTCAACTATTGTGGTAATCCCAGCACTTTGGGAGGCTGAGGCAGGAGAACTGCTTGAGCCCAGGAGATTGAGACCAGCCTGGGCAACATAGGGAAACCTCATGTCTATTAAAAAAAAAAAAAAATTTAAATTAGTCAGGTGTGGTGGCACACACCTATAGTCCCAGCTACTTACAGGGGCTGAGGTGGGAGGATCACTTGAGCCTGGGAGGCTGAGGCTGCAGTGAGTCATGATCGTGCCACTGCACTCCAGCCTGGATGACACAGTGAGACCTTGTCTCAAACAAAAACAAGAATGAAAACAACCATGGAAGCACAAACTAAGGCTTTTAGGCCTGGGATCCTCAATGAGGATGATGATGGAGTGCAGAGCCCCTACCCCCTGACCCCCCAGGCCAGCTCGTTTCATCTCAACTATGAAGACCAAAATTATTCTTATTCCTACAGCTATTCTAATTCTTCAACATTTCATGCAGTACAAGTGAGCAATAAACCCTTACTGTTTTAAACCAACTAACACTTTGGAGTTGTTACCACCACCTAATCTGGCCTACTCTGCTTAATACACCCACCTATGACCTGCTTCTCTATCTCTGATAAGGGCATTAGCACCCAAGCCAGTAACCTCAGGACTAGTTAATGCTTCCCTCTTCCTCATGTCCCACTATCCAGTTATTAATCCTGGAAATCTTAAGTTAAAATATTTCCCACTCACCCTGCTCCACTACATTCCCACAAATCTAGTTTTGGCTAGAGGCCCTCTTTCTCCTTAATTATAAACCCTACAGCTTCCAAATATTGTCTAATTCCAAACTTTTTCTGCTCTAAATGATCTTCCAAAATGACCAGAATAACCCTTGTTAAATAATTTTTAAAAATCTGGGCCTTTCTCATATTTACAGCCCTTCAGCACTTCCCACTGTTTGCATAACAAATACTGGAGGGGCACGTTTGCAAACAGGCACTGTGCGAGGTACCACAGGAATGAGGAGGAGCCATGTGCCTGGACAATGATCTTCAACATGATGCAGTGACAGAGCCAGCTGCAGAATGTTGCTTGATAGTAGCATTTAGTAAAATACTGAAATCTGTGAAAAAGGTATTTTTAAAATAAAAATTAGAGTTAATTCAAGTTTAGAGTTAATTCAAGTTCTATGAAGACCTGACTTTCACTCATATTCTGACATGCTTTCTCGAGATGGAGAAGAGATGGAGGTCATCACTAGCTAGCCAAGATGCGCACATGGCCCAAGATTCTGCATCAAGTCCCTCCTGAGACTCTACTGATGTTAGCAGCTTACATATGATTATAACATACATCATTGTAGTTTGTTAGTTAACCATTTTTATAATAGAGTTCATCAAATTTAGGACCCCAGTGAATTCTGTTGCAATACATTCTGTTGTAACACCATATGTTACTTGTGTCCCGGAAGGGGAAGGGAAGTTAAGAACCACCAGGTTAGCCAGAGGAGAAAGGTCAAACGTCAGTATATTATGGCTCTCCAAAATCTGTTTCCCAACTTGCCCTCCCCTCACATGCCTCTGTTCAGGGCGTTCCAAACCTTCGTCAGGCCACCATTTCCTCTTTAAAATCTCGCAAAATTCTACTCATTCAACAACTAGTTCAGTGGTCAATTAATGTTTTCTGTAAAACCTGTCCCAAGCATCGGCGGCAACACTAACTGGCCTCTGGGCTGAAGCATTTCCTTGCTTATCACATGACAGCGTTTAATTGTCTAAGAACCTACTTACTCAGTGGGCCCCTGAACCCCTCGAGAATGAGTATCACACGTATTCATCTTTGGGCGCCTAGCCCCTGTTCTGTGCTTGCACAGCAGCAGGCACATGCTCCACAGCTGTTAAATGAGTAGCATTGTGGAAACCACATACCGTACTCCCACTTACCCATCAGCCTATTGATGAATGTTAGGGGAAACTGTTACTTTGAAAATCCAGAGACGGAGGTTTTACACTTACAAGTTTTTTTGTTTAAGAAACTTGGCATGTTATTAACTATAGGGTAGCGAAATTTATGTGTATGTGTGTGTGTGTTTACACATGGGTGTGTGCTTGAGTATGTGTCTGTAACAGGTTTACTGTGACTGCTTGTATTAGTCCATTTTCATGCTGCTGATAAAGACATACCTAAGACTGGGTAATTATAAAGAAAAAGAAGTTTAACAGACTCACAGTTCCATGTGGCTGGGGAGGCCTCAAAATCATGGTGGAAAGTGAAAAGCACGTCTTAAGTGGCCGCAGGGAGAATGAGAATGAGAACCACGCAAAAGAAGAAACCTCTTAAAAAACCATCAGATCTCGTGAGACTTATTCACTACCACGAGAACAGTATGGGGGAAACTGCACCCAGGATTCAATTATCTCCCACCAGGCCCCTCCCATAACATGTGGGAATTAGGGGAGCTACAATTCAAGATGAGATTCAGGCGGGGACACAGCCAAACCATACGACTGCTATAATAAACTACCACAAACTGAATGGCATCAAACAATAGAAAATTTATTCTCTCACAGCTCTAGAGGCCGAAAGTCCACAACCAAGCTGCAGGCACAGCCACACTTACTTTGAGGGTCCTAGGAGAGATTCTGTTCCCTGCCTTTCCCAGCTTTTGGTGGCTCAGGCAAGCCTTGGTTTGTGGCTGCATTATCCCAATCTCTGCAACCATCGTTACCCTGCCTCCTTTTCTGTGTCAAAACTCTGTCTGCCTTTCTCTCATAAGTCCACTGTCATTGGATTTAAAGCCCACTCAAGTAATCCAGAATGACCTCCTCTTAAGACTGTTAATTACATTTGCAGAGATCTATTCTCAAAAGAAAGTAACATTCACAGGTTCCAGGGATTTTGATGTGGACAAATCTTTTGGTAGGCCCCCCATTCAATCAACTACACTGTGTGTGCACATGCCTGTGTGCATGTGTGTTGTATATTGTACAAAGAAGACTCCTTAAACAAGGCTCTATTGAACACCTACATGTTACCAAGGTAACACAGTTTGGAAACTGTGTTAGGTGCCGGGGACACAATGATGATCATGAAATACACAATCTCTGCCTTCATAGAGTCAGAATCTATAGGGGGGTGGGGTGAATATGAAAATTAATTTATTCTTTAAAGTTGGAAAATGTAGTATGAGAAAAAATTACACCATGGTTGTATATAATAGTGACCTCATCTTACCTGCTGTTAAATGAGTAAGCTAACACTTTCTCCATTAGGGATGGAAGGTTCAGGGAATACTACTTGATTTTCAGTTTAGATTCACTTAGATTATCTCCCACCCTGTACTGGGACATTCACAAAAAGTTTCATATGTTTGCTTTGCACATTGAATTACTCGACCCAAAGATACTCCATGGCACTACCATAATTCATACAATTTAGAATGCCATCACTTGCAAGACAATCACTGTTTGACAACAACCAAGACTGTTGATAAAACTGTCACACTATTAGTTATAAGATACATGCTGATTTCAGAGATATTAAAATGTACACCTTAGAATCAATGAAACATGTTAATTTCCATTCTGAAATATATTCTTACAATACATCCAGACAAATTAACAGCTTCTGATTAAATAGTACAGCCAAATCTCGATGATTTCCCAGCAAAATTTTAATGCTGAATTGGCTTCACAAGCCTCAGAGTATTTTTCAACCTCTTTCCATCAGGCTAATATATGTAAATATAATTCACTAAGTCTTAAAAGTAGGACATACTCTCATATGCTGGGTCTCTTCCAGGGTTGAGATGGTTGGAAAAGTCAGAGACTGAGAAAGAACTCTGAATTCCTTGAGCAGGAAGAGGCTGCTGGAATCATCACTTCTTTCCTTGCCCAGAACCTGCTAAAAAGTCAGACTGTAAAGAACAGAGTGTGTGCACCTGTGTGTGTATTAGTCGGGGAAGCTTGTAAATACTTTAGGGATAGGCTGGAGTATCCCAACAATTCTGTAGATGAGTCATTCAGACAAAATTTTGGATCCATCTGTTGGAACATCACACCAGATCATGTGAACCGTGTGAAATGAACAGTGCAAAGACAAGACAGGATTCCTGCTCTCTGCTCTTGGACAGCTTAGAAAGACAAATATGAAAAAGGAAGTAATAAAACTTTTAAACACACACAACTCCAACCTAATAAAAATCTGCATGGAATCCAGGATCAAGGTTTTGTTATAATCTTACACAAAGGTTATGTAGCAGACAAAGTCTCAGGGACTAATCTACGTTATGAGTCCTCTTCTCACACTCATTTCTCCTATATTTATTCAGTCTGGGTTTTGACATTAAGATGTGAGATTCACATTGCCCTGCATTTTTTTTTTCTAAAATGTAGATTTCATTCTGGTCTTTGCATGTGAGATTAAGAGGAATCAGGAAGATAAGGCCATGAAAAATTGGGGGAAAAGTAAACAAAATGTAAGAGAAATTTAAGAATTTTTAAGTCGACAGATGTAGGTCATTATGGGATTTCAAAGAAAGAGACACATATATGCATTGAAAATAGCATGTGAAAGTTGCCCCTCCTACAAAAAATAATGGGGGAAATACACTTTCAACTAAGTAGTCAAGCTGAGTGCAACGTGCAAATCCTTCTTAAATTCTGAAACACACACACACACACACACGTTTACTTGAGCAGCAGCTTTGTAAAGTATCATTTTAAAAGCAAATTCTTCCCTGGAGAAAACTTACTGCCAAAGCATCTGGACTATCCTTCTAGAAGGCATTTAACAAGTTACTATTACTTCAGAGACTCACCAGGGTACACTGGCTTCAAAATGTATTTAAATTTTCTTTGGAAAAACACGTATCAGACCTCTCATAGCCATTGGAGAAGAAGGGTAAGTCAGGATCAGGAACAGTTCTAGCTACAACTTCACTTCTTTAGGAATAAAATAATTGTTTTCCGATTTCATTAACTTTATGTGTTCCTAGAACACAGCCCAAGGTAGTCCCTGAAAGACAGGTGTTGCTGAAGTGTTTTTCTACTACTAAACGAGCAAAATAAATTTGGCAAAGATAGTTCATATCAAGAATAAACAGGTCTTTGAATAAATGGGCTGGCACAACAGCCTGGAAGAAAATAAAAATCTTACATCATATGCAAAAATTAATTCCAGATAGATTAAAAACAAAAAAAATTAATCTTCCTAGAAAATCTTAGAGACTACATGTACAATCTAGGTGTCAGGGAACCTTTCTTAGACAAGATTGAAAACAGGAACAAGAGACTTCTCTGTACATGTGAAAATTTAAAACTCTTAAATGGAAAAATGTAGATTAGGTCATTTGGTAGGAAAAATGTAAATAAGCGAAAATATTTCCATTATATACAAACAGCATCTAGAAATTGACAAGAACAAGCCGACAACAGAAAAACCAACAGAAAGTATGATTTTAATCCATAGAAGAGCAGGTCCGAGTGGTGAACAGATATACAAAAAGAGAGCCCCCAAAATTACCGATAGTCAGGGAAATGCAAATTAACACAGCAATAAGATCTTTATATCCATTTGGCTGGCAAATTTTTAAAAAAATATTATAATAACTATGGTTGACACAGATTTGGAGGAATGGTATTCTCACACATCCGTGATAGAAATGAGAATTGCTATGGACTTTTTGGACAGCATTCTGGCAGCATCTATTAAATCAACTCCACTTCTGTGAACTGAGTTTTATTGGGATGCTAGACAATCATGTTTCTCTACATTTTTTTTCCTAAAATTATTTAGTTTTGGTAGCTGCATAGGAAATGAAAAGAATCAGGAAAACAATGTTATCAAAAAGGTCTTGGAGAAGTGAAACTTCTTAGAAATCACAGAATTCTACAGAAACCATGAACAAATTAATGATATGTGCAGGAAGGTTTAGTGAAGTATAATTCACAGAGGCCAATAAAAGGAAACAAATTGAACTCCCGTCAATAAAAGAATGAGTATTTTCACATCATGGGATATTACGCAGTTGTTATGAATTTCAATTATACCGGGTGATTTAGAAAGATTCCCATGAGTGATATAAGCAAGAGGCCGAAAGGTATTTGTCATATAATCCAATTTTTATGGAACAATGACAGAATTCTTCATGTCTCTGTATGTATATGTAATAGTGATGTAGGATTCTATTAGTATGAAGAAGATAGGAATAATATGCACTGGACTGTTAGAGTGGATTACGTTTGGATTATGTAGGTAGGCAGGGTTGGAGGAATGGGGTCTGTTATGAAGGAAGAAAGTTTGTTAAAAAGTAGCTAAAATGCCACGATTATGTAAAATTGTGTGTGTGTGTGTGTGTGTGTGTGTGTGTGTGTGTAGAGAGAGAGAGAGAGTGTGTGTGTGTAGAGAAAGAACAGAGAATGAATCACAATGTTGGTGGTTATCTCAAGACTTCAGAATACCTTTTAGATATTCAAATTCTTCATAATACCTATGTTTATAATCAGAGGGGAATGAAGACTACAAAGAGTATTTATACTTAGTTCATACACTTCCTCCCTCCCAACTCTGTGGTCTCTGCTTAGCATGAAACTCTCCTCTGATAACACACAGTATTCAATTGTACACAATCTACTCAGATACGTATCTTCCCGGTCAAGTCAAGGGGGAAAAAAAGAAACAGAAGATGCGGGAGGGGTGAGTAAAATTCACAGTCTACCTGATCTACTATAAAGTTAATTTGAAGCTTCTTTGGTTTGGCACTAAAAGATTCTCTCAAAGCTATCTTGTTATTTTACTTTTAGCAATGTCACCTCAACACTCTGATAAATACAACTATTTATAGAGTCCTCAGGTGCTAAATTGGCAGAGTGATATGTACTTTATTTTTCATTATTTTATTTTTTTAATTATACTTTCAGTTCTAGGGTACATGTGCACAATGCGCAGGTTTGTTACATATGTATACATGTGTCCTGTTGGTGATATGTACTTTATTACCCATCAACCCCTGGATCTATGTCCAGAGATAATTAAACTGGACTTTTAATTTATCTTCTTCTTAGTCATTACAGTGAAGTCAATATTTACACAGATATTCAATAGAAAAAAATGAAACGACTTTCAAACTATCACCTGTGCTTCTCCCCATACCTGGAAGTGATCTGTGAATTTCTATTATTTATTCACTAGTGTCTGTACATAGACTCTAAACTTCAACAGACTCCGAAGTTGTTGTCGTCTATCTCTTATCTAATTATCCCAAATGTGTCACTTCAGTTTATGTATTACATGTAAAAATAATTAAATATTTTTACAAACATGTCCATTCACTTATTAGTATTTAAAGCCAAAAAATGACAAATCATTCATCAGCTTTGTTTCATGCAATGCACAGGAATTTATCAACAATGAAGTATCTTTGGGGGAACTCTGCACGAATGGAACACAAATATAACTATATTTGTGAACACACGACATAGTTTTACCAAGATTTTCATGAGACTATTTGATTTCATACAATGCAAGGGGATTCTTTCAGAGGACAGTTGCAATACAAGAGTGAACATATCATATTTAAATCCAATATCCAGGTTGGTTAAGAAAAGTAAATGAATCACAATTATTCAATTTCAAAACCAGAGGTAATAGCTATTAATAGTTATGAACATTAACTGCTGAAGACAAACAAGTTAAAAAGTGATTAACCCACATGAAACTGGAACATTATTTATAAACATCCCATAGAAAACTAAGAAAAACATACAGGAGGATATTTTATTACAGAAGATTTGAAGAAAAAAAAAAAACTCTACCAAAAGAAATTTAACAAAGGGTTCAGGAAATTCACAAACAAAATATGATATTATTGAAGCTAAAGCTACTCTGCTATCAAGCAAAGAAATACAATGTTTTAATTATCTAAACTAGCAAAGGCCAAAAAAAAATGATATTCAATGATACACAAAGTCATGAGCTTACTCATCCACTGCTGAGGGTCCAATCTTTTCTGGATGCAATTTACCAATACATACCAACAATCTAAAAATAACAAATTTTAAACAATCATCCCACTTCCAGGAACCCAAAATAATAAAATGATGTAAAACTGTCAAATTTAAGTTAAAAGTCTCAAAAACAGGACACTCAAAACAACTAATGTCTCACAACAGTCAAATAAATAATAGTTGATTGGTAAAACAGAATTCCATTGAGTCACAAAAAGTCTATTTCCAAAGAATATTACTAATGAAGGAAAAGGCTCATGATCTAATGTAAATTTTAACAAGCAGTTTTATATATAATTTGGTCCCATTTGTAAATGTATTTTTAATTTACATCCCATGCCTGTATAATAGCAAAATGTTGGTCATGGTTATATAACAAGTTATATAATATCTGGAATTAAAACTGATGTTCATTTTTGTCTTTCCTCGTCTATATTTTCAAAGCTGTCTATAATGGTAATATTTTTGGGGAGAAGAGTAAATATTATTTTTTAAACACAAAGTCTCTCTGACAAAAGAGGTGCAGGAAAAAAAGCACCTCTAAAAAAACTGGACAACTAGGCTGGGCAGTGGCATGCCTGTAATTCCAGCTACTTGAGAGTTTGAGGCAGGACAGCACGGGTCCAGGAGTTTGAGACTGTAGTGTGCCATAACTGTACCTGTGAATAGCCACCGCACTTCAGCCTGGGCAGCACAGCAAGACCCCATCTGTCTTTTTTTTAAATGAACTATTATTATCATTGTGTGTATCAAATCAGGTTGGGTGTGATGGCTAGCGTCTGTAATCCCAGCATTGTGGGAGGCCAAGGTGGGAAGATCCCTTGAGCTGAGGAATTCAAGACCAGCCTGGGCAATATAGTGAGACCCTGTCTTTACTAGAAAAATAAGTGGCTGGGCCTAGTGACTCACGTCTGTAATCCCAGCACTTTGGGAGGCCGAGGCAGGAGGATCACTTGAGGTCAGGAGTTTGAGACCAGCCTGGTCAATACAGTGAAAATACAAAATTAGCCAGGCATGGTGGCTCACACATGTAATCCCAGCTACTCTGGAGATTAATCAAGGAGTTAGGGCCCAATGCATGGCTATTTTAATAAATTTGTTAGTAGGAAAAAAAAAGTGAAGAAAGGCATCACAGCAACAATCTAGATGGCAAAGGCTGCTAAGTGGATCCCAATATCCAATGCCCCCTTTTCCTGCAGTAGGAAGCTCTGGGCATTATGCCCAGTTAAAAGACTTCCGCTTCTGCCTTCCTATACTCCCATATAGGACTGTTGAAGTGCTGACCAAATGAGATGTAAGTGAACTGCTGTGCAGGACAAGTGGTAAGACATAGCCTTTTGCCTTTCTTGTTGTATGGGATGTAGACATGACAGCTAGAGCTCCAGCAACCATCTGGGACCACGAAGCTTTGAGAGTGAAAACTACTTGCAGAAGACGACAGAGCAGAAAGAAAGAGTCTAGATCCTTCATTCTGTGGAACTGCCCTATCAGTCCTGGACTACATATCTTCAGACTACTTCTATATGAAAACAAAACAAAATAAACTCTCCGTGTTGTATAAGCTGCTATTTTTTTTTTTTTCATCTATCTTACACAACTGAAATTAACCTTAACTGATGTCCCCGGCCATAATGAGGCTATGAAGATTCCCTCTGATCCTATCTTCTCTTAGTGGCTGACTTCCTCCTAACTGGCCAAAGACAGGACCAAAATAAACAGAAAAAATAAGAGTAGAATATTTTAATAAAGCTTTCGGTTACTTGTTATTTATTTTTAAAGAAGTAATCTGAACCTCCTAAAGTGCATGCTCTCTCTCTCTCTCACGCTCTATCTCTCTCTCGACACAACCAATTAAATAATTTTTAACTTGGGTCTAGTGCTTGATTGATTTTGTGGGTCAGTGATCCAAAGGTAAAAAATGAATCTTGCATTATTTTAAAAACCTAAAGCAGGCTAAAAATGAAGATCTAGGAGCAAAAACTACTGGGGACCAGAAATGACAATGTTAGTTTTTTTATTCAAACCAACCCTTACTTGCCCATTGCTGCTAAAAGAAGAGAGCAGCAATCCAAAATGAGAATCAATCATGGAATTTAGCATCTGCACAGACAGCTGTTCTGGGGTTACTCAAGTGGGCCTGCTCAGGTATTTCACTAACCTTTTCTTTAGTGGATGACAGACTCTATTACAACGCGTGCTTTCTAATTACCTAATAGTAACAGATACGTTTTAAAATTTTAAAAATAAAAATTTACCCTTTTTCTGGTACTTTTAGATATTTAAGCTCTAGTTCCCTGGTAGGAAGGCAAATTTTCATTTCTAACATCCTAAAGTCTGATAATTGAGAAAACTGTCATCTCATTTAAAAAAAAAAAAAAAGTCTGACCAAGGAAATTTTTCTCTACTAATTGGAGAAAAAACAACAGAACACAACTCATTTTAAATCTTCCCAGGGACACTTACATAAGCACTGCTCAGAGACAGTTACATTCCTCTCAACACTATCACCAAGCTTAATCATAACAATTTACTATGTATGTTAAATATTAACTCAAATGTCTTCATAACTATAAAGAATTCATATTGCATTTTTAGTTCAATAAATTGGTATTTATTAAACAACCATAAGGTCATCAAAGCCCACATGGTATTCAAATACTTCAAACTAGGTTAACAATTAGCAGAATCAATTAAAATAACTTGCCCTGTGATTGTAAAGCAATTCATCCACAGAACTGGAAAGGAGCTTGGGAATACTGTTTTTTTCTTCTTTAATCACCATGTAATGCTCCCGCACAGCATAAAAGGAAACTCATTGTCTGGGATTCAGACACTACTTTTTCAAGTCAAACTTGGGGCTATTCTAGGAAGATGACAACTGTACCAAATTAGCAGTTGCAGTTTTGTAACATTATTTGAACCAAATGGCTTGTTTGCTTAGAAGTAAAATTCGTGGAGCCCAGAGATGAGATATAGATAAATGGTTAGCTGACTATGCCATCAGGTCTTTGTTAAGAACTGACGAGTTTCTAAGATATATTGCATTTTAGTCTATACACTCAGGAGTCATATGAAGAGCATGATAATACCAAAGATTAAAAATTCAGTGACATGGCAACACAAAATATGTAAAGGAGATATCTTAACTTCAGAATGAAAAGAACTAGCAAAAAAGTGAAAAATCGAAAAATGAGTTGTGCTTTCCAGAAATACTTATTTAGAACATGGGTAACTAATGACCCTAAGAATCATTATTTTATAAATCACGATAGTCTCTATTTTTCCTTCTGCTAATACTAAGACCTGCCATCTTAGTTCCAATTTATATATTTAAAAATATAAAATGTCACCTCAAATCAAACAAAAGTGACATTCTATTTCAGATTTGCAGAGCTCATACACTGCTGTAGTAATACAGGTATCTCGGGCCTTACAATTTTTACTACCGAGATTTGCTCATTCATTTATTAAATGTTTATCAGGTGCGTCCTACATGCCAGGCATTGTGCTAAGAGCTGAGAAACGGCAAAAATAATTTTAGATGCCTTTAACTTGAAATTCAAGTAAGCAATTCTTATGAAACTGGGAGTAGGGGTACAGCAGGGTGGTAGAGGAGGCTTTTTTTTTTTCTTTTCTTTTCTTTGAGACGGAGTCTTGCTCTGTCGCCCAGGCTGGAGTGTAGTGGCACGATCTTGGCTCACTACAAGGTCCGCCTCTGGGGTTCACGCCATTCTCCCGCCTCAGCCTCCCGAGTAACTGGGACTACAGGCGCCCGCCACTATGCCCGGCTAATTTTTTCTGTATTTTTTAGTAGAGACGGGGTTTCACTGTGTTAGCCAGGATGGTCTCGATCTCCTGACCTCGTGATCCGCCCGCCTAGGCCTCCCAAAGTGCTGGGATTAAGGCGTGAGCCACCGGACCCAGGCTAGGGGAGGCTTTTCATGTGGAAAGGTCTAAAAGAATTCATCCTGCCAGGGGTGTTGCTCATACCTGTAATCCCAGCACTTTGGGAGATCAAAGCAGGCAGATGGCTCTATCTCAGGAGTTCAAGACCAGTCTGGACTACATGGCAAAACCCCATTTCCATTAAAAATACAAAAATTAGCAGGGTGTGGTGGCAAGTGCCTGTAGTTCCACTTACTCAGGAAGCTGAGGTGGGAGGATCACTTGAGCCTGGGAGTTCAAGGCTGCAGTGAGCCATGATCGCACCACTGCACTCCAATCTGAGGGACAGAGCAAGATTCTGTCTCAAAAAATAAATAAAGAAATAATATTTTAGCAGGTATTTATATTTTACAAAAACTACATAAACCAGAAATAAAAGTTACTTTTCCCATGGCATATCATAGCTGGTGTTCTTAAGACTGACAGTCCTGCTGAAGATGAGTGGGGAGTTTATGAGTCTTCCTAGAACCAGCAGCTCAGTAAGTGAAAAGACAGATACCTCAGGAATCTCAAACAAAAATAAACGAGTTTACAAGCTGGTCCACAAGAACTTGCTATTTTAGTAAGGCGGCCAATGAGTGAAAGAGACTAAAATACTCCCTCTTTAAACTATAATGCAGTTGATCACAACAGTCAAACCAGTTTTCCTTTTAGAAATGAACTGAGTGTCTTAACATTTTTACTGACAATGTGGATACTCATTTCATTTAAGACTTATTTCCTTTGGATATATACCTAGTAGTGGGATTGCTAAGTCACAAGATAATTCTATTTTGAATTTTTGAAGGAACCTCCATACTGTTTTCCATAATGGCTTTATTAATTGAAATTTACACTCTCACATTCCCACCAACAGTATGTCAAGGTTCCCTTTTCTCCACATCTTTGCCAGCATTACCTTTTGTCTTTTTGATATCTTGTCTTTTTGCCATTCTATCTAGAGTAACATGAGATCTCACTGCGATTTCCATTTGCCATCCCTGATTAATGACGGATGTTGACCTTTTTTTTCATATACCTATAAGCCATTTGTTTGTCTTCTTTTGAGAAATGTCTATTAAGGTCTTTTGCCCATTTTAAATAGGATTGTCTTTTTGCTATGCAGTTGAGTTCCCTGTACTCTGGATATTAACATCTTGTCAGATACATAGTCTGCAAATATTTTCTCCTATTCTGCAAGTTGCCTTTTTGCTCTGTTGTTTCCTTTGCCATGCAGAAGCCTTTTAGTTTGATGTAATCCCATTTGTCTATTTTTGCTTTTGTTACCTATATATTTAGGTCTTATCCAAAAAATCCTTGCCTAGTCCAACGTCATAAAGTGTTTCTACTATGTTTTCTTCCATGAGTAGTTTCATAGTTTCTGGTCTAACATTTAAGTCTTTAATCCATTTTGAGTTGATTTTTATATATGGCATTAAATAGGGGTTCAGTAATAGATGATAGATAGCGGTCCAGCAATCCCACTATGGAGTATATACAAAAAGGACATGAAATCAGCATGCAGTGAATATAACAGTGGCTACCAGAGACTGGGGAGGGCAGAGAAAAGCAGGGCAATTGGGGGAGGGTGGCCACTGGGTACAATGTTACAATTAAATGAAAGGAAGAATAAGTGGGGTGACTACAGTCAACAATAGGGTATTGTATATCTCAATTTAAGTGGAAGAGAGGATTTTATATGTTCCTACCACAAAAAAAAAAAAAGATAAATATTTGAGGTGATGGATAGGCTAATTAGCCTGATTTGATCATTACATAATGTGTACATATATTGAAACACCACATTGTACTCCATAAATATGTATTAATATAATGACCGTGTCAATTAAAAAGTTATACTTTTTAACTAGAATATGTAAATATTCACCTTACATTCAAGATACTTGCTTTCCTTTCTAAATAGATATTACAGTACTGTTCTCTGGAAAAAAAATAAGACTTTCAAAACAGCCATCTTACTTGAAAAAAAAGACACTGGAAGAGCTATCTGCAAATCGTGTCCTGTGGGTCTATGTTTGTCACTGTCCACTGCCTGCTACAATGTCCTCTCTTGTTCTTTTCTCATCATTTTTAGGCACAGCCAATAGTCAGAATAGGTGAAAACTGGAAGAAAGTGAAAGTACACCATATATCAATGAATATTAAAGACACTTTTTAAAATCACTCACTTTATGTATAACATTATAGTAGACACCTCTTTCCTGCAAACCATTATACAACTATAGTTAAAAACAAATGATCATCCATCAGTGAATATAATGATGAATACATGGTAAAAAAAAAAAAAAAAAAGCTGGGCACAGTGGCTCATGACTGCAATCCCAGTACTTTGGGAAGCCAAGGTGGGCAGATCATTTGAGGTCAGGAGTTCAAGACCAGCCTGGCCAACATGGTGAAACCCCATCTCTACTAAAAATACAAAAATTAGTTGGGCGTGGTGGCGCATGCCTGTAATCCCAGCTACTGGGGAGGCTGAAGCAGGAGAACTGCTTGAACCCAGGAGAAGGAAGTTATAGTGAGCCAAGACTGAGCCACTGCACTCCAGGCTGGGTGACACAAAAAGAAAAAAAAAAGATACAAGTGTCTAAGCTCATTATTTTGGTACCATTTGGTAAAACTCACCTGTGATTCTGGATTAAATTAAAAGTTCCTGGCCTAATGTGGTGGCTCAGGCCTATATAGTCCCAGGTACCTGAGAGGCTGACGCCAGAGGATCATCTGAGCCCAGGAGTTTGAGGGCAACCTGAGCCACATAACGTGAACCCATCCCTTTTTTTAAAAAAAGAAAAGTTCCTTTCCTAACTCCTCCAGTCCCTCCGAAGGCCAATCTTGGTTAGATTAGTCAGTTTATAACATTTTCTATCTGATAAAGACCTTCTGCCACCTTTTTCTAACCTGTGGATTACTACATCAGTAACCTGGAATACTCAAATGGAAACACACTCAAGTCACCCACAGCATTTCTCTCAGCTGCTTCTTCTGTACAAAGACAATAAAAGCTGCTGCTGCCTGAATGATATGCTATACTCTGAAGCCTCCCTCAACTGATCTGTAGCTATACCACAGCTATCTCACACATGTATCTGACATATAATACTGCATTTAATTCCTATAATAAGTAGATACACAAGAATGTAAGCTCCACAAAGACAGACATTTCTGTCTGATTTGTTCAGTGCTGTAGTCCCAACACCTGTAACAGGGCTTGTCACATAGTAAGGACTTAATAAGTGTTAGCTGACTTAATACACAATTTACTGAATGAAGAATATGGGCAAGTACAATGTCCAGTTTTTCTACATGGGAAAACTACAAATCAAAGGGGTTGCAAGACCTGACCAAGATCACATGACTATGAAATGGCAGTACCTCTAACAGAACGAAGGTCTCTTGGCTCCAAATCCAGCATTCTTTAAACTACCATTCCCCCCACCCTGGCCATGTGTACTCTCTTAAAATACAGAATGCCAGGAGAAATGAAGCCACAAGATAAACACAGAATACCTTCCAAGAGCAAAACTAAGTTACTTTGGGAAAAAGAAAAGAAAACAAAAAGACATTAATTACAAAGTAGATTTTGAGAACTTACATCAATTTCAGTGATAAAACATGGATCCGAGAAAGATCTTTGACATTTACAGACACTTGGAGCCTCCCTGGGGCCTAAGTGTCCATGCTTTTGCTCTTAGAGGCCGGTAAATGATAAAGCTGCAGAAGCTTCTGAGCGCAAAGCAAGGACCAAAGTTCCCACAGTTCCAACAAATCCGGGACTTAGAATCCGATCTGATTCCTACACACAGGACAAAGAGATGGTCACTGCTCCTGTTCTACCTACTTAGCAGTCTCCTACTCCTACCACCTTCTCTTCTTCTCTCTCCCTGCCTTTCCATACAACCTTGGTCTTCCTTTTCCTTTCAGCAAACAGGGCCATTAAGGCATCTTTTACTGTGCTAGACCAGCATTCTTTAAACTGGGGTACATGTCTGAGGCAAAGCTAACGCTTCCCAAGGGTCTCATCATCACAACTGTAAAGGAATCAGTTTCTTTATTCAAAATTTCCAAAAGTACTCTTGCTTAAAAATTAATGGGCTTGGGTCCACGATTGCATTGGACATCCATCCTGTGATGACCTTCACTGTGATGGAAGGAAGCTGTCATTCACCATCCCCCCTTCACAATGGTTCTTCAACCACTTTACAAAAGTAATACACCTGTATTACTTTCTCTATATCTTTCTAAGATGCACTGCCCAAGGGTGCAAAGACCTTGGGTAGAGAAACAAACAAAGGAACAAAAATATTGATTCATGTTGCAGGGTGAAAGCCTCTAGTATTTAGGTAACAACTATTTCTGTTAAGTCAGTTTATTTCCAATTCTTTGTTTTAAAAAACAACCAGAAATCATTAAATATGGAAAGTCTTATGATCAAAATAAATATGAAATACTGGATTTCAATCTATATACTTTGTTTTAAGTTACAGAGAGTATGGCAGAGTGATCAATAGAACACTTTCAAGCATAAAAATATATTACACTGAGAGAGAATTCTATACAGTGGAAGGGAAATGAACTAAGAAAGAGATAAAGAAAAGCTGTAAAATGTTTAACTTTCGAAAGATTGATTCTTGAATCTCATGAATTTTTTAGACAAATGATATTGGAAATCAAATATATATATTTTACTAGAGTTTTTAGAATGACGTAATACTTTAAAATATTAACAGTTAAAATATGCTGAGAAATTACGTTCCCTGGAAGTATTTAAACTTAGGATGAAAAGTTTTAGCATTTAACTGAAGAATGTGCTTAGGGACAGAGTTTCACCAAATCTTTTAGGAGGCACAGAAGCAAAAAGGTTGTAAGAATGCTACTCTAATACAAGCCTTCAGGGTCTATCCAAGATGAAATGAGGAGAGAGAAAATGAACAATTTCCCACCTATCCAGTTTTGAGTGAGGATGGCTGGGGGTGGAGTGAGGATTAGTATTTTCTCCATCCTCTCCTTGGTCCTAAGTACATTTTCTGAACCCAGTTCTACAGCCAACAGTTTATAAGACTGGTATCAATCAGTTTAAATATCTGATCTTAACTGTACTGCTGACTGGGCTTAGACCTCAGCTGATGAGACTTATCTCATCAAATCTCCCAAGGAGAACTACTAGAGTACCTTTCTTTCGGTTCTCCAGAAAAACTTCTGGGGCAATATTTATAAAGGCTCACTTATTTTGTATTTATCTTATCATACAAAGGCAAATTTCACCATCAAGGATGTAATACTGAACACACCTATCTACCTGGCACTTCAGGAGTGGCACATATAATACAAAGAATTGGAGAGTTCTTTACATATCGTGTAGTGAATATTCTAGGGATGGCAAATGTCCTGAAGAGTCATCTCAACAGACACATCTACATTACTAGGCCCTCGAACCCCAATGTTTTCCTTTTTTTCTCCTGTTCTGTAACCTCTTCTTCCCCACTGCCTCTTGCCTCTTTTCAGCCACTCCTTTGGGAAGCAGAAAGTCGTATATATGATGGATGAGGCCAGCACTTAATTTGGTATCTACACTGTTTTTAAAATACTGACTTTCCAGTCCTCAAGCTCTCAGAGACACAGTGAACCTATTTAGAGCAGATGTCAGAACAACTTCAACCCTTCTCTCCTTTAGTATAAGGAGGTAACCCAGTTTGAGATAAGAGGTCACTCTTCAGAGTCAGAAGGTCGGCTGGAAATTCCACTCCACCATTTACTAGGTACCAGTCTTCAGGCAAGTCAATTTCTCTGAATCTTAGGTTTCCAACGTTCTTAAAAATTGTGTTGCTGAGGATTTGAGACAATATATATTATGCATCTAGAAATGTACCAGCCCATAGTAGGCTTCTGATAATCAATAGTTGTGAAATTAGATTTTTTTAATGTTCTTTAAAAAGTATTTAAAATTAGCCAATCATTTCCTCTTGGCATAATGTCAACTACTGGCATGTTTTTCAATTTTGTTCTAGTCTCTTTAAAAACAAGTGATTTGGAAAATGACTACCTTTCATGTCTAAGTATAGGATGGGCGTGTGCGATGTAAAATGTACCTGCAGTACTAAAACTGGGGAAAAGGCAAACACAGGATGAGGATAGCACAAAACTTAAGATTTCACCTATAACATTTATAAATATGCCAGCATATCCTCAACCTGTCCTAAACTGTGTGAAACATGTTTAAAAACATGCACAGAATCTACAATTGACTCTTTTAAAGTCTACCCAAATTAAACTGCTAAAACAACACTTTCCCCAATCAAATTAGCAGACAATTTTTTTGTAAATACTTAGTATTTTCAGGATGTGGGCAGACTGATACTACCACAATGCTCACGTTGGTGTAAATGAGGATTTCCTTTAGTCTCTAAAGCAATTTGACAATGGGTATCAAGGATTTTAATAGTACTGACATGCTTGTTCAGCAAAGCAGAAATATATTCTAACCAAAAAACTCCCAGATGTATGTACAAGAGTATTCATTATACCACAATTTTTAATAGCACAAAATGATATAGCTTAAGAATGTCTACAACAGGGGGTGAAATTACATGGTATAGCTTAGTCTACGGACTCTTTGGCAGTTATTAAAAATCATGTTAACAAAAATGTTTAAATGAGATGAGACTGTTAAGCGAAAGAAGCAAGTTATAAAGCAGTATCTGGCAATGATTCCAAATTTGTATGTGCCATTATGATTCTCAAGCGGCAATAAGGAAATAAGAGAAATTTACAATGAAGAATTGGAATTACATGTAGTGATCAAAATCCATTCCACAGCTTGAAAGGACACAGTGTTAAGACTCACTACCCACGTCCTCATTTTAGAAAGAAGTGTGGGATGAGTACACTGCTGATTCAGATCCTTTTTATGAATGGCAGGGACAGAAAAGTGGGAAAGAAAACTAAAAGTCATGTCTGAAAGTGATATTTCGCCCCTTTAAACTTTCAGTTTAATGAAGCTTTTGAGTGACTTTTATACCACATGCAGCAATGCTCTCTGCCTAGCTACCAAATTTGGCAGTGTGCAGAGATGAGAGAAGATAGGAAAAGGTAAGGACTCACAACCTTCCAATATACACAATTTTGGAGGAGGAAATGAAACGTTGGGAATACACACACACACACCAATTCAGGTCTGCAGATGCTATTTAAAGCACACAACATTTTCCCACCCCCACTCTAAGCAGAAACGCCTCAACACACCACCTGTGTGTCCCGCCCAATCCCCCCGTCTGCTTCAACAGCCACTGTGATCTGCACTTCATTACTAGTTTTAAAACTTCCAGCTTATTTCCGATGCACCCTACTACTACCAACAATCAAACCAGGATAGCAAGCAAGCCAAGGCTGTTTTCCAGCTTTCACGAAGTTTCCTGCATTTATTTTTCACATCAGATATACAAATGTCTAATCAAACCCCAAAGATAAGAAACAGAATAAAAACTCCTTTGTATATGTATACATCTCATGTTACCCACTCTTTTACCCTAGGAAACAAGGAGTAACCCTAGTGCCTGTGACTTGAAATGACATCTTTCTGCTTAGTGTTCTTCTGACCTGGCCTGTGCAGCCACAGCTCTGCCTGCCTGTCTGCCAGCCTGGGCCCGGGTACTTCCACAGCTGCTCCACAGCAGGGCAGGCGTCTTTCTGCAAACAATCTAAAATCGCATGAAGCCAAAGCCCACTGAAGTTCTGATGAAAACAAGAGAAGCCCAAACACACCTAAATTGCCACCTTACACTCTCAAACTGAAAGGTGTCTACTTGCTTGACAGTATGCGCAGCGATGTGTTTGCAGCTGTCACACCGCAGAATAAACAGTTGGGGGAAGGAGTTGGGTGGGTTTCTGGTGGTCAGTTTCAGGAAATACACCCTGGTTAGTTCTGAGCTCAGGTTCCAAATCAATATGTTTTGGTGACTTATTTTTTTTTTTCCAGGCTGGAAATGCGCTAACCTAATAATTAACCTTAAGCATACCATCACTAAAACATTTTCTACACACAGATCTAAATTACTTTCGGTTGGGTTAAACAAAACAGACAAGCGGTAATACAAGGTCCCTGAGAAACATGATCCTTTTCAATGGTCACCCAGGAGCTTGTCCTCTTAAATCTGTTTGGCAGGGGATGGGGGAGACAGGGAGGAGAGCACCCAAATTAAGATGCCACCCAGAGCACAATGATAGTCTCAAGAAAGTTGCCTAAGATAACTCTTCAGGGTTTCCCTAGTTGAGTAATTCTTGCAGGCGGGTGGGGAGGGATCGCTGGCGTCCAAAATTACGATCTGCAGAGGTCTCCCTATGTTGACTTTTTTTTTTCAGGGCGTCCTTTTTAATTATACTGCAAGGACTCTGATTTCCACCTCCCTGTCTGCTGCTGGGGGGAGTTGAGAGTAACGCGCCAGGGCTGCGGCAGCAGCTCTGGCCAACTCCGGCGCTCGGGGGCGGGCAGCCCACTCCCCTCGGGTCCCACCCTCTCCAGCACACGCGCGCACACCCGCGTGGAGACGGCTGTCCTCGCCCGTCTGCCCCGCGCCCCAGCTGGGACTCACCGTTGTCCAACCGCGCGATCTGGGGCAGCCGGTAAGTGCTGACCAGGAGGTCGAGCGGCACGGCCACCGAGCTCCACTTCACATCCTTGAGGCTGCAGCCCAGCGAGGGCGCCGGGTCCATCTTCCCCGCCGCCTCCTGTCCCGCGCTCCCCCGCCGCCGCCGGCACCACCCGCGCCTCAGCGGCCGCCGCTGCTCGCGTTCGCGGTCTGGGGCGCGCGGGAGGAGCCGGGCAGCTCCGGCCGCGGGCAGCCGGGGGGCGCGGCGACTGGGGCGGCCCGGAGGGAGGGGACCGGCGCCCGGCTCAGCTGCCGCTGCGGGGCATGGCTGGGGCGCCCCGCGTGCCCTCACGCCCGGAGAAGACTCAGAGCAGCCCCGCGGCTGCGGGCGGCGGCGGCAGCGGCCCGGTGGCTGCGGCGGCTCCCGCTCCGCCTCCTCCTCTGGCCCTGGGTCTGCAGCTGCGGCGGCCGCCCGCTCGCCTCCTCCTCCTCTTACCCCTCCTTCCCTCCGCCTCGAGCGTGTGAGGAGGAGCCGCGGGTCTGAGAAACGCCATAGCAGCGCTCCCAGCACTGACTAATCAACAAGGTGCGAGCAACGCCTGCGCAGCTCTGGGAGACACCGCCTCCGCCTCCCCGGCGCCGCCTGCTCCGCCCCCCCGCTCGGCCTCCGCCTCCCGCAGCTCCCGCGGCCGGGCGGGCTCCGCTCGGCGTCAGCTCCCTGGCCGGGGCCGCCAGCGCCCGCGGCTCGGCGCGCTCCGCAAGCTTTAGCTCTCGCTCCCCCGTCCGACCGCTCGGGCGCCTTGCAGTCTCGCCGGGTGCCGCTGCGCGCCCCGACTCCTTCCCCGCCTAGGCCCGTTCCCGGAGCCCGGGAATTGCCGAGCGAGCTCAGGGATCGCTCCCTGAGTCTTGGTGTCGGACACCGTCCGCCTCCACTCCTATCCTGGCAATGCAGTGGCGAAATACAGGGCACAAGAGACCTTTAGTGGCTCTCCGTCTTGCTTCCTGGTGACCCAGACTTTGGTCAGGAGAGTGCCACAGCCCAACGGGGCTGGGGACTGCAGGCGTGGAGCACGCCTTGGCATTTCCCGGCAATCCTACTCCTCTACCATCGGAGCTGGAAATGACTCCCACCAGTCTCAGCTTTGGCTGTTAGACAAGATAAAAAGGGCATAGCACCGAAAAGCAGAAAGGTGGTGGGTGATCAGTACTCACATACAGAAAGGTGGCCATTCGGTGTAGGACCTTCACTGAGTGAAGGAACTACTGGAGGCGGCGGGAGATGGTGAGGCCACCAGACACCGTAGACACAGAGATGGGAAGGGAAAACGAGGTTACAGGGAGGCTGCTGGGGTCAGCTGTTCTCATCCGCTTTTCCCACTCAGTTCCCTTCTCATCTTAAAGGTTGGGATCATTCTCGTTTTCTGGGTATATGTACCGAGACAGTAGGTAGTTTGGCAAGATTTCATAACTCGTAGATGGCCGTGCTGGGATTCAAACCTACAGTTTGCTTTGCGTGATCAGTCATTCTGTCTCTCCCAATGTTTGGGATGGCCTGCTCACTCTGGACAGAGCTCAGAATAGAAAGGTGCCATGTCCTGCCTTGTATGCTAATCTCTCTCTCTCTTTCTTTCTTTCTCTTTCTTTCTTTTTCTTTCTTTCTTTCTTTCTTTCTTTCTTTCTTTCTTTCTTTCTTTCTTTCTTTCTCTTTCTTTCTTTTCTTTCTTTCTTTTATTTCTTTCTTTCTTTCTTTCATTCTTTCTTTCTCTTGCTTGCTTGACATTTTGTTAAAATAGCAGAGGTGAGTGGTTGCTAAGGATGCGTATCAGCTCTGTTTTCAACACGTGTTCAGTGTTCAGTGCTTGATAAGGTACAGCAAGTACCCGCTTCGCCAGCCCAAGGGGACTTGAAAACATCCCGCTGCCTTTTCCTGGCTTGGTTTAAAAGGTCTGTGCTAATAAACCACTCCATTAACATTTGAAGAAAAACACAGATTCTTCTACACCCACCTTCCTGATCCTCTCCCTTTGAAGCATTAGCGATAATTTTCACAAAATTCGTCTGAAAGTTTTGACCTTTGAGTCATTCACATTGATTTTTTGAAAAAATTGTGGAAAAAAGTGAGGAGTAGCTTACTACAGAGTGTATGGAGAATCAGAAGTCCATAAAGTTCTAAGAATGGCTCACATAGAGTGTTTCAGCTGGGCGCCGTGGCTCACACCTGTAATCCCAGCACTTTGGGAGGCCCAGGCAGGCGGATCACCTGAAGTCAGGAGTTTGAGACCAGCTTGGCCAACGTGGTGAAACCCTGTCTCCTGTCTCTACTAAATATGAAAAAAATTAGCCGGGCGTGGTGGCGGGTGCCTGTAATTCCAGCTATTTGGGAGGCTGAGGCGGGAGAATCGCTTGAACCTAGAAGGCGGAGGTTGCAGTGAGCGCAGATCTTGCCATTGCACTCTAGCCTGGGCGACAAGAGCGAAACTCTTGTCTCAAAAAAAAAAAGTTTCAAAACTTTAAAAATTTAAGTGCCAACTATTTTTTTTCTGAATAATTAATCATTTCTGGAAATAAAGCTCAGACTCCAAAAATGACATAGGAAACATCTAAGACTGTGCAAGGTGAAGGATCTTTCAACCTCTAAGTAGATCCTAAACCCTTATATGGTAGGCTGATTTTTTAAAAAATGACTTTGTTACCTTTTATATTCTCTTGAAAAGCTTCAGAGAATAAGAGAAGTAGTTTTCTCTCACAAAAGGACTGGTGACTTATGACCTAAAGACAAGATAAAAAGTAAAAAGATTAATGTAGTCAACTTTTAAAAAATCAATAAAGGACTTACATTAGATCTGTTATTGCTGACCTTGCAGAAAATGTTTTATTTCAATCTTGAGTATTAAAAGGAAGAAATTTTAATGAGCTGCAAATCCTTAGTAAGTTTCATGTCCTGGAAGAACTCTTGCAGAAGGATCTTATTTGTGAGATGGAGGGTATAGGTTAAACTGTCAAAAACCAAAAAAAAAAAAAAACAGTTGACAGTGGTAATCTTTCAGTCTGGCTGAACTGGACTTCCAAACATGTTTCTTAAGGTTGTTGGAACAATGCAAACTATGTTTACAAAAGCATTACAACTTGGTGCAGGGGCAAAACTTACAGGACTTTGAAGTTTATGAAAAAGGAATATCCAAGAAAAGTTTTCTTTGAGGCAACATTTGATGCACTGGTCCCTTGTTCCTACTGAGTACCTTTACAAACTAAGACTTGTGAATTAAAATATCAGCTCCAGGACCAAATGGATTGGATTTGATTAGTGGCTCTGCTCCTATTTAGTGTCATGGGAAACTTGCTGTTTCCTCCTCTGAAAAATGAAGATAATGATAGTACTCATCTCATAGGGTGAGGATTTAATCATTTAATATACATTTAGCATTTAGAACAGTGCCTGATACTATTCTAGTATCAGAATACTACAATAATGCTATTCTAGGAATACTAGGAAGTGCTATGGAAGTATTAACATTTGCTATTATTATTAAAATAACAATTGGCTTTAAAGGCCAAAATTTACAGAAAAGATGAAGAGACAAATGCTGATGATTTGAATAGATTTGAAAAGTAAGAAATGATTAGATTTGGGAAAATAGTTATATCAGGCAAGGAGTAGAAGAACGCTTTTTAAATGAAAAACCTAGGTGGGGGACTTCATTGCAAATCTAGAGGGGTTAATTTATTCCACAGTGAACCAGCCTGCTACCAGCAGACCCAGGTAGTGATCATGACGACTCTGTATATGCTATTGATAAGCCCAAAGGTGAATCAGGTAGATGACACTACAGGACTCAAGTGACGGACACTTGCCGGCTTCCTAACTGTGAGTCTACTGTTTATACATGCATAACTTGTTAATTCTCTGCATTATCAGCTTTGTAAGATAAAAATATTACATGTTGGTTTTCCTCATATCAGAGTGTCCTGGCTCACATAATATTCTCGAGGTCAAGTGTGATATCAAAGTTCACAGCCCTAGTGATTTTTTAGGTCTCCATATTCTTTCCCCTTTCACTTAATTGCCATGTGATCCCCAGAACTAACTTGAAAGACACTCCCTGGCTAACTCCTTTTGCAGTATCTATGTCCTCATTGTCTATGAAATTAAGTGTAAAGCCTTTGGCATGGCATAGAAGGTTCTTCCCTTATGTGGCTCGGTCTGCCTCCCTAACCTCACTTCTGTTGGCTACCTTCTAATACCCTATGATCCGGGGTAGCACCTGCTTGTAGTTGCCCAGATGTGTCATGCTAATGCATAACCTTGCAGAGCTTGTTCCGTCAGCTTAGAATGCCTTTCTCCTTTTCTCTTACTGTGAAAACCTAATTCCAGCTCCAACTTCCTGCATTCCATGAACTGTTGTGTCTCCTTCTCCAAGGAGATTCCTTTTTCTGTGTTACCATTGCACCTGCAATAACTCTTTTGCCTGTACCAATTGTGCTCTGAATAATTATCTTCCTGTATTAACTTTGCTTACTAGACAACAATTGACTGTGGACACAGAAAGAGTATTATTTTTCACCTCTGTTTCATCAGCTCCTGTTACCATGCCTGGCACACAGCAAGTGCTCAAGTAATGTTTGTTGAATTGAGCAATCAGTGCACTGTCATCTTCTCACTCTACATTATTTTGTAGGTCACTGCAACTCCTTTTTTACCCCAAGCCAAATGGTATACAGCTTTAAAATTTTATTTATTTTATTTTATTTTATTTCATTTCATTTGTTATTTTATGTATTTATTTTTGAGACAGGGTCTCACTCTGTTGCCCAGGCTGGATGCAGTGGCACTATCATGGCTCACTGCAGCGTCCAACTCCTGGGCTCAAGCGATTCTCTTGCCTCAACCTCCGAAGTAGCTAGGACTACACTCATATACCACCATGCCTGGCTAAAATCTTTTTTATTTTTTGTAGAAACTAGGTCTTGCTATGTTGCCCAGGCTGGTCTTGAATTCCTGGGCTCAAGCAGTCTACCCACCTAGACCTCTCAAAGTGCTGGCAGCTACTACGGTTGGCCTTGAATCCAGCTTTATTAAGACACTTTCCTGCTGGGCCCGGTGGCCCACGCCTGTAATCCCAACACTTTGGGAGGCTGAGGCGGGTGGATCATGAGGTCAGAAGATCGAGACCATCTTGGCCAACATGGTGAAATCCCGTCTCTACTAAAATACAAAAAATTAGCTAGTCATGGTGGTGCGTGCCTGTAATCCCAGCTACTTGGGAGGCTGAGGCAGGGGAATTGCCTGAACCCAGGAGGAGGAGTTTGCAGTGAGCTGAGATCACACCACTGAACTCCAGCCTGGAGACAGAGCAAGACTCCATCTCAAAAAAAAAAAGATACTTTTCGTAAACAATCATGGTATCAGGCAGGACATGTGCAGACAGTCATTAAGAATACAGAACAGCTTTCAAATTCTCTCCTTCAATGGACTATTCAAGTCAGAAAGCCACTCTAAAACCCAAACGAACTCTTCATTTGATACCCTGACCCAGCCACATAAGGGAAGAACCTTCTATGCCATGCCAAGGGCTTTACACTTACTTTCATAGACAATGAGGATATGGATACTGCAAAAGGCGTTAGCCAGGGAGTGTCTTTCAAGTTAGCTCTGGGGATCACATGGCAATTAAGTGAAAGGGAAAAGAATGCGGAGACCTAAAAAATCACTAGGGCTGTAAACTTTGATATCACACTTGACCGTGAGAATATTATGTGAGCCAGGACACTCTGATATGAGGAAAACCAACATGTAAGGGAAAGTTTAGATGAAGGGTTGACATTTCACATTTAGCATGTTGTTTAACTTTTCATGAGCCAACCCTGACTTTCAAGAAATGAAAAGAAATGGTGGAATGTATCTGACAAGCCACAATCTAGAACAGAAACTGCTGCTCTTTTGAGGGATGCCATCTGAATGGTGCCACTGGAAAGTCCAGATTGCCTGGCACACTGGTAACTGATTCTGGGAAGGTCTGGTTCCAACTGGTGTCTGGGTTTAAAGGAGTTAAGTCTACGCTGAAGGCAAAGAGCGAGAAGAGGACTTAAAAATGCAGTTTAGTTTTTCCACACCACCAGGCATTTGTGCCAAGGTGGCTATGTGTGTCAGCCTCAGGGAATCCTTCGTCCTGAACACCAAGAGGAAGTCTCTCAAAACTAGAAAGGAAAGGTGTTTTCCCACATCAATCCAGCTTCAGGAACATTCTATTGGTAATATACACCCCTTCCTCAGAAAACAACTATGTTGTTAGTTCGGTGTGCTAACAACATAGCCTAAAAAAACAGGAAAACAAAATTCTGCACTTTCATATAATTTGGTAAAAAATCCTATTTCAAACTGCTGTCACCAGAGTACACAGATATCGAAAATACACACAGTGCAGTCGGCATTTGCAGCGCCTCAGCTTCCTGTGCCTGGTCTGTTTAGGCATCCTCATTTTCTGCAAGGTTATTCCCATCCTTGCCAGCATCAAGAATGCTTTTTTCATTTGGGTACCTTCTCTCCCTCTTTTGCAAGGGCCTTTTTAGGTTTGGGCTCTAGCTTAGGAGAAGCGGATTTAGCAGACAACCTTACAAGTCTTCTGTGGTCCATCCTTCACCTTGATTTCATCTTCTTAGCATCCCCTTCAGCTTTTCTCTTGGGCAGGTTGGCGACTGCAGTAGGATATAAGTGCTGGAATCAGAGATGCAGCAGCTTGCAGGCTTTGCTCAGTCCCAGGGTCACTCTTGCCTCTTTTTCACGCTGCTCTAATCTCTTGATGATAAACAATATTCATCAAGTCTAGAAATGTTCAAGATTTTTGAGATTCTAATTCCAAATGGCAATGTTTCCTATCAGATTGGCCCCAATTCTTTTTATTCATCTGAAAATTGGAATTTCATTGAATTCAAGATCTGCACTCTTATTACCCAACTAGAGATTATGCTTCTAGACTAGCAGTTCTATCATGTATTAAAACCATTAGCATATGTGTTATTGTTTGTTAATGGTTTATCTTCCTTACTAGGACTTTACTCCCAGAAGAGCTTTCTTTATTATCTCTGCATCCCTAGCATTTGGCATATAGTAGACTGTGTGTATGTGTGTGTGTGTGTTGAATAGCTATATAGAGTGACATATATGCATGCATATATATATTTTGATATACATATGTTGAATGGATAAAAGTACCATAAAAAAGTATATCTCATATGGACACTTTCTGAAAGTCTCTTAAAAAATACTCAAACTGGCTGGGTGTAGTGGCTCACACCTGTAATCCCAGCACTTTGGGAGACTGAGGCGGGCGGTCACTTTTGGTCAGTAGTTACAGCCTGACCAACATGGTGAAACTCCATCCCTACTAAAAATACAAAAATTAGCCAGGCATGGTGGTGCGTGCCAGTAATCCCAGCTACTGGGGAGGCTGACGTAGGAGAATCACTTGAACCTGGGAGACAGAGGTTGCAGTAAGCCAAGATCATGCCACTGCATTCCAGCCTGGGCAACAGAAAAAAAAAAAAGCTCAAATTTACTTTGTCAGTGTTCCCTTTTGATATAGGACATGCCTTTCTTAAGTAGATCACTGGATAAGACAGATATTACAGTGCCAATATAGGAATATTAAGGAAAATATCACCAGTTGCAAATTAAATTTGATGCAGGCTTGTTTGCTTTCAAAACAATACACAACAAATCTCCATTTAGAAATACATATCACATTGTGACCCAGTACACACATACATATAAATTGAAACAAAAGTTATACAAACAATATTTATTTGCATATTTAGCATATCTACTGCCTCCTGATCTTTTACTTTTTATTTATTTCTTTATTTTTAGTGCTAATTATGACCCACTAACTTTATTTCACAATCTATAATGGGTCACAACCTGCAATTTAAAATCCACCATTCAAAATAATAGTTCCTTCTGTGCATTAAGTATTTACATTTCATCAAAAGAGGGGGCATTAAAGGTTAAAATTGTAGGAGTTTCTAAAATTTATGAATACTCAGAAGCAAAAATGTAGATGATAACTTAATTATTTAATTTACCAAAATCATCATATATGTGTCTCTATGTGTATGTGTATGCATGTGTATGTGTAACTTCATAGGTTGTAAGTTTGGGTTTATGAAGAAGCTAGCTCTTTGTAGGTGGTGCTTTTACTTTTACTCTCAACCAAGCACAAGACCTCTTCTTGAGAAGCTGCTGGTAGTGAGAAATGGTCTTGGGTGGGGTGTGGCTTTTCTGCCGTTTGAATAAATTCTTTCTGAAAATAAAGCAGAATTGCTAACTAATCACTAATTACTCATTGTACATATGTGAATGAACTGTTTTTAATACTACACTTAAACTATTGGTTAAAGAAACAGATAGCTTAATTGGTTATGTCATTCATTAACTAAATAAGCTGAGGTTCTGTGCGCCTACAAGAGTCTATGGTTTATGACATAATTTAGATTTTTCTCAATGTATTTATCGACTTAATGTGGCAAAGCAGAGGTAGGAAACCTTTCATTTTGTTATTTTTAGTGTCAAACTAATCATTCATATTATTAAATATTTATTAGTGCCCCAAATCTTCCAAGGATGTATATGAGTTTGTTGTTGAGCTGATGATTTGAATCTTCAAAGGAGTTTCAGTGTCAGTCACTTACAGACGCCTTCCAGTTTTAAGCCTTCCATAGAAAGATAATGAGATCTTAGCTCCCTGCTGACAAGTCCTCTAAAGAAAGGCTGTCATACATATTTTCCTAGGTTGCAGATTCTTCTCCCATCTCTTGTAGTAAGCAGGGAGAAGGGAAAGACAAGAAAGATGGTGGTTATGCTGGGTACCTCCCTGGGCCACTGACAATACTTGTTCAAACTGGACACATTATTTTCTTCCTGACCTCTCATTTTTCAAGTTCGTGGTCTTTGAAGGCTTGAGAGTATCACATTAATGTACTTAGAATTGCTTAAGATTATACTTAACTTCCCTAGTAGACTTTCTAATCATTTCCAAACCCGTGTCTTAAAGAGTTTGTGCCTTTCCCCCACTTCAGAAGCAAATTAACATTTTCCAAAAAATTGTGTTTAAAATATCTATTTTATAACATTTTAAAGATACAAAACATATAATGAAGAAAAAATATGACCTATAATCCCATCACCCCAAGTTAACTTTTTATCACTCTTCATATTGGCTGTGTATTTTACTTTTTCTATATATGTGTGTGTATATCTATTTAGTTTGGATTAAACTATAGTATAACTCTGTAGTCTACCTTTCTCATTTAACAATATATTGTCAACACTTTCCACATTGATATATATTCCAAAAGGTGATATTTAATGACTGTGTAGTATTTCATCATATGCACATACTGTAATTTATCCAACTCTTTATTATTTGACCTTTTTATTGTTTATAATTTTTTATTATTAATAATTCCTTCATGACTATCCTTGTAGGTGTATTTTTGGGCATAACCATGACATTTTACCCCTTAATATAATTTCCTACATGGGGAATTGTTGTATTAGAAGGTATGAACTTTTTTAAAGGCTTTTGATATAAACTGAAAATCTACTTTCCAGAAATGTTTGAATTTTCACTTCCACTATTTGGAAGTAAAGTCACCTTGAAGGGACAAGATAGTTCCCAGGTCAGAGCAGGTTTTATTGACAGTCTCAACATTTAGCGAACTCTAGCAATGTCGTTGATATCAGACTGATGCTATTAAACTGACTTTCTTTTTTCTGGTGACTTGCCTGCCTAAGTAGTGAGAAATCCTTGTAGATACCTTGCTTTGGGTCCTGGGAAAGATTATTCCATTAACAGGAGGAGGAAGGGAAAGAGAAAGAATTGGTTCGATTTGGACACATTGGATTGAGTCACCTGTAAAATATATGAAGTAGACAATTGGAAATAAAGATCTGGAGCTTGGAAAGAAATTAGGGAAAGAGATGCACATTTTAAGTCATAGGAATGGATGTGATATCCCCAGAAAGGACATAGATTGCAAAGAGAGAAGGGCAAATGACAGAATCTTGGGGAATACCAACACTTAAGGGTCACAGAGGAGGACATAGCAGAAGACACCGAGAAAGAATAGTCAGAGAAATAGGAATCGAATTATAATTGTTAGGCTTTCCTTTTCCCACACAAGTTCTTTTCCTACACCTTGAAAATTCTCCCAGGCTCATCTTTAACTGCCTTCAAGAAAACATCTCTTTGTCAGAATCAATTTTGTCCTTCTCTATAGTATTTTGAGTGACTATTACCACAATAATAACGTATTGTGGTTATCATGGTTATCTTTGTGCATTTCTTAACCTCCTTATTAAACAGTTAATCAAGAAGTGTGAAAGTCTGAGAGTTTACCTACTTGGAAGCTAACAAGTAAGCCTGCCACACTTACATGGAAGCTGGCAGAAGATAAGAGACTCCTAGATCACAAAGTATTGACTGCTTTTGGCGCAGCAGTCAGCATGAACTTCATGTTCACACGAAGTCCCCTCTTTCCCCAGGTCTCATAGGGTGACTCAGAGAGGCCCAAGTAGATTCTGCACACAGGGTGGGCTTGTGTTATAGCAGAGATTAGGAAACCAAATCCTTTATAAGCAAACCTGACCTACCTTTTCCTCCAGAGGTAGCCCTTGAATTTGTTTTGCTAGACAGCACGGAAACTGCCCTCTGATCCAAAGGGAGACATTACCTCTACCTTCTAAGGCTGTTCACGATACAAACATTCTCGAAAAGATGAGCTAGAACAAAAGGTGTCAATGCCCCTGCTCACGAGATGTTCAGAAACCCTAGAGACCCATGAATATTGTCTCTCAATAGGTGTGCTTAATGTCTTGTATATTTTTATGTGCCACTTGCATCTCCCAGGTTAGTGCCTTGCATATGAGAGTTGCTAATAAATAGTTGTTGAAATAACGACTTAGAAATGATATCAACATCAGAGATAGTTTAGAGTGGTGGTCCCCAACCTTTTTGGCACCAAGGACTGTTTCTGTGGAAGACAGTTTTTCCATGGACCAGGTCAGTGGAGAATGGTTTCTGGATGATTCAAGCACATTACATTTATTGTGCACTTTATTTCTATTATTATTGCATTGTAATATATAAGGAAATAATTATACACCATCATGTAGAATCAGTGGGATCCCTGAACATATTTTCCTGCAACCAGATGGTCCTACCTGGGGATGATGACAGTGACAGATCATAAGGCTTAGATTTTCATAACAGGACCCAACCTAGATCCCTCACATGTGTAGTTCATGATAGGGTTTGCCTCCTATGAGAATCAAATGCCACTGCTGATCTGACAGGAGATGGAGCTCAGGCGGTAATGTGAGCAAAGGGGAGTGGCTATAAATACAGATGAAGCTTTGCTTGTTTGCCAGCCACTCACCTACTGCCGTGCGGCCTAGTTCCTAAGGGACCATGGACTGCTATCAGTCCATGGCCAAGGGTTGGGGACCCATGGTTTAGAGGATGTTCCCCTAGAATTATAATAGACAGTATGAAGGTTGCTTTAAACTTCTGATATAAGCTATTTAGAAAAATGGTTTAGTCATAACTATAACCTCCTTGAGAATAACAATGTATCTTAATCCTTTTTGCTTCCTTTAGTCTAAAACAGAGCCTAGAACATAATACTTGATCAACTAAGATATGTTCAATAAACTGGAATATGTGGACGATCTCAGCAATCTGAATGATGCAGCACTGACCAGGTTGTTTGCTCCTTCTCAGCACTTCCGGTCCTCTTTGGCAACAATGCCAGCAGTCTTTATATCCTCTAAAGTAGCTGAAGAAAGGAAAATGAAGACACCAATTCCTGCTAAATGTTTGTAAACTGGTGGATTACTCCTTCAGAAAGTTTTTTCTTTCTCTTTTTTTTTTTTTTTTTTTTACATAAAGAGCAGGCTGAATGTCAAGGATATGATTAAATGGGTTTTCTCATACCTTGTTCGTGGAAATGTAAATTGGTATAATCTTTATATCTGCATTTGCCTATTTTCAATGAGGTTTTAAATGCCTACTCAGCAATTCAATTTTGGAAAACCTGCCCTAAATAAATTAATCTAACTATAGAAAAGAAGTGTTATGCACAAATATGTTAAACCCAGAAATGTATTTGTAGTAGCATAAAATTTTAAGATTACTATTGAAGTTAAGAAAAAATTATACTCTGATGTGGTAAATCACTGCATAGATCATGGAAAGACATTATTACCAAGTCTTATTCCTAAGAAGTATAAATTATCACTATTCCTAGACAATTTAAATATTGGTGCCCTGTGTCTTTCCAAGGTCTCGTCCATTTCATTCAGTCTAGGTTATATGATTCATACCTGTCTATAAAGAAAGGTAATGAATTTTTCAATTGTTTCTCATTTTATTTGGGGTTGATTTTTTAATACACTGATATTCAACTGGAAGGAAGCAATCAAACTCTCCAGAGGAATGCATGTTCAATATTACAATATTTTACATTTCTAGTAGTGAGGGAAGGTATTAATTTCAAAATTATTTGAAGATCTAGAAAGCTGCCTCTAAAATTTTATTTTAATATAGAATCCTCTGATATTATTTGTACTTATAAATAATAATTACTCAAAGATATTGAGAGAGTCAAAGATTTCCTATTTATGTCCTGCTATTCTGCCCAGAAAACGTCAGTAGGTCAGACCAAATCAGGAAGTGGAAGGCAGATGACAAGAGTATTTATTTAAAGCTTATTTCATGTAAAAATGAAAAAATCCTGATGAAATCCATTTGGTGCATTTGGTGCTTTCAGAATTTTGTTAAGTGTTGCCACTGGGTTTGTGCAATGTCAAAAAGCAAATCCCACATCTGGAGGAAAGATGGCAGTAATTTAATAAAGCATTTGGCCTTTTCATATTAGCCATAATTCCATTTAGAGTTAATAAGGGTTTTTTTAAATTAGCAAATCTCTTTGATGTCAAGATATGCATTGACGTAGTTAATTTACTTTTATTTGAAGTAAGCGCTCTTGTGTCTCATTGACGTACATGTGAGATTTAGTGCCTTTGGTTTTTCAGAGAGCTCCCTCAGTAAGCAGTTTATGTCACCTTTTCTCAGGATTAAAAAACACTTGGAAGAGTGCAGTTGGCTAAGTGGGTCTTTCTGCTTTCTTTACATTGTATGGTCAAGGTATAAAATGAAACAATGACAAGGGAAATAAGGTTACTATCTTCTAGGATGAATTCATATCAGGTTCCCTGAGAAGTAAAGATGAGAATGTCCTGTTATACTTGTCTGACTAAAGCAACAGAGAAGTTTAAAAGACAGGATAAGACCTGAGAGAGAGAAAACCTGAAAATGGGGAAAATGAAAAAGGAAAGTCAAGGTGGTGCAAAAGAAGTGGAGAGCTGTGGGGTGCCTGAGGCAAAAACCGAGCTATGGACATGGGGAAGAACTGTGTTGCTGGGGGTTATCGGAACAGTGAAGGATATGCAGAAAACTTCAGTCTAAAATTTGGGAGCTAGGTTTGTGAGAGGAGGGAGGGAAGGGGGGAGGGAAATCATAAGATAAAATCTAATTTGTGGCAGTAAGTTTTATTTTCTTGAAAGTGGGTACAGGAATGTAAAATTTTCTTATGTCCTGAGAAATCCATTATTGATGTCTGAGACCCCAAGCCAAATTTATTTTAATCATCTGTAACATACACCAGTGGGAACATTGCTTCATACATATGTAGATGCTAATTTAAGCCAACACGTATTCCATTTTGATTACTCGAGTACAAACGTCTCACATTTTTCCCTTTGGTATGAAATGGAAACTTTTATTGTTTGGTCCAGCAACATGGGCTACAATATAGGGATGTGAAGAAAGATTGAATTGACATTCCATTGTGAAACATAAGTGTCTACAAGATTACTGTAAAAATCATCTTAAAAATTATGAGTTATGAATATGTTAGTTGTTTGGGGAGACCCAATTTTTGGTTTGGTCGATCTACTTTTCCTCTGTTTTCTATTTTATTAATTTCCAATACTTTATTTACCTTTCACTCTCTTCAGGTTTACTCTGTTGTCTTTTAACATCTGAGCTGAATTTTTAACCAGTTTATTTTCAATCCCTTTTATTCTTTTTTTTGAAAAATGAATATATCTATAGGCTCCAGATTTCCTTCTAAGAACCACTTTGGTTCCATCCTACATGTTTTGATATATCAAAATATTTTGATGTAACCAAAATAATTTGTAAATTCTATTATGAGTCCCTCTTTGATGAGTTATGAGGGATGTATTAAAACATTATAAACATCTTGATTTTTTTCCAATTATAGTTGACACTGGAACAATGTGGGGGTTAGGGGGACTGACTCTCCATGCAGTTGAAAATCCGTGTGTAATTTTTGACTTCCCCAAAACTTAACTACGAATAGCCTACTCTTGACCAGAACCCTTCCCAATAACATAAATGATCGATTAATACATATTTTATTTGTTATGTATTCTTACCATAATGTAATCTAGAGAAAAGAAAATGTTATTAAGAAAATCGTAAGGAAAGTATATTTACTGTACATTAAGTAGAAGTGGATCATCATAAAAGTCTTTGTCCTCGTCATCTTCACATTGAGTAGGCTGAGAAGGAGGAGGAAGAAAGGGGATTGATCTTGTTGTCTCAGGGGTGGCAGAGGTAGAAGAAAATCTCAGCATAAGTGGACCCACACAATTCAAACCCATGTTGTTCCAGGGACAACTGTATTGATTCCTAACTGTTGCTTTGTAGTCAAGAAATGTATTAAGTAGATAATTCTTCAAAATTCACTGGACTTCTTTTGTGACTCATTTGTGAGCAATTTGCATAAATGTTTTATGTATACTTTAAAGTGTATATTTTCTCTCTGTTCACTGCAGGTTGTTATACTCACTCATTTGTACAAGCTTATTAATTTTACTGTTGAAATGTTTTCTATCCTTCTCACTTGTAAAATTTTGTTTGCTTGATATGTTTGCTTCTGACAGAGATTTGTTAAAATTGCCTACTATGATTTGGATTTGTCAATTTCAGCTTGTAACTGCCTTGTTTTTTTCATTTTGGTTTGTCATTGGGTTCATAAAAGTGTATGATTGTCATATCTTTTTGATGTGTTGTTCCTTCTATTCTTATGTTATCCATCTTTATCTATATTTGCCTTACATATTGATATCCTATGTCAGCCTTCTTTTGGGTGATGTTTGCCTAATATGTATTTCCCATTTTTTTTTACATATTTCTGTGCCATTATGTTTTAAGAATGTCTCTTAAAAACAATGTGTAGCTGAATTTCCAAAAAACACGATCTGGTCTTAGAAACAGGAGCACTTATTGTGGAAGAATGCCAGGTCTACTTAAGCCGTTCCAATTTATCTATTGCCTTAATCTCTTTTGTCTGTTTTTTATAAAATTTCTTAGTGAGAAATACAAGATGCCTCTGGCTAACAGTTTTGAGCAAACAGAAATTTAAGTTTACACAGTAGCACATCAGGATGCCCAACACAGGCAATAAACCCAAGACTTAATTTGGTTTCCTTGTGTGCCTGCAGAAATTAGGATAGAAATGATTCTGCAGGTGCACTACAAGAACAATTTAATAAATTCAACTTCGCTTTCTATTATTTTTCCCTTAGGTTTTCATAGAAAACAAATCTTGGGAAGGAATTTTGCCATAATCTATGATGTTAAATGTTTCATACCCTCCCTAAATTGCAAACTCTTCAAAGACGGATGTGTCTTGTTCATGTTTGTGTATCTAGTGCATACAATTGAAGCTCAAAGGTTGACTTGAGCTAAGTCTTAATTTGGTGGAGGAAAGAAGAAAAAAATGGGAATTTACAAAGTGATTTTTTTCTTTATGACAAATTACTGTGAAAGAATGGCAATGGTGCTAGAATTTCCATTGTACTTTATTACTGATCTGAGTTATGGCCTCAATGACTGCTTTTTACAATATACGCAAGGATACTATTAATTTTTTCAAAATAATAAGTTATAGGAAATTTCAGAATAAAAATACAAAGTGTCTCTCTGTATAAATCACCACTCTGTAAGCTCTTTGAAAGAAGTACCATGGGTTCCCACTGTTAGGTTGTAACAGTGCCTGGCACATAGGAGGCTTTCAAGAAATGTTGGAATGAATAGATGAGTGTCATGCAAATCTCTATTAACCTTACATGAGCTGAAAACTTTCAGAATCCATACCATTTCTTTCCTTATAAATACAATTGAAACTCTACCATTTCTGCAAAAGATTTTTGATATCCCAAAGAAAGAATTAACCTTTCTCTTCTTCATGTTCCCACTTTGTCCATTCTGCTAAGTAGCACTTTTAATTTCACAATGCAGGTATCTGGTTACCCATCTGTTCCTATTCTAGCTTATGGGGGATTGTTTCTTAATAATTTTAAAAATCTGTTTTGCAGTTGCAAAGGCTCAACAAATCTTTCTTGAACTGGATTTTCTTAAAGTAAAAGTTAAGTGCCACTATTTGTTGAGTGTGTACTATGTTTGAGACCTTTTGCAAAAAAAGGTAAAGAAGTTTTCCCTTCTGTTCCCATAATAATCCTATGAAGTATGTATTATTAATCTCTTTTAATGTATGAGAAAACTAAGGGCAACAAGATTAAGCTAGTCATCCTAGGCCAAGCATCCAGTACACGAAGAAGGTGGGACTAAACTTGTGTTCTTTTCACCTAACCATGCAGTGCCCTTCACCCCTGCTTCCTTTCTTCCCAAAACCAGACAAAGCTTCTTTAAAAAAAAAACAAAAACAAAAAAAAACAGAGTCTCTCTCTGTCACCCAGGCTGGAGTGCAGTGGAATGATCTCAGCTCACCACAACCTCAGCCTCCCAGGTTCAAACAATTCTCCTGCCTCACCCTCCCTAGTAGCTGGGATTACAGGCGCCTGCTACTACGTCCAGTTAATTTTTGTATTTTTAGCAGAGAAGGGGTTTTGCCCTGTTGGCCAGGCTGGTCTTGAACTCCTGACCTCAGGTGATCCACTGGCCTCAGCCTCCCAAAGTGCTGGGATTACAGGTGTAAGCCACCATGCCCAGCCCCAAACTTAGCTTCTAAGGACATCAGTACATATTTCACTTCCTCCATCAATAGCCTCTCAAAGCACACCATAGAGAAAATATATAACATATTTGTCACTGAAGTCTTTTTTAGGATCACATGATTTACCTCTGAATGTATGACATTATTTTTAGTTGAGACATGTTTAACTCTAGGAATGAGTATTCCTTCTAGAATCTAACACCTAGAAATCAGGGATGCCAGTTATACTGAACGATCATCAAATCAGTTGTCCAGGGCATTCCTGGTGTGGTACCTGGGCTGCAAATCAATATTCTATATGCTTATAATCTCTGAAGGAATTTAAGGCAAATTCAAGGCTGATAATGAACATTAATGTACATGATGATGATGATGATATTCATACATTTGGCTTTGCAGTCATACATAGCTGCACTGTAATGTTTATTCTAATTCTTTGCTAGCTGAATACTTTAGACAGGCTACTTAATCTCCCCAGGCTACAGATTCCTTAGCTGTAAAACAGGGATGAAGGTACAGTACTTGTGGATTAAATAAGATAATGCCTATCCTATAACTGGTAATCATTATTGTTATTATTACCCCCAGAAATGCATGATCTTGAAAAATTATGAGTAAGTTAGATTTGTCTATATGGGTTAAATGTCTCTAGCTAATGCCTCTTTATTTAATACCACTTATTTGTCTTGGGACTACTCCCAAACCAATACAGAGACAAATGAGTGGAGAAGCTCCCCAGGCACAGGTTAATGCCCCAGAGACAGATTAAAGAGAATATGAATGCCGTTTCCTTCTATTCCTGTGAAGTGTATGGGAGCATTAGAATAGGATGTGACATAAATTTTATACAGATATTGTACATTAAATATACATACTATTACATCCCATCTAGAATTACAACAACATCAATTATGATCATTACCTGTCAGTCACTACTCTATAAGCCAAACTGTGCTTGTAATGAAGTCTAAACATGGTGTTTTCTCTATAAACAACCTCAGATGTCTTGTAGTGATCTATTAGAGGTTTTCTATATCCTTTCCCTACCCACTTCTGATCCTTTTAGGCTCTTATGAGCAAACTGTTGATCATGACTAAAAGCAGCTAAGTGCTTTCTTTCTTGGTGCTTAGCAGTTTGTCTGGAAGTCAGAAGACAATAATGTAACCCTTAATACAGACGCAGACCAAATTTAGTGAGTGAAGGAAAGTGCATGATACAAAGTAAAGGAAACATGGCCTTTAAGAAGACTAATGAAGACAAATATTTGCAAGGCAACCTTTAAGTCACATGGCTGTAAATGTTTTTCCTTACAAATTTCCTTTACAAATTACTTCTGAACCTCCAGTCCTGTAGGAAAAAGTTCTGAAAAAAATGAAATAAGCTAGTTGCCTAAATGACAGAAAGAGAATTTGTTTTTGAGACAACGTCTTGCTCTGTCACCTAGCCTGGAGTGCAGTGGTACAAACATGACTCACTGCAGCCTTGACCTCCTATGCTCAGGTGATCTTCCCACCTCAGCCTCCCATGTAGCTGGGACCACAGGCACATGCCGCAATGCCCAGCTATTAAAAAAAAAGTAGAGATAGGGTCTCACTTTGTTGCCCAGGTTAGTCTCGAACTCCTGGGCTCAAGTCATCCTCCCACCTTGGCCTTCCAAAGTGCTGGAATTATAGGCATGGACATCACAGCCAAGTACGTTTTAAGTTATGTATACTAGATATCATCTTATAAAGATGATAGAAAATTCTCTAAGTCCTGGAATGAAAATATGAGTACATTCTGAATTATCCCCCTCTCTGTTCACTACAGAAGAACAATCCTTTCAGTAGAGAGGACTCCTGTATTTTGTGGGTTTCCCATTAAACAGATGCTGCTTGGGCACTTACCTTGTTTTTTCTCTTGATGATCATTCACTTTGACTTCATAGTCACTGTTAAAGATTGGGTAAGTTCTAAAGAGATGCATTAGATCTCTCTCCGGAGCACAGTCAACTGTTTTTCCTCCTGCTACCTAGAAAACTGGTACTGCTCATTCTACCTATAGTTTCACTTTGGGGCATAGAATTATACAACTAGGAACTGTAAGAGGTTGCACCAATGTTAGTATTTTTGAAGCAAACATTATGTTGCTGATTTGTTTTATCAATAATATCCATTAGGAAAAGAAAAAGTATAGTAAGTCCTCAATTGATGAATTAGTATTACTCTTCAAACTATGTGAAAATTGCTTGATTATAAATTGCATTTCTAATGCAATTTACAATATGTGGTTGAGGCCCGTGGCCCACAATATATCCAATGAATATATACCCTGCTTATCTTAGAGATCACTAGATTCTGAATACAAATTATGGCACATTCCGTCTAATAACTCCTGCATTTATTTTTACCCGTACCTGCTCAGACAGGATATTTAGTTTCTCAAAAATTATATCTGAAAGTCCTCAAGGGATTCTTTAAATGTTCTCATGAGGCATTGTTATTGCTATTCCTATTTTGTTGATGTATATCATAGGATAAATCAAATAAATATGCTGGCTTATTTTAATTACTTGAATTTTTGGCACAGGAGAAAGGAAATACAGAAGTAAGATGAAAGAGGTTAAATTAAAATCTTGTAGTCTTGATTTTGATAGGAAGTATCAACAGGATCTTAAAAATACATATTTTCTATATCCTCTGAAAAGGCTGAGAAAAATCATTACAGTGGCAATCAGCATTCTTAGCACTTAGATTGTGTCTCAAAACACCATTTCCCTTGAGAAGGAACCCATACTCCTGAGGAAATGACTAGTTACAGATATGGGACAAGAATTCTACAATATGAACCTGAAGCATCTTGTCATATATGAAAGCAGGAAGGAATCCAAGACTCACAAAGATGTGTTCAAAGGACTCAGAAGCCACCTGGTAGGCTCTCACTGGTCAGTTCAAGCGTCAGTATTTAAATTGGATTGAAGCTGAGCATGATGGCTCATGCCTGTAATCCCAGCACTTTGGGAGGCCGAGGCAGGCGAATAATCTGAGGTCAGGAGTTTGAGACCAGCCTGGCCAACATAGTGAAACCTCATCTCTACCGAAAATACAAAAAAAAAAAAAAAAAAAAAATAGCCGGGCATGGTGGTGGGTGCCTGTAATCCCAGCTACTTGGGAGGCTGAGGCAGAAGAATGACTTGAACCTGGGAGGCATAGGTTGCAGTGAGCCGAGATCGTGCCACTGCACTCCAACCTGGCAACAGAGTGAGACTGCGTCTCAAAAATAAAATAAAATAAAAATAAATTGGATTGAAATTCATTAAATATATTTACGAATAAACTAACTGGTCACCTTTGGAAAGTACTAAATAACCGGTTAAATATTTTTAATATTGGTAAATAAAGAGAACAATTCAAGCATTATCCTGCCTATTTTTTATACAGAGTATCTTAGAGTAACCAGATAGTTGATGAGGTAAAATATTCTTTAATAGAAGGATTCCAAGTAGTCAACAAACAAAGACTTATCACTGTTATGTAACCCCTACCGAATTAATGGACCTGTGTGATGATCACAAATGCCTACTAGCATCATAAAAAGGAGACAATAAGTCCTTATGTGCTTCCTGATGGGAGTACCCAACATCATATGTGAAGTGGTCTAGACAAGACAATTGAGCCTGAATCTCATCAAGGCTCTAGATCTATCTACCAATTTATAGGAAATGCAGAAGAAAGAAGAACATGTTTAATGACACCACCATGATGCAATAAGTGAATCTACACAGTGGGACCTGGTTTCTTCAATAAGATACTCAGTGAAATTTTCAAGAAAAAAAAAGAGTTGAGAGGGAAACCTAAAGATTAAATAAACTCAAAGACAAACCACATAATGTCTATGTGTGGACTTAAACTTGATCCAGACTTAACTGAAATTTTGAGATAAAATTGTGAGATGATTGGGAAAATTATAACACTGACCTTTTAGTTTTGAAATTAAGTAATTATTGTCAATTTTTAGGTATGCTAATGTGCTATGGTTATGTTTTAAGAGAGTCCTTAGGTCTTAGAGATATATATAATTTTAAAGTTTTAAAAATAAAAATAAAATGATATCTGTGACTTGCTTTTAAATAATCCAGGGCTAAGGGAAGGTAGTAGATTTGGATATAAATAACACAAGATCGAGTGACTGCAAGTTGATAATTGTTGAAGTTGGGTCATGGATACGTAAGTGTTCATTATGCTATTTTGTTCTATTTTCTATGATTAAAAAAATTTAAATTGTACCTCTAAGTCATTCTATTAGCACAATGGTCATGAGACATCCACATGTTCTTCTTTTGTTTAGTCTTTCCCTCAACAAAAGTCCTTTCCTTTCAGTGCATTTTGACAGAGGCCTCTCTATTGCTGTTGAAATAATTATTCATAATGTGATGCTAAAAGTGCCTATCATAAAGAGAATGTCATTGGTCCAAGTCTAGGATGCTGAATCTTGACGTTCTCGAAGCTTCCCATATATTTCTACATCTATATATTTTATAAAAATGAGATCATTCAGGACATGCTGTGTGCATCCTGCTATATTTTACTTGATAAACTATTATGACTATCTTTTTTTTTCTTTTTTTTTTGAGATGGAATCTCACTGCAATGCCCAGGCTGGTGTGCAATGGAGTGATCTCAGCTCACTGCAACCTCTGCCTCCTGGGTTCAAGGGATTATCCTGCCTCAGCCTCCCAAGTAGCTGGGATTACAGGCTCCCGCCATCACGCCCAGCTAATTTTTGTATTTTTAGTAGAGACGGCATTTCACCATACTGGCCAGGCTGGTCTTGAACTCCTGATCTCTGGCGATCCCCCTGCCATGGCCTCCCAAAGTACTAGGATTACATGCCTGAGCCACCATTAACTGGCCTATTATGACTATCTTAATATATTTTTATAATATTTTAAAATCTTACCTGGTTTTCTATTAGATAGGTGAGGCTAAAACTTACAAAAATACTTTACTAAAAGAGCAAAGAGGAGAATACATATGAGAATGTACAAAAAAATATAATAGTCATCTTGTTGTAAGTCAAGGTTTCTGATGCTATTTAGCTGGATTGCTCTAAAGGTTTATTCTACACTTTCCTCCATTTGACTCAGAATTACCAGAGAAAAGGATCCCTGGCATGGGAGCTTCTTCTAAGGGCCTATAAGCCTATACATGGTTTAAGACAATATAATTATCACAAGATTTGATAACAAAATAGCATACTACAATCATAAGATTACTGTTTCTCCATCATTCTCAGCAAACTATTGCAAGGACAGAAAACCAAACACTGCATGTTCTCACTCATAGGTGGGAATTGAACAATGACAACACTTGGACACAGGAAGGGGAACATCACTCACCAGGGCCTGTTGTGATGTGGGGGGATGGGGGAGGGATAGCATTAGGAGATATACCTACTGTAAATGATGAGTTAATGGGTGCAGCACAGCAACATAGCACATGTGTACATATGTAACAAACCTGCACTTTGTGTACCTGTACCCTAGAACTTAAAGTATAATAGTAAAAAATAAATAAATAAATAAAATAAAGACCGGGCGTGGTGGCTCAAGCTTGTAATCCCAGCACTTTGGGAGGCCGAGACGGGCGGATCACGAGGTCAGGAGATAGAGACCATCCTGGCTAACACGGTGAAACCCCGTCTCTACTAAAAAAATACAAAAATCTAGCCGGGCGAGGTGGCGGGCGCCTGTAGTCCCAGCTACTCAGGAGGCTGAGGCAGGAGAATGGCGTAAACCCGGGAGGCGGAGCTTGCAGTGAGCTGAGATCCAGCCACTGCACTCCAGCCTGGGCGATAGAGCGAGACTCTGTCTCAAAAAATAAATAAATAAATAAATAAATAAATAAATAAATAAATAAATAAATAAATAAATAAAATAAAAATAAAAGATTATTCTTTCTTCAGAGGTTTTCATTGTACAGCAGGGTTTGAGGAGAGGTGAAGGCATTAGATTGGGATGCTTTTGCTGCTAATATTAGAGCAGGAAGAGGGACAGTTGTCAGGAGAGGAAGGATGAACTCTTTCTCACACACAGTGGTGTGCTGAGGCTGGCTCGTGGTAGCTCAAGAGCACCTATTGTGTGCACCTCTGTCCAACTCTATGTTCAGTGACATCATGTTGGTAGCTTGACATTGGCCACAGTGAGAATATTTACACAATGGACATGGGCAAATGCTACAAAGCAGGGGTTTCTTTTCTCTTGGAGATCCAACTGTTAAACGTCCACCAACACACCACTATCCGGATGCCACCTATTCTGACATGACAGTACTGCTCAGGCCCAGCACTAGGACAGTGTAAGAAATTGAGTCTAGTATGGGCTGACAGAAGGCAGAGTCTTAGGAAGCTATCAGTAATATCCTTGCTTGATTAATTTTAGATATTATCAATAAACTTCTTCTTATATTAGACAAGGATTGAATTATCTTATGCCCTCATTCCCATTCCCACATTCTCCCAATATTTATATATATTTTTGAGATGGAGTCTTGTTCTGTCACCCAGGCTGAAGTGCAGTGGGGTGATTTCAGCTCACTGTAACTTGCCTCCTGGGTTCAAGAAATTCTTGTGCCTCAGCCTCCTAAGTAGCTGGGACTACAGGTGCATGCCACCACTCCTGGCTAACTTGCAATCTTAGTAGAGACGAGGTTTCACTATGGTGGCCAGGCTGGTCTCGAACTCCTGGCCTCAGGTGATCTGCCCACAGACTCCCAAAGTGCTGGGACTACAGGTGTAAGCCACCGCCTGGCCTGTCCCAATATTCTTATATCAATATTCAGTGTTTACATTATTTTGACTATGTAAATATTGTTAACAGCTGAGCTAAGTAGAGTATAATGATTACATTTCCTTACATGAACTTTTTTGGATTTTTATGAATTATTGACTCATTTTTCTTTTGCTTAGTTTTCAATATATATATTAAAAATTATTCCCAAATTCAGCATATTTATAAAATAACTTTTGATATAATGTTCAGTAAATTCAAAGGCAGCAGATGATCTATCATCTGCTAGAGATATAGCTCCAACCTAGAGAACTTTGGGATCCAACTCCAACCTAGAGAGTTACTCTCTGTGTCTGCTATATCACTGTTGTTCTGGGACTTCGCTCTATTGCTTTCCAGTGTTGGAATCCCCTCTCTTTTGAATCTCATGTTTTATCTCTTGGAGTAGTTCTCTCCATCCTCATTTTAAAATGCGTATCTTCTGTCCCTCCCTTCTCAAGGAACAATGCACCTGAAATAAATTGGATTATTTTCATGTCTGAAAATGTCTGTTAGACCTTCTCAATTGATTTTCAAGACATTGCTCCAATGTGTTCTAGCTTTCAACAATACTATACTAATTTCAGAAATTTTTGACATTTTACATTATGAAAGCATTTACTCATCATTAACAATGTTTTGAAATTTTGAGGTGATGTGCCTTGGTAATGATTTTTCTCCATGATCCTTAAGCTAAAATGGGGATCCCTTTAGTCTAGAGATTCAATATTTTCAGTGTTGAGACACTGTCTTACACTATTTCTTTGATAATTTCCTTCAGTATTGTTTTTTCTTGAGGAACCATCAGTGACATCTTGCATTCTCTGGATTTCCTTGTAAATTTTCTTACGTTTTCTCTTGCCCATACATCTTTTAGTTCTACTTTCTTGGATAGTTCCTTGATATTACCTTAAAAATCTTCCACTGAATATTAAATTTAGACTCAAAATTTTGAACTTTAAAAAAATTATTGTGGCTTCTTACAGCTATTTATTTATTATTTCATGAATATAATTTTTCCTTTTAATCCTCTTAGGAAATTGATAATATTTAGACTATTTTTTTCTGCTCCCTGTTTTATTCTTTCATTCTTTTTTATTCTGTTTGGTTGTTTCAGCCATCATTCACTTAGTAAGCTTTCATTATTGTACTTTCATGTTTGAGATCAAAGCATTAAAAATAATTTGATATTCTCTCTACACGGACAAGGCTTTTATATGTATGAGTTTGCAGTAGGGTAATTGGGCAATAAGCTGACTTTTTTTACTGGGAGATTTCCAGAGTCCTTATCTGTATATCATTCCTCTGGAGGTATTCAGTTCTACAGAGAAGAATGTTATTGTAGCCCGAGAAAGGGCTTGGGTTAAGGTCCTGTCATTCAGCCTGCAAATTTCTATTTGATCTGTGTTTGGTATCTTCCACTTGTCTCTCTGAATGCACCTTCTACCTTTCTTTACCCTGCTGTCTGCCTCTGGAAGCCATTTTTATTACTCAAAGTGTATTTACTAGACCAATGGACTCTTTTCTCCCTTACTAACTGTGATTGAGTTGAACCAATGGGAAACCACAATGGGAGATCAAAAGGAGGGAAGAGAGAATTTATCTCCCCAACTCCCGTGCATCAGGGTCCTCTTGGGCTGGCTGTGTAAGTTAACTGAAGGTCACTACTCCCCTCAAGGCAGCCCTGCTAAATGACTCTTTCTGGGTCCCAGGAACTAGTGTCTCCTCTCTTGCCTTTGGGCCCAGAGGTTATATCTGCTGGGCCTAGAGATTGTGTTGGTTCTGTGGTTATCATCTCTTGCAGTTTTCTTTCATCTCATCCACACTTTTGTGGATAGTTCCCTTATGAATTTTTTCTAGAGTTATCCTGATTCTTTTTTGCCATCTGTTTTCTGCTTCAACTTTGACCAATACCGTGATTGGTTCCATAACTGACCCAAGAAAACAGATCCTTAAAATAGGATTCTGGGATTAGTTTCTCATATATCTGAGGAGTGCAGGAATAAACACTTTTCCAGGGAGAAATGCAATGTGGGTAATCAATAGCATTATGGTGGTGTCATTATGATATTCATATGATCACAGGTGTTAGCAGAGGATGGAGAGCCATAGAAGACAAGGGCTGTAGGAGAGCAAATGATGTGGCACATAGTTGCTGTGGCAACAATAGGGATTATACAATATTGTGGAGTCACTTGGCTTTTATGGCCCTAGAGGGCATACATAAAGAAAAAGAGAATTTAAAAGCTTTACAAATTTAAATTAAGAATATATGTGGAAAGCCAGAAATCCACCATGGCATCGTTAAAGCAGTCTCTCTTTTCTATAGTTTCATGGCAGATAGGTTTGAGAACCAAGCCTAGGGTACGGGCAATATTGGATAAGAAATGAGACCTCCAAACAGATAATATGGTCACATTAGCATCGTGGCTGCCTCTAAGAACTTTGATCCTCAAGCTCTCCTTAAAACTCATAAATTGATGCCAATTCTTCTCACTGTTTTCTCATTTCTTCTAAGCCCACATGGGAGTTAGTTCCCAACAGATCATGGAGGGAGAGGTAAAATGCCTATTCAAGGAGGATATCTTGAAAGAGTTACCTAATCAGCAGAAGAGTTTCTAATCAGCAAAAGCCTGGGAACATATATAGAAGTGCTAGAGCAAGAGAGATGAATCAATTTATTCAAGGTTTTGACTAGTGTGTTTTGAGCACCTGGGAGTGGCATTAATCATTGGCTTTATGTATGTGTACATAAAAATACATGAATAAATACATAAAATATTCATATTCTTATTTAAATTTTTCTATAAGTATTGGGGTACAGGTGGTATTTGGTTACATGAGTAGGATCTTTAGTGGTGATTTGTGAGATTTTAGTGCACTCATCACCCGAGCAGTATACACCGCACCCTATTTGTAATCTTTTATCCCTCTTTCCCCTCCCAATTTTCCCCCCAAGTTCCCAAAGTCCATTGTATCATTCTTTTCAAAATCTATTTATTATACTTTAAGTTCTGGGATACATGTGCAGAATGTGCAGCTTTGTTACAATTATATCATTCTTATGCCTTTGCATTGTCATAGCTTAGCTCTCACATATCAATGAGAACATAAGATGTCTGGTTTTTCCATTCCTGAGTTACTTCACTTAGAATGATAGCCTCCAATCTTATCCAAGTCACTGCAAATGCCATTAATTCATTCCTTTTCATGGTTGAGTAGTATTCTATCATACATATATCTCACAGTTTCTTTATCCACTTGTTGATTGATGGGCATTTGGGTTGGTTCCACGATTTTGCAATTGCGAATTGTGCTGCTATAAACATGTGTGTGCAAATATCTTTTACAAATAATGACTTATTTTCCTCTGGGTAGATACCCAGTGGTGGGATTGCTGGATCAAATGGTGGTTCTACTTTTAGCTCTTTAGGGTATCTCCACACTGTTTTTCATAGTGGCTGTACTAGTTTACATTTCCCCTAGCAGTGTAGAAGTGTTCCCTGTTCACTGCATTCATGCCAACGTCTATTGTTTTATTTATTTTTTTGACTATGGCCATTCTTGCAGGAGTAAGGTGGTACGGCAATGTGGTTTTGATTTGCATTGCCCTGATCATTAGTGATGTTGACCATTTTTTCATATGTTTGTTGGCCATTTGTATATATTCTTTTGAGAATTGTCTATTCATGTCCTTAGCCCACTTTTTGATGAGATTGTTTGTTTGTTTTTCCTGCTGATTTAAGTTTGTTGTAGATTCTGAATATTAGTCCTTTGTTAGATGTACAGATTGTGAAGATTTTCTTCCACTCTGTGGGTTGTCTGTTTACTCTGCTGACTGTTCCTTATGCTATGCAAAAGCTCTTTAGTTTAATTATGTCCCAACTATTTATCTTTGTTTTTATTGCATTTGCTCTGGGTTATTGGTGATGAAATCCTTGCCTATGCCAATGTCTAGAAAGGTTTTTCCAATGTTATCTTCTAGAATATTTATAGTTTCAGGTCTTAGATTTAAGTCCTTAATCCATCTTCAGTTGATTTTTGTATGAGGTGAGAGGTGAGGATCTAGTTTCACTCTTCTACATGTAGCTAGCCAATTATCCCAGCACCATTCGTTTAAAGGGTGTCCTTTCCCCACTTTATGTTTTTGTTTGCTTTGTTAAAGATCAGTTGGCTATAAGTATTTGGGTTTATTTCTGGGTTCTCTATTTTGTTCCATTGGTCTATGTGCCTATTTTTATACCAGTACCATGCTGTTTTGGTGCCTGTAGGCTTATCGTATAGTTTGAAATCAGGTAGTGTGATGCTTCCAGATTTGTTATTTTTGCTTAGTCTTGCTTTGACTATGCGGGCTCTTTTTTGGTTCCATATGATTTTTAGAATTGTTTTTTCTAATTCTGTGAAGAATGGTGGTAGTATTTTGATGGGGATTGCATTGAATTTGTAGACTGCTTTTGGTAGGATGGTCATTTTCACAATATTGATTCTACCCACCCATGATCACAATGTGTTTCTATTTGTTTGTGTCATTTATGATTCCTTTCAACAGTGTTTTCTAGTTTTCCTTGTAGAGGTCTTTTGCTTCCTTGGTTAAGTATATTCCTAAGTATTTTATTTTGTTTTTTTGCAGCTATTGTTAAAGGTGTTGAGTTCTTGATTTCATTTGCCACTTGGTCACTGTTGGTGTATAGAAGAGCTACTGATTTTTGTACATTAATCTTGTGTCCGAAAACTTTGCTGAATTCTTTTACTAGTTCCAGGAACTTTCTGGAGAAGTCTTTAGGGTTTTCAAGGTAAATGATCATATCATCAGCAAACAGTGACAGTTTGACTTCCTCTTTACCGATTTGGATGCCCTTTATTTTTTTCTCTTGTCTGATTGCTCTGGCTAGGACTTCCAGTACTATGTTGAAGAGGAGTGGTGAGAGTGGGCATCCTTGTCTTGTTCCCATTCTCACAGGGAATGCTTTCAATTTTTCCCCATTCAGTATTATGTTGGCTGTGAGTTTGTCATATATGGCTTTTATTACATTGAGGTATGTCCCTTGTATGCTGATTTGGTGAGAGTTTTAATCATAAAGGGATGCTGGATTTTGTTGAATGCTTTTTCTGCGTCTATTGAGATGATCAGGTGATTTTTGTTCTTAATTCTGTTTCTGTGGTATATCACATTTATTGACTTGTGTATGTTAAACCATCCCTGCATCCCTGGTATGAAACCCACTTGATCATGGTGGATTATCTTTTTGATGTGTTGTTGGATTCGGTTAGTTAGTATTTTGTTAAGGATTTTAGCATCTATGTTCATCAGGGATACCAGTCTGTAGTTTTCTTTTTTGGTTATGTCTTTTCCTGGTTTTGGTATTAGGGTGATGCTGGCTTCATAGAATGAATTAGGGAGGATTCCCTCTTTATCTTGTGGAATAGTGTCAATAGCATTGGTATCAATTCTTTGAATGTCTGGTAGAATTCTGCTGTGAATCTCTCTGGTCCTGGACATTTTTTGTTGGTAATTTAAAAATTACTATTCAATATTGCTGCTTGTTATTAGTCTGTTTAGAGTATCTAATTCTTCCTGATTTAAGTTAGGAAGTTTGTATTTTTCCAGGAATTTACCGATCTCTTCTAAGTTTTCAGTTTAGGTGCATAAAGGTGTTCATAATAGCCTTGAATGATCTTTTGTATTTCTGGGGTGTCAGTTGTATTATTTCCTCTTTCATTTCTTATTGAGGTTATTTGGATTTTCTCTCTTCTTTTCTTGGTTAATCTTGCTAATGGTCAATCAATTGTATTTATCTTTTCAAAGAACCAGCTTTTTGTTTCATTTACCTTTTGTATTTTGTTTGTTTGTTTGTTTCAGTTTCATTTAGTTCTGCTCTGATCTTGGTTATTTCCTTTCTTCTGGTGGGTTTGGGTTTGGTTTGTCCTTGTTTCTCTAATAGCTTGAGGTGTGACCTTAGAATGTCAGTTTGTGCTCTTTCAGTCTTTTTTATGTAGGCATTTAGGGCTATGAACTTTCCTCTTAGCACTGCCTTTGCTGTATCCCAGAAGTTTTGATAAGTTGTGTCACTACTGTTATTCAGTTTGAATATATATATATTTGACACGGAGTTTTGCTCTTGTCAGCTAGGCTGGGGTGCAATGGGTGCAATCTCAGTTCACTGCAACCTCCGCCTCCTGGGTTCAAGCAATTCTCCTGCCTCAGACTCCAAGTAACAGGGATTATAGGCACCCGCAACCATTCCTGGCTAATTTTTGTATTTTTTAGTAGACACGGGGTTTCACCATGTTGGCCAGGCTGGACCCTAACTCCTGACCTCAGGTGATCCACCTGTCTTGATCTCCCAAAGTGCTAGGATTACAGGCATGAGCTACTGCGCCTGGCCCAGTTCAAAGAATTTTAATTTCCATCTTCATTTTGTTTTTGACTCAGGGATCATTCAGGAGCAGGTTATTTAATTTCCATGTATTTGCATGGTTTTGAAGGTTCCTTTTGGAGTTGATTTCCAGTTTTATTCCACTGTGGTCTGAGAAAGTGCTTAATATAATTTCAATTTTCTTAAATTTATTGAGGCTCATTGTATGGCCTATCACATGGTCTATCTTGGAGAAAGTTCCATGCACAGTTGAATAGAATGTGTTTTCTGCAGTTGTTGGATGGAGTGTTCTGTATACATCTGTTAAGTCCATTTGTTCTAAGGTATAGTTTAAATCCATTGTTTCTTGTTGACTTTCTGTCTTGATAACCTGTCCAGTGCTGCCAGTGGAGTATTGAAGTCCCCACTATCATTGTGTTGCTGTTTATCTCATGTCTTAGGTCTATTAGTAATTGTTTTATAAATTTGGGAGCTGCAGTGTTAGGTGCACATATGTTTAGGATTGTGATGTTTTCCTGTTGGACAAAGCCTTTTATATAACGTCCCTCTTTGTCTTTTTTACCTGCTGTTGCTTTAAAGTTTTTTTGTTTGACATAGGAATAGCTACCCCTCCTCACTTTTGGTGTCCCTTTGCATGAAATGCCTTTTTCCATCCCTTTACTTTAAGTTTATGTGAGTCCTTATGTGTGAGTAAGGTGAGTCTCTTGAAGGCAGAAGATAGTTGGCGAATTCTTATGCATTCTGCAGTTCTATATCTTTTAAGTGGAGCATTTAGGTCATTTACATTCAATGTAAGTATTGAGATGTGGGGGGTCCACTCCATTCATTGTGCTCTTTGTTGCCTGTATATCTTGGTTTTTTGTTTCGTTTTGTTTTTTAAATTGTATTTTTGTTTTATATGTCCTGTGAGATTTATGCTTTAAAGAGGTTCTGTTTTGATGGGTTTCCAGGATTTGTTTCAAGATTTAGAGCTCCTTTTAGCAGTTCTTATAGTGGTGGCTTGGTAGTGGCAAATACTTTCAGCATTTGTTTGTCTAGAAAACAATGTATCTTTCCTTCACATATGATGCTTAGTTTCACTAGATACAAATTCTTGGCTAATAATTGTTTTGTTTGAGAAGGCTGAAGATAGGACCCCAATCCCTTCTAGCTTATAGGGTTTCTACTAAGAAACCTGCAGTTAGTCTGATAGTCCCCACCCCTTTATAGGTTACCTGGTATTTTTGTCTCACAGTTGTTAAGATTCTTTTCTTTGCTGGGCACAGTGGCTCACCCTTGTAATCCCAGCACTTTGGGAGGCCGAGGGGGGCAGATCACCTGAGATCAGGAGTTAAAGACCAGCCTGACCAACATGGAGAAACCCTGTCTCTACTAAAAATACAAAAATATTAGCCAGGCGTGGTGGCACATGCCTTTAATCCCAGCTACCCAGGAGGCTGAGGCAGGAGAATCACTTGAACCCAGGAGGCAGAGGTTGCAGTGAGCCGAGATCACGCCATTGCACTCCAGCCTGGGCAACAAGAGTGAAACTCCATCTTAAAAAAAAAAAAAAAAAAAAATTCTTTTCTTCGTCATCCTAACTTTAGATAACTTGATGGCAATGTGCTTAGGCGATGATCCTTTTGCAATGAATTTCTCAGGAAATTGCAAGTTCTTTGTGCTTTTCTTGTATTTAGATGTCTAGGTCTTTAGCAAGGCCAGGGAAATTTTCCTTGATTATTCCCCCAAATATGATTTCCAAACTTTTAGATTTGTCTTCTTCCTCAGGAACACTGATTATTCTTATGTTCGATCGTTTAACATAATCCCAGACTTCTTGGAGGCTTTGTTCATATTTTCTTATTCTTTTTTCTTTGTCTTTGTTGGTTGGGTTAATTTGAAGACCTTGTCTTCGAGCTCTGAATTTCTTTCTCCTACTTGTGCAATTCTATTGCTGAGACTTTTCAGAGCATTTTGTATTAAAATAAGTGTGTCCAATATTTCCTGAAGTTTTGATTTTTTTTTTAATTAATGCTATCTATTTCCTTGAATACTCCTCCCTTCACTTCTTGTATTGTTTTTTGGATTTCCTTCCACTGGGCTTTGCCTTTCTCTGGTGCCTCTCTGATTAGCTTAATAACTAACTTCCTGAATTCTTTTTCAGGTAAATCAGGGATTTCTTCTTGGTTTGGATCCATTGCTGGTAAGGTAGTGCGATTTTGGGGGGATGTTAAAGAGCCTTGTTTTTGTCTTATTACTAGAATTGGTTTTCTGGTTCCTTCTCATTTGGGTAGGCTCTGTCAGAGGGAAGATCTAGGGCTGAAGGGTGCTCAGATTCTTTTTTCCCATGGGGTGTTCCCTTGATGTAGTACTCTCTCCCTTTTTCCATGGATGTGGCTTCCTGAGAGTCAAGCTGTAGAGATTGTTATCAGTCTTCTGGGTCTAGCCACCCAGCAAGTCTACCAGGCTCCAGGCTGGTAGTGGGGGCTGTTTGCACAGAGTTCTGTGATGTGAACTGTCTCTGGGTCTCTCAGCTGTGGATACCACTACCTGTTCCGGTGGAGGTGGCAGAGGAGTGAAATGGACTCTCTGAGGGTTCTTAGTTTTGGTAGCTTAATGCTCTATTTTTGTGCTGGTGCTGGGAGGTGGCACTTTCCAGAGAGCATCATCTGTGGTAGTATGGAGAGGAACTTGGGGTGGGTGGGGCCCTATAACTCCCAAGATTATATACCCTTTGTCTTCAGCTATCAGGGTGGGTAGGGAAGGACCATCAGGTGGGGGCAGGGCTAGACATGTCTGATCTTAGACTCTCCTTGGGTGGGTCTTGCTGTGGCTGCTGTGGGGGATGGGGTTGAGGTTCCCAGGTCAGTGGAGCTGTGTACCTAGGAAGATTATGGCTGCCTCTGCTGAGTCATGCTGTTATCAGGGAAATGGAGGAAAGTGGCAGTCATAGGCCTCACCCAGCTCCCATGCAATCTGTAGGGGTGGTCTCACTTCAACTGTGCCCCCCACAACAGCACTGAGTCTGTTTCCAGGCAGTGGGCAAGCAGGGCTGAGAACTTGCCCCAGGTTACCCGCCTCCCAGCTGCAAAAGAAAAGGGCTTTTGGCCGGGCGTGGTGTCTCAAGCCTGTAGTCCCAGCACTTTCGGAGGCCCAGACGGGTGGGTCACGAGGTCAGGAGATGGAGACCATCCTGGCTAACACGGTGAAACCCCATCTCTACTAAAAATATAAAAAACTAGTCGGGTGAGGTGGCGGGCGCCTATAGTTCCAGCTACTCGGGAGGCTGAGGCAGGAGAATGGCGTGAACCCGGGAGGCGGAGCTTGCAGTGAACTGAGATCCGGCCACTGCACTCCAGCCTGGGCGACAGAGAGTCTCCAAAAAAAAAAAAAAAGAAAAGAAAAGAAAAGGGTTTTAGTTCTTCCCCTGCTTGTGAAGTCTGCACACCAGATTCACGCCCTCCCCTGAGTTCTGGCCAGGAAGCTTCTCCACCAGTTCAAAGCTGCTGGCAGTCCTCCTGAAGGATCCCTGTGAGGCCAGGTAGGAATGGCCTGCTTGGGGACCCAGCAAGCTCCCAGGGCCTTTCCCACTGCTTGCTCTACCCCTGTGTTTCACTCAGCTCTTTAAATTGACTCAACTCCAGATAAGGTTGGAATCTTAACTTTCAAACTAGACCTTCAGTTTCCCCAGTGAGGATGTGTGTTCAGTGGCAGAGGAACTCCCTTTCCCACTTCTGCAGTTTGGGGTCTCACAGTATTTGGGGTGTCTCCCAGATCCTGCAAGAGTAGTCCACTTCCTTCGGAGGGTCTGTGGGTCCTTTCAGGATTCCTGATTTATTCTCGCAGTCGTTCTGGAGCTAAAATTCACAATGCGAGCCTCTGCATGCTGCTCTGTCCATCCGAGTCAGAGCTGCAATCTAGTACGGCCTCCCATCCGCCATGACAATCCAAATCTAAATATTCATATTCTTTGAAGAACCCTACTACAGATGGTGATACCTAGCATAGCTGAGGTTCCAGATGTAGTATCTTTGCTAGTGCAAATCAATAGAACGACTGGCACCTGCTATAACAATACCTTCTTTTCTATTTCTGTTAGTAAGTGGAATCAGAAATGGCTTGCACTTACATAGCAGGGACAGCAATATGCCATTACAGTCTTGCTCCAGGGCTCACAAGTTGAGTTCTCCAGAAAGTACTCTCTGAAAAGGAGCTAAGCATTCAGGATGTTAATTAGCATAAACATATCCCCATAAAGATCAATACCTGTGAAAAGAGTATGGTACATGTTTACCTAAGGATGAGAGGGAAAATCTGTGAAGGTCAAGAGCCTACAATATTGAGGTTTATGGAGGACAAGTGGTCTGCGTCATATTGGGACATCCATCTGAGGTAGAAGAGAAGTTACTGTACCTTGTACCACGCAGAATGCTTTATGGTCCTCTTCGGGTTATTGAGGCAACATCTGCCACATTAGGCGTGCTGTACCAACCCGCTTACTGGGTACCTTCATAAGTTGACAGTTTTGATTGGAACCTGAAATAAGAAAGAACTCTTAGACAGTTCAGGCTGCAGTTCAGGCAGTCTTGAGACATGGACCCTGTGACCAAGCCAAACCAATGGTCTGCTCTGTCAGTGGCAGACAGAATTGCTATGCAGAGCATCTGGCAGCCCCAGTAGAAGAATCACAAGATAGATACCCTAGAGTTTTGGAATAAGGCTATGTTCTATTCTGCCAACAACTATTCATTAGAGAAAAAGATCCTGACTGTGCTGGTCTTGGAACAGATTGAATTCTTGACCATAGGATATCCAAATTGCCAAACTTCTGTTTTCTGATTCACTGAACCATAAAATTGGATGTGCACAGTGCATTGCATTATAAAATGGAAGTAGTATATATCAGGGGGTCAGCAAATTTTATCTATCAAAGACCAGATAGTAAATATTTTAGGCTTTGTGGGCCATATGGTTCCTGTTGCAACTATTTAACTCTGCTGCTGTGGCACAAAAGTGGCTATAAACAAGATGCAAATGAACGAATATGGCAGTGTTCCAATAAAAACTGTTTATTGACACTGAAATTTGAATTTCAGATAATTTTGTGTATCATGAAATATTATTCTTATTTTGATTTTTTCCAGCCATTTTTAAAAAGGGAAGGCCCATTCTTAGCTTGCAAAGAATGCAAGCTACAAAACAGACGGCAGGCTGGACTTGGTCAGTTCCTGGTATATATGAAGCCATACCTGAGCAGGTCCAGAAGGTTCCACAAACTGTCCCAGGAGAGCCAGTGGCTCCAACTGCCATCTGGAGTCTGCTCCTACTGCTTTGCCTTCAGCCCTTTCTATGATGAGTTAACTGCAGAGAAAAAGACACAGGCTCAGTTTATGGATGGATCTGTCTGGTGTGCTGGCAATAGGAAAACAGGGATGCCTGCTGTACCATGATCCCACTGCTGGTGGACTCAACCTCGAGCTGCATATACAGTTGATCACTTTGTGTGTGGAGAGAAATGGCCTCAGAAGTAGATCTACATTCACTCAAGAGCAGTTGATAATAGTTTTTTACACTCAGGAACTTGGAAAGGACACTATTGGAATATTGATCACAATGTGGAAGGGGAGATAGAGATGTTGATGGGCTTCTTGGAATGAACAGAACATGAACATATTTGTGTCCCATGTAAATGCCCATCAGAGACCATTCATAGTAGAAGAGCCTCTCAATAATCAGATGGGCAAGGTGACTCATTCGGTCATTGTCAGTTACTCTTTTTCTCCAGACACTTAAGGGCATGCTTAATAGGCTATGGTGACAGGAATGTACACCAAGCTGTACATAGGCTTACCAACTGTGTCTAACCATCATCAAAGTTGTTTGACTATTACTACTTGCAGAGTGGTGCAGATATTAACAGACTGTGGTTACTGTAATTGTCCATTAATAGTTAAAAGTGGACAAGAGAATAGCAAGAGATACCACAGGGGATCACTTGAATGACAAACATGTTTTTCTATGCCAAAACTATTTAGTAGCAACTTCATATTTTTATAGTGATTTGTTAACTCCTTTGGTGCCTATTGCCCTACTGGCACAATGATCCCAAAGTTACTAGATGCCAGCTGTAGATTTCAATTCAGTGAGACTCTTAATGTGTACCCTAAGAACAAGGGCCTCTGGACTCATAGAGCCTTGCAGAGATGAGAGGCACACATTCTTCAAGTGGGTCATGAGGAGTAGCAGTAGAAAGGGACACTCCTGTTTTTACTCCCTGATTCTCTGACCAACATATCCTATTGGGGTTACAGCATCCTAATCAGCATTAGTTCAAGGTACATAGTGCATCCTGAAGAACATCCAGTCATCATCAAAGAATGACATCTCTAAAATGGTGCCTTAGATTCACCTTTAAGAGTCTACTCTAATGCTGTATCAAGCTGCCATGCCCTGGATAATGATGCATATAATAAGACCAATGGAGTCCATGGTCATGAGCTCACTGACCTACCTCCTTTGCCAAACAGTGTCCGTTGGTACAAAGTAATGTGAAGCAGGAACACATGAACACGTTACACCTTACACTCAAGAACTCTCATATAGGTATCAGTCAAAGCATAGTCAGCAAAGTCAAACCCATGTTTGGAAAGCACGTCAATCCCTGTTGGTGTTAACAGTGTGGAAGGGGCCCAATAACTTGCCAGTACTAGGCTAATTAGGTTCCCTGAGGGATATACTGAAGTGGGGTCTCAGCATTGCCTCTATTGACAGCAGGCCACACAACATACCCAGCAGTAGAAGTAGCTAGATCAGCCTTGGAAAGAGGAAGTCCAACTTATTAGGTGCCTGCATAATGTGTGGATAGCCCCTGTGGCTACAACTATGTGTCCAGTGTACAAACATTGGTGAATCTGAGGAGAAAGCCAGCCAACATCTACTGGCTGACTCTTCCTCTCCACTTAGTTGTTTTGTGTTTCACCTTCAGTGGAGGCTGTCTGCTGGGCATTGATGTGTGATACAAAGATCCTCTCCCTTTGTACCCTCCCCCATAGGTCTATCCCCATATTTCGTCCCTCAGACCTCTTTGTCTTCAGTCTTTCAATCTTGCTCCTTTCAGTCCCTGACTAGCCAAAGTATTCAGCACTGCCACTGAGTCTATACATATTCTTATTTTGACTCCTTCTCCCTCCACCAAAAGCACTGCTCACCAGGAGGATTTTTCCCTTATCACTATTTAGGATCTTCACCCCCCACCCCGGGGGTGCTATAGTGGAATAGCAATCCATTTTTGGTTCCTACCAAAATATTGAGCCATGCCATCTACACAACAACCCTTGATCAACTGGTCATAGAGAACTCTGATAAGGCCATAGTAGCAAGCTGAAGGCAAAGTATATATGCAATAGTCATGGGTGACGCGTGGTTCTGGGCTACCTATTCATGCAGCTTACTTGTGCCCCTTAGATCTGCCTGGGCCTGATACAAAATGCATCATTTTCATTGTATGGCAGATTGCTCATAGGCCTTCTCAGTTTTATGAGTTAGTGGGTCTGACAGCACCCAACTCATAATGGGCACCTCTAGTCAAATACTCCCTTAGTGACCTTAGTGGTCATAGCTTGGTTTGCAACTAAACCTAATAATATGCCAGCAGTTGCTTTTAGCATGGTCTTAATTCAGAACTCTAGGAGGTCCATATTGCAGCTTCCTATTGGAGCTTGCTAAGTATTCCTTATGATTTATTAATCTATCATATATACTTCTAGTATAATGGGGTATACCTTGTCATACGGCATAAGCAACAAGATGATTTGTATTACAGCCTGGCTTATACTTGTACTACAGTCCCACCAGAACAATCTAGGTCCTCTCAAAACTGGCAGCCTTCTGCATCACATGGTAAATGGATTGGAACAGTATTCCCAACCATAGTATGTTGCCTCCAAAACATGAAGAGGCCTACCGAATGCTATGTTTCATGGTGTTAGAAGGTGCCGAGATTAATAACTTGCCCCTTACCTTGAAGGCAATGTCCTGGCATGCCCCAGACTATTGGACTCCTGAAAAAGTCACTGTTGTGGCCTTCTTTAAATTTTTATAGAACTTATATCCCTCCCTCTGGAATACCTGGGTCTTACTAGACCATCCAGAGTACTTATTGCTTCTTACTCATCTGGTGTGATTAACATGATATCAACAATATAGCAGACATATGTAATGTTCTCTAGAATGTTCAGATGGTCCATGTTCATTTGGCCCTTATCATGATAAAGGGCAGGAGAGCCGAAGGACAAGACTGCAGATATAATCTGTTGTCCATCTCGGTTAAATCTGAATTGCTTCTGATGCCTCTTTCTCATGGGTATTAAAGGGGATGCATTCAATAGTGCATTCAGTACCAGAAGCTGAGACTGGAGTTTATCCTTGGTTACATTTGTGGTGGTCCACTGTCTTCTACCTATCCAGGTTTTCTGAGGGCCAGACTGGCAAAATAAATAGGAGTACAATAGTGGGACTAAGACCTCCCATTCTACCCAGGATGTGGCATTGTTTTTACGTTACTCTCTTGGCAGAGGCTGGGGGATAAATTGGAAGCAGAGATTGTTCCATAATAACTTTAGCTTCCTCCTGCCACGGAATTGATAGGGAAGGAGGTCATTATTTTTCAGAGAGAGAGAAGCCAGGTGTTCGGTTAAGACCATGAGCCAAACTGAAAGTAACACTTTATTTACTTACTTTGACAGTATAAACAAGAGGCTAAACAAGAAAGGGTGACAGCTCCCCAATGTCCCACTTACCCCTTATGAAGTGGCACGGGCAAGGGGAGAATGCGTCCATACTGACTAGGGGATTGTCTCATGCTGGAAGAGCTCCGAATAAAAAGTTCCTGCTGTTTTATGGTCTCTGGGACTGGTGAGGAGGAGAGGTAGAAGGGCTAGTGGTAGAAAAGTATACAGTCAGAAAAGTTCTGAGTCGGACTGGAAAAAAGTGTTCAGGGCCCCTCAATAAGGAGGCTTTGTCAGAAGCATCTGAACGATGTCTCACCGGAGGCCTGTCCCAGTAAAAAGCCTTCCAAATGGAGGCGCCAAGGCGGGAATACAGACATGCACAAGAGCATGGCTGACTCAGGGGGCCTGAATTCTTGCCTGTAACTCCCTGCAAAGGTGGCAATGCAGTAGCTGTGCACCGAGTCTGGTATGGGAAAAACAGATACCCTCTCCCGTCCCACGCTAGCACCCACCCTCCTACCTCCCCAGCCTTTGAAATTACCTCTGATAGGGCCTGGAAGATTACACATAGGATTTTGACTTGTAGCCAATCTCCCCAGTTATTGTGCTGCCTGGATAATTGATTATGGGGGAAATTGGGTTGCTGCTACACCATGGAAAAAGGAGGACTATGTCTGGAACTCAGAGGGCTTTTTTTTTTTTTGGAGGGTGGGGCCTGTACTCCTTTTTGTTTAGCATTCCTAATGTTTTTATTGATAGAAAACTGAGACAGTTTAATAAAGACAAGACCACCAAAGACTCGTGTACACAAATGAAGTTTTTGGTCTCTACCAGGTAAAGAAGCCCATCCAACTGAGGTGCTGGCAGACAGTAAGGGGAACATGGAATGGGTAGAGGAGAGAGGCTGTTCCGATGACTAGCCTAAGACACACAAACACGCACGCACACACACACACACCAGTAGTAGTTATGCGTACACCATGTAATTGCTAAATGTCACCTAGCTAGCCATTGCTAAATGACTAGCCTAGACACACACACACACACACACACAGCAGTAGTGGTTATGCGTACACCATGTAATTGCTAAATGTCACCTAGCTAGTCATTGCTAAATGACTAGCCTACATACACACACACACACACACATCAGTAGTAGTTATTCATACACCACTAGACTAGCCACACACACACACACCAGTAGTAGTTATGGATACACCATGTAATTGCTAAATGTCAATCATTTAGCAATTCAACGTGAATTTTGTATTGAGAGAACAACATATCCTACTCTACCATTCTATTCCAACTGCTTTTGCGATTACATGGCATAAGCATGCAAACCTGCTATGATTTTGTAGCTGATGGAACTTCATGTGTACTGTGGCTTGAGACACAAAGTTTTCAAATGAATGGAGAAGAACAGGGGATGTGGAGGGGCAGAAAATGGGGACTGTGCTAGATAGCTTCCATTTGTCCTTCTAGATCCTTTTGCCATGTTTTCCCACCATATTCTTTGCTCCAGGAGGCAGTTCTGTATAAATTACATCGAAAATCCTCCTTGCCTTCTGTTTTCTCATTGGGCTTGGCCAATGAGGAGATGAAGTAGGATATTAGGAGGAGGGAGGGGTATGAGGTGAGGGTATACATTTTTTCAGCTTTCTCTCTGCAGGTTTGCTTTAAGTTGGCTGTGACCCTTGCCCAAGGTCATGGTTTCTCCCAAAGTGGTCTCTTTCCCACAATACTCCCCTTTGGGTTTCCAGTAACTGCTCTCTTCCTTCATTCTTCAGGCCTAGGGGTATTAACAGCTCCTAGCCCCTGGGTTCTGTGCTGTCTTTTACATTTTCCTGCACTTTATTCATGGCTGTGTAAATAGTTCTTTTGGAAAACCTGGCTTGAATTATCCCCATTTACTAAGATGCTTCCTGGCTCACCTTTCTTCAATGGAGCCTCCATACTACTATAAGTGATATTTCTGAAAGGCAAATTTTAGCATACCCCTCCACTTCCTAAGAAGGATGTTTACATTCCTGGCATGATTATCTATTTAAGGACCACTCTCCAGCTACCTGACACCGTTTCCTCCTGCACATTCTGCCTTCCAGCAACACTGAACGATGTACAGCCTCCTCCCTGGAGGAGATTCTCTTTTTGCTCACTAAAAGATGAGCTAGAGTTCTTGAATGTCTATGGTCTGTTTCTTCCTTGGGCTTCAGAGTAACTGGTCTAAATCATTCTCCTTTTGGAGTAAAATCTTCCCTTCTTCCCTTGGATGTCATCATTTCCTCTGAGTTTTCATCCTTCCTTCTTTCCACTGTAGAAAACCTTCCTTGTGAGAGGGAGCAAATCTTTTTTTGAATTTCTGAACTGCCATGATACACTAGAGACCCATAGTAATTTAATTATTCCTCTGATTCCAGCTAAACTCTCAAGAAATCTCTGAGTAAATACATTATCAGATTAGGGTTTTAAGCCCACACTTATTTTAAGAGGCAACAAATTAATTAAAAATTAATTTGATTAAAATCCAGAATGCATACAAGCTCAGCAAATAGAACTGTCATACCATCACGTATTGTCCACGAGTTAAGCTAGTCTGCTGCTTTTAATACCCTAAAACTGGATAGAAAGCAATAACTGACTTAGGCCAAAATACAGTTAGGTAGCAAGTATAACTTCATACTCTTTCATGCTATAAAACCTAATATACATACAGAAAAAAAAACCCTCCACAAATAGGCTTAATTTTTAGTTCAGGTTATAGTAGCCAATAGAGTTAGAATTGAGGGTTTAATTATTATAATTGATTAGTATGAGCCATGCTGCTCTGTGGCCCCAGACTGTGCCACAAAAATATCTGCTGCAAAATGAATGTCTGCTTTTTATATAAAAAAGTGCTGCAAATTATAATGTGTGTTTGTATACAAAGAAAATTAGTGTATCTTTTCTCTTTTTATAAAAAAAAATAAACAGGACCAAAAAAGCCATAGATATAGTGTCTAAGAGCTCTTTTTAATAATGATTTTTCAATTTTCTCTTTGAACAAGCTTCTGAGTACCTCCCTTGTACTTCCATAGGCAAGAGTAGGAACGAAGCAGAACAGATGATTCATCTTATGTGACTTGGAGTCTGAAGGCTTCACCATAAGCTCATATTGGCCTTTAGTCCAAATACTGAATACAAGAGCAAATATACTTATATTAGCATCTTTTCGCTTGTTTTCATGTGATTTGGATAAAAGTGAAGAAGACTGGATTGCTTGCTGGAATTCAGGGGAAAAATGTCAGTTTAGCCCAGTGCAATCATTCAGCATGAATTCTGTATTGAAAGAGCAACATATCCTACTCCACTGTTCAATTCCAAATAATATTTAATTGCTTTCTGAACCTCTTCCAACTTCAATTAGTGTTAATTTAGTGTGTAACTAAATACATTACCCTAAAATAATTAGGAATGGTACAGTGTCCTCCATAACATATGTGATTTGTATTAGCAGCCTTGGTTCAGAAAAGTCTTAAGCTGGGAAACATACACAGACTACTCAAAATGATCTCTCAACCTCACCCTCTCCCCCGTTCCCCCAACCCAACCCACAAGACCAAACACAAGGACTTAATTAGCAATAGATTCTTTTAGTCATTTATGGGGCACAGACTCTTATTGGTTATATAGGATATAGTCCAAATGCCTTGGCGTGATATACTAGGCCCTTCATGATCTGACTTCTACTTCATCCTACACTCCAGTTCCAGCAATGTGACATGGTTTTCTCCCACACCTCTGTATTGTTTTTGTAGTGCTATCTCCCTTAAATGCCCTTACCATCTAACTGAATCACTTGACCTCCACCTCCCCACACTTTCATCCCTGCTGGACTGTGGTTTAGCAGTGGCTTTGCTCCTCTGACCAACACCACAGCTCCCATGGCTACAGCTTTTGCTTGACACTGGAAACAAACCTCTGCATCCTTTTCAGCCTGGGGGTGTTAACTTCTTCCCATTCCTGTTCATCCTTGGGACCTTCACCATCCCTGTGAGTCCCTTTAACCCTGCCCTGTCTCGTTAGATAGTCCTTCCAGTAAACACTTGTCATGTAGCCTTTGAGTGTGCTCTCTCTCTCTTGCTGGGACAATGACTAACACAGTTCGGTTCTTTATGACACCACCTCTTTGGGTAGAATTGAAGTTTTTTGCTCTCACTGAACTGCAGACTTACATCACACAACCAGGCATATTTGATTGCACCATTTATTAAGAAGTCTATGTTCGGCCGGATGCAGTGGCTCACACCTGTAATCTCAGCACTTTCAGAGGCCGAGGCGGGCAGATCACTTGAGGCCAGTAGTTTGAAACCAGCCTGGCCAAAATGGCGAGACCCTATCGCTCTTAAAAATACAAAAATTGGAGATTCAGTGGGACAGAAGAATGAGAAATGACATAAGGACTGTCGAGGGGCATGAGGTTTCACGATGGTGGGGCTGAGGGGTTGAGCGGGAGGCTGAGTTGAAGGCCCTTACGAAGTGAAAGAGGCTGGGAATCTCCCCCTCCTGGCTTCTTGCAGTCCTGGGAGCACAGCAGAAGTGTTTTTCTGTTTCTCTTTCTTTCTTTCTTTTTTTTTTTTTTGAGATGGAGTCTCGCCCTGTCGCCCAGGCTGGAGTGCAGTGGCCGGATCTCAGCTTACTGCAAGCTCTGCCTCCCAGGTTCACGCCATTCTCCTGCCTCAGCCTCCCGAGTAGCTGGGACTACAGGCGCCCACCACCTTGCCTGGCTACTTTTTTGTATTTTTTAGTAGAGACGGGGTTTCACCGTGTTAGCCAGGATGGTCTCGATCTCCTGACCTCGTGATCCACCCGTCTCGGCCTCCCAAAGTGCTGGGATTACAGGCTTGAGCCATCGCGCCTGGCCTCTTTTTCTTTTTGAATGAACAAGTAAGTCATACAAATTGTCAACATGGGAAGGAGATCTACATCATCCACCAAGAGTGGAAAATTTATGAACCCCACAGACCAAGCCCGAAAGGAAGCCCAGAAGAGAGAATTGAAGAACAGAAAACAGCTCATGATGGTTCCAGCTGCAGTTTTAAAGATGAAGCATCCCAAACAGATGATCCGAGACGTGGAGAAATTGGATGAAATGGAGTTTAACCCAGTGCAACAGCCACAATTAAATGAGAAAGTACAGAAAGACAAGTGTAAAAGTAGCTTCGTGAAACCTTTGAACATATTCTATGACTCTATGAAAAAGAGAATGCAGATATTTAGAAAGAATTGAGAAAGCTAGAAATAGAGTATGAACAGAAGAGGGCTCAACTTAACCAATATTTGGATGCTGTGGAGAATGCTCAGCATGTGGACGTGGAGAGTATTTCTTCACCAGATATGCCGCAGGCTCCTTCTAACGTTTTGATCCAGGACATTCCACTTTCTGGTGTCCAGTCACGCTCCATCCTTAAGAAACCCTCAGCCTATGGACCTCCAACTTGGGCAGTTTCTATCCTTCCTCTTCTTGGGACATGGTGTTCCACATTTGCCCCCTGGCAGAAAACTTCTTGGTCCTCCCCGTTTTCCACCTCCTTCTCAAGTTGTGCAGATATATGGCCATAAAGTGGGTTTTGCCCTAGATCTTCCCCCTCCTAGGTGAAATGACGACATGTTACGTAGTCCTGAAATTGCCCAGCGAGGTCGTGATGATGATGTTTTTAGCACCAGTGAAGATGATGGCTATCCTGAGGACATGGATCAAGATAAGCATGATGACAGTACTGATGACAGTGACGCCGACGGATCAGATTGAGAAAGTGTGCACCGTGATGATGGTGAGAGACACAACAATGAAGAAAAGAAGACAGGTCTGAGTGTATGGTTTGCAGATATACCTGGAAAATCGAAGGAAAAGAAGAGCATGAGGGAAGTGACTCCTCTTCAAGCCACAATGCTTCGTATGGCAGGTCAAGAAATCCCTGAGGAGGGACGGGAAGTAGAGGACTTTTCAGAGGAGGATGATGAAGATGATTCTGTTGACTCTGAAGCAGAAAAGGAATCATAAAAACAGCATAAAGAGGAATCGCATTCTGATGGCACATCCACTGCTTCTTCACAGCAGCAGACTCCCCCTCAGTCTGTTCCTCCTTCTCAGATACAAGCACCACCCGTGCCAGGACCACTACCTCTTGGACCACCACCTGCTTCACCATCACGGCCTCTTAGGACACCTATGGACCTTCCTCCTGGACTGCCTCCAGGAGCTCCTCCTGAGACCACCTGGAATGCCAGGACTCGGCCTTTACCCTGACTTTTACCTCCACGACCACCGACTTTTACTACCTCTCCTAGGTCACCTCCAGGTCTGCCTCCTGGTCCCCTTCCTCAGGGACTCCCACCAAGGATACCTCCCCCTGCACCTCCAGGTATTCCTGGAGTTTGTAGGCTTCACCATAAGCTCATTTTGGCTTTTAGTCCACATACCAAATACAAGAGCAAATATACTTACTAATGCAAGTATATTTTGTCCTGGCATGATGCACCCACCTTTGGTGCCTCCCGTTGGGATCTGCACCCCCTGGACTTTTGCAACCAGCTCCTTTGCCAAACCCTGGAGTTTTAAGTGCCCCACCCAACTTGATTCAGCGACCCAAGGTAGATGATACGAGTGCAGCCACCACTGAGAAGAAAGCCACAACAACCATCAGTGCCAAGCCACAGATCACTAATCCCAAGGCCGAGGTTACTCGATTTGTGCCCACTGCATTGAGAGTATGTCGGGAGAATAAAAGGGCTACTGCTGCTTCCCAAAGAAAGTTAGAGGATAATTCTCCTGTGCCTCTTGCCAAAGCAGCACCCAAATCTGGTCCTTCTGTTCCTGTCTCAGTACAAACTAAGAATGATGTCTATGAGGCTTTCATGAAAGAGATGGAAGGGCTACTGTGACAGCTTTTGATGCCAGAACAGGCCTCTGCTCACAACAGTAGCCCATGGAGAAAGAGGCCCTTTTTAAACTTAGATGAAAGAGCTGCTTCCATTGTCAGGGTATTTTCTAATTTCAGTTCAAGGAATATCCTAAAATTTAGCCTTGTTCAGAATTTGCTGCACGTAAAAGAGGGTATTTCATTCAGAATAGATCAGTTATTGAAGCAGTGCTGCTAAAATCCATTCCGTTTCACACGACTATCTTCATCCTGTTTCTTCCCCTTTGGAAATTTGTGATCAGGGGGATCTTAGTTGCTTATTTGTTTTGACTGTCTTCTTATGTGCTGTGGACACTGGAGTAGAGATTTCTGAAAAGCCAGTTTATTTCATCTTGCCTTTTGTGTTTGGGTTACTTTTAATATTTTCCTATAAAATATTTTGCAATATTTTACTTGTAATAAAATAGATCATAATGTCATGTCCTAATATAAGGCAGCATATGTGGGAAGAAAATGTACAATCCTTTGATTAAAATCATTTTGCACTGACACGTGTATATACATATATACACACATATACATATATACATATATATTATATATATATATTAGCCAGGTGTGGTGTTGAGCACCTGTAGTCCCATTTACTTGGTGGGGGGCTGAGGCATGAGAATCACTTGAACCTGGGAAGCCGAGGTTGCAGTGAGCTGAGATGGTGCCACTGCACTCCAGCCTGGGGGATAGAGCCAGACCCTGTTCAAAAAAAAAAAAAAAGAGTTTATTTTTCTCTAGAGTCAAATGAATGCCTCTTAGTATCAACAGGGTGGAGCAGTGCCTGATGTATATTTAGTCCTCCGTAAATATTTTTAATAAATTGATGAATATCATAAATAGTATTATTATTCACAATAACATTTTTCTTAATATTTTTATGTGGCAGTTTTCTTACATTATCTCATTTAACACAATATTTCTGTAAGGTGGGATTAACATTCTTGTTTTATAAATGAGTAAACTGAAATTTAGAGAGTATAAATAGTTGGTCCAAGTCATAGTAAATGAAAGAATAAACCTAGGTCTTTTGAGTGGTTGATATTTTGCTGATATTTTCTAAGATTTCCTAGTCCCATCTTGAACCTCATTCAGGTACAAATATCTGAGTATTAATGACACTAACATGGTCATTCACACAGTATAAGATGTAAATTTTGTGGTATTATGTGCAGATTTTGAAAGATTTAATAGGAGAAACTTTATACAGTTTATACATTTGTTGATACGTCACACTAATTATCTAATGTTTATTTGGAAATGAGCTAATTCCTTTGCCACGGGTGGGACCATAAAGTAGTGGGAAGGGCTGGGGAAACAGTAATAATCCATTTGGAGTAGATTTTAGTCATCTATTCACAGAAGAAAACCCCACACCTTAGACCAGGCCAAGATCTACCAAACCATCAATGCACTTAAAATGCTTACTCCTTGATCATTTGATAGTGAAACACGTGGTTTACAGGGTTCATATTATATACTAATCTCGTTTGTTATCATTTAAATAAAAATTCTGGAGCCTTCTTACTGTGGGTCAGCTCTGCACCTGGTCTGTGCTCCATATATTTGCCCTCTCACCGAAAGACTCACACTGATGTTTAAAATGCCAAGAATAGAAAAGTGTCACATATCACTTATCAAGTGATATGGTTTGGCTGTGTCCCCACCCAAATCTCATCTTGAATTCCCACGTGTTGTGGGAGGGACCCGGTGGGAGGTAATCGAATCATGGGCTCAGGTCTTTCCCCTGCTGTTCCCCTGATAATAAATAAGTCTCACAAGATCTGATGGTTTCAAAAAGGGTAGTTTCTCTACACAAGCTCTCTTCTGTTGTCTGCCACTATGTGAGATGTGCCTTTTACCTTCCCATGATTTTGAGGCCTCCCCAGCCACTTGGAACTGTAAGTCTAAAAAACCTCTTTTGTAAATTGCCAAGTCTCAGGTATGTCTTTATCAGCTGCGTGAAAACAAACTAATACATCGAGGGATCATTTCCAGTGAAGATTATCTATTGCTTGCTTGATTAAGATAGGGTCTCACTCTGTCACCCAGGCTGGAGTGCAATGGTGTGATCATGGCTCACTGCAGCGTTGAACTCCTAAGCTCAAGCAATCCTCCCATCTCAGGCTCCCAATTAGTTGTAACTACAGGTGCACACCACCGTGCCCAGCTAATTTTTAAATTTTTTTTTGCAGAGATGGGGTCTCACGATGTTGCCCAGGGTGGTCTCAATCTCTTGGTTTCAAATGATCCTCCCATCTTGGCCTCTCAAAATGATGGAATAAGCCACCATGCCTGGCCCAGTGTAGATTTTAAAAGAAGCAAAACAGAGAAATTAGACATTTCCTGACTTTGAGGACTTTTTTTTTTTTTTTTTTGAGTGTCCTGATTATGACAAACAAGGCCTTCATTTTGGTTTAATGGAATTATCATGGTATAACCTTTCTAAATACATCTATTTGTTCTTCAAAATGTGAGGCAATTGGACATTTTCATCTATTTCTTCAATATATTTTTGTCACGGGTGAGCAATGACTAGCTGGGCCAGTGGTGCAGGGGTAATAGAATTTACCAAGGCAGTTGTAGGTAAAGAAACACAGATTTATTAGAGAAAGTAGGAAAATATCCTGTGAGAAGGCAATGGGCAGACCAGCAGAAGAGAGGTTGACTGCAAGGAAACAAAGGCTTGCTAGAGATTTTATAGGATGGTTCTTGGCTTGATTGATAATGCCAAGGCAGCAGAGAGCTTAAATTGCATTCTTCTGTCAGCCAAGGCATTAGAATAAATTGAGGCATCTGATGGTAAGCAGGAAGTTTGTGAGTTATGTATGTTATCTGTGCAGGAGGACCATCTATCCTGGGCCATAAAGAAAAGCAGACCTATAGCTCATCTGCTTCCTCTTTTGTTTATATGTCCTGGACCATGAAGACAGGCAGACTTATAGCTTATTTGCTTTATCTCTTTACTTTCCCTTGCTACCTCCACCAGCCTGACTTCTTTTCCCTAATTAGGGCTCCTCAATATTTACTGAGCACCTACTACAGACTAGCTGTTCCTACTGCTTGGGAATCAGCATTGAACACATCAAAGGTCCCTGTTCTTGAGAATCTGTGTGTTTTCATGAAAATGTGTTCTGTACTTATGGAAAGTGGAAGGAATAATTTTCAGAAGCATAGGCTGCCTTACATTTTATTCTCCAATTCCAAAAAATTTAGAAGAGCACAGAAATTCTTACAAAATAGCTTAATATTTAGAGTTAACAGATGATGCCTACAGGTTGTCAGGCATGCTTTAGATACATTAATTTAATCCTTACAAAAACTCTATGACACGACTTTCAGTCTCATTTTATAGGCAAGGAAACTGAGGCAAAGAGAAGTTGAAAAACTCACCCAATGTCATACAAGTTTGCCTGCAGCAGAATCTGGACTTGAACCTGGTTCATTCATCCTCATTGTCTTTGTTCTAATGCACCGCAGGATTCTGTTTTGCTGTAATTGGCCTTTAGTCAAAGTCTCACAGAAGGCTCACACCTGTAATCCCAGCAATTTGGGAGGTTGAGGTGGGAGGATTGCTTGAAACCAGGAGTTCAAGATCAGCCTAGGCAACATAGGGAAACCCTTGTATCTACAAAAAATTAGCTGGCTGTGGTGGTGCACACCTGTGGTCCCAGCTGCTGAGGAGATTTTGGCGGGAGGACTGCTTGAGCCCAGGGGGTTGAGGCAGCAATGAGCTGTGATTGCACCACTGCACTCCAGACGAGGCAAGAGAGCAAGAGAGGGAGAGTTTTTCTCAAAGAAAAAAAAAAAAAAAAAAAAAAGAAAAGAAAGACACGAAAGACTTAAAATGGATTCAGACTCATAAACTCATTTGATAAGAAGTCTTGTGCATTTTACGAATTTTCCCAAGTGGTCCTGGCTCTATCTTGAAAACTATACAGAAAAACACTATTTCTTCACATGACAAATCCCTTTGATTATTAGCAGAAAGCCATTATTGCCCTTCTTTCCCCTCTCCCAGTACTTTTAATGATTTTTTTTCTCTCTCTCTCTTTTAGGTTAAATGAATTCTTATTCCACAACTATCTAGAAGTAAAAATTACTATAAATTGAATAATGAAAACTTCAGGTCATTCCTTTCAAAGTCATTTCCAGTGCTGCAGTGAGAAAAAACGCAACCCGCAACCACAACAATAAATGAGGTATGAGATTTAATTCTGGATATTAAAGGGAGGCTTAATGAAGCAGAGAAGTGGATTTCCGGAGAAGAAGAGATTAAAGTCTGGAAAAGAAGGATACCTGTCTGGGGATTAAAGAACAAACAACTTTGAACGGTCAAGGAACCTGGAAACCAAGCTCATAAAGGTAACATCTGTGCCCTTAAACTAACTTAACTCACTAAATTGAGGTGAGAATGAAATTATTTCAATAAAATGTTGCCATAAAAAATAATTTGCCTTAAAAAAATAAGTTTCATACTGAGGATCCAAGGACTCATTATTAGGGAAATTGTAGCAGAAGTAGATCTGGTGTATAGTTCAGACTCTCCAGAGGATAGTTACTTCTGATAAAATGGTAAGGGTGAAAGCACATTAAAAAGTTAAAAATAACTATACAACAACTGTATTTTTGTTTCATGAAAAGTTTTAATTTCAGTGAAATAAAAAGTACCTTTGGCAGCACATAACAGGACTAATAAAATGTTGAAGCCATTTATTTCAAACCCACTTTAATTAGAGCTTAAAAGTTACTTAGATAAACCTGAAATTATGGGTTAAAATGGGGTAAAAAGTGTGTCTAAAAATTTTTCAAGTGTTAAAAATCCCAAATTTAATACACAAGAAACCCCAAGGAAACAATGAGAAAACTTAATGGCTATCTTACTCTTCCAAATCTAATCTTAACATGTATGTTGTGGGTATAATAAATTAAGGCTCCATATAATGAGGTTTTAATTTATTTATAAGATTTTTTAAATGATTAAAATCTAGTAAATAATTAATACATTGGATGTGTATTCACTAATCTAGAGATGAGGGGCAAAGGTAATCTCTTCAGGTTAGGTTTGTTTGGCTACAATATATATTTTTGAAATGAGAATTAGCAACATTAGCTCATATGGGATGGAAAAATTGAGAAATAATGTGAATAAAATAGTATATCAGTTTTTCAAGCATGTTAATGCTTTGCACTCTCAAGTACAGTAACAGCAGCAAATTGGAAAGTAAGTGCAGGGTTGAAAGCAGCAAGCCGTAGAGGAGCCCAGTTTTGTATTTTCACACTCAAGTTTGCTCTTTCTTGTTTGGCCCTGCACTCTGTGTATTAAGAGTGATACTCTCAGATCTTACTCAGTTTTCTCTTCTCTATCATTTAGCAGCCTCAACTTTCCTTATATCCACTTCTGTCAAGCTACTATCATTTTTTCTTAAGCTAATGTCTTATATATTCTGTAGTATTGTTTTGTTTATTTAAAAATTTAGCATGTCTTTTTAACTGTATAATGTTTTCTTAAAGACCGTTATTGATCTCATTAGTTCTTTGACTGCAAAGTTTTGAGTTTACTGCTCCTAATTCTATTTTCCCCATACATCTTGTCGTATTTTGTGCAGTTTTGGAGGATGTGAGATTTTTCGGGAAATGCTTGTAACTTCTAATATGATATGCCCATAAACTTATGACCGTGTTCAAATAGTGGTTGCCATCTATATGGTAAATCTTCCTGAGAAGTCTCAAATGTACAGTAATGAGTTATCAATTGTTGGACACTAAATCTCAAAAAAGACAAATCCAGTCATAAAAATAGAGTGTCAGAGCAAATATAAACCAGATTATCAGGATGCAAATATATTATTACTTTGATATGGAAAGAATAATTGTTTTCATATTCAAATTCATCTTATAAATACTATGTGGTTGATAGTTATATTGAAGATATAATTTTTTTTTTTTTTTTGAGACGGAGTCTCACTCTGTCGCCCAGGCTGGAGTGCAGTGGCCGGATCTCAGCTCACTGCAAGCTCCGCCTCCCGGGTTCACGCCATTCTCCTGCCTCAGCCTCCCGAGTAGCTGGGACTACAGGCGCCCGCTACCTCGCCTGGATAGTTTTTTGTATTTTCTTTAGTAGAGACGGGGTTTCACCGTGTTAGTCAGGATGGTCTCGATCTCCTGACCTCGTGATCTGCCCGTCTCGGCCTCCCAAAGTGCTGGGATTACAGGCTTGAGCCACCGCGCCTGGCCTGAAGATATAATTAACAAATTTAGGTTTGTATAACTCCATAGCCTAAATTAGAAAAAGCATGTTCATTTGTTTTAAATATACACACATTAAAGCATTAAATGATGGTCTTGTATTTAATAGGACAGCTGATTTCTAGTTCTTGATAAGGTAACTTGCTTTTTACTAGAATTATACTAACATCTTCTTTAAGGAAGAGCAGTAGGAATTTAAGAAAGCCTGTATTTAGTAACAAACTTAGAAAATTTAAGACATTTTGAGTTCACAGAAAAAATAAAGATTAGTTAGAAAATAAACTTGTAGGCTTTATACTAAGAAAGAACGCATTAATAAAATGTAATTAACTAATTATTTCACCATTAACTTCCTTAAGCCTGTTTTTCATCTGTAAATGAGGAGAATAATGAAAATAGCCAACTAAAGCATTGTTAAGAGGATTAAATGAGATAATATTGAGCATTGTAAAGCACTTACCACAGTGGCTGGTCCATAGTAAATCTTCATTTAAAAGTTGGTAATTATTCTAACTGGCAATTAAAAATCCCATTGTTTAGAATGGAGATACATTAATCAATCCTGAGATTTTAATATTTGAGTCATAGACTCTTTATTTTTTGCTACTACAAGGTGTCACTCCTTTAAATTTTCTCTCTGAAAATGATGACTATTTTATAAAGCCAAAATCAGCAACAATGCGTGGAGCATCGGGTAAGGCAGTAAGCTAAATGTTAATCTGGAGACAAATAAATGTAAGATACAATCCCTGCAATCAAAGTTTACAATCCGATCTGACATAGGAAAGTAACACAGGAGACAAAAGTAACAAAAGAAGACATAGGAAAGTAACCATTTGGTTTTACTGCAATGCAATAGTTACTTACATGGTACTGATACTCAGAGAAAAGTTTTTACCCTTTCCCCAAGTAAAAATTAACCCTCTCTTAAGCTCTTTATCAAGGTTAGCTTAAGTGGTATTATTGTATGTAAACATAGTATACACTGCAGAAGCTCCCAAATTTTAATGAGTTAGCAAGGACTTAATGTTAAGAAAAAAGATAGTTAGAAGATATGTCTGTCATTACAAATATTAAATGCCAAAGACAAAAAGACATAAAAAGCCTCAAGCAAAAAAAGATTTCATAGGCATTCTGATATCTTTCACCTGCATTATTGCAAAATTCTGAGTTAGTCTTACCAATTTTAATCTCTTCAGTTCCAGTTCACTTACACATATCTGCTTAGAACAGGTAGTTTTCTCTTTTGCAAGAATATGAAGCAATTTTCTGATCAGGCTCATATCAGACTTCAGGCCTTTAGGCTTACAATCATGACATCTTATTGTCCCGACCTGCAGGACAGTTGAACGGACCCTGAAAGGGGGAGTGGGAATGGAGGAGACAAGAAAACACGAGAAATGGAGACAAGACAAATAGCCTGATAAAGTCTCGTTTAATGGTGGCAGTGCAATGCCTTATATAGGCTGGCAGGGGAAGCGGTTGGGCCAGGGCGGTAACGGGCGGCGTGGGGGGGGCTGGGTTTTCTCAAATTACAATCGCGCATGCGCCATTAATTGGTATTTTTCCCGGGCACGGAATTGCGCCTGCGCCGTAGGCTGCATATCTTCCTAGGCGCCAAAAAGGTTGGCGCAGGCGGGAAAAATTGTTAATGAAGAACCCGGAAATACGCCATCTTGTCTCTGATGATACGGAGCTTAAGCAAACAGAAGCCGCGGCAATTTCCAGGCCTCACGGCTCCAGACAGGTCCCCCTTTTAATTTATATATTATTGGTGGCTAGAAGATTGTCCCTCGGGAACTGCGCCTGTCTTAGGTTGGAGTAACACATCTCTTCACTGGTACCCGTCATGGGATTAGGCAGTAGCTATGACGGCCCTCCTGTCTTAGGTTAGTGAGAGATGACACTCTCTTACCTGTCATTGGCTGCCCAGTTCAGCGCACAGGGAAGGTGGTTTACGGCAAGCGTAAGTATGGACCACCGTGATCTTCTTGTTCAAGGCGATAATAATGGACCTGTAGGGGTTTGGCTTGGATGGCCTCGATTTGTTGCTTAATGAATGTCATGAGCTTATTGAAGATCACAGGTCCCAAAGAAAGTAAGAGCAATAGGCAAAGCAGGGGGCCCAAGAGTGGCATAAGATAGGGAAGGAATCCATGGAACCCAGTCCAAAACGGGTTATTGGCCATCTCTTTTCGTCGTCTTTCTAGGTCTTCTTGTAGACGCTTGATCTTATCTCTGACGATTCCGGACTTGGTGTAGAAACAGCACTTTTCCTGTAGAGCTAAGCAGATACCTCCCTGTTCGGCAGTTAATAAATCTAGGCCTCTTCTATTTTGGAGCACTACTTCTGCCAGGGAATCTACTTGATCTTGTAGATCTTGTATAGTACTTGAGATGGCCTGCATATCTGAGATCAATTGGCAAGACAATTTGGTGTATTGAGTAACAGAGACCCCTAGGCTTGTAGCCCCAGTTGTTACGGCAGTAGTTATGCCTAATCCTACAAGTAAGGGGATAAATTGAATTGCCCTTTTGGCTCTTCCTAAAAAGTGATCTATAACTGGAAGAGGTACAGGTTCATCTCCAGGGATAATGTCTATATCTGGCAGAAGAGTGGCTAAGATACAACGTCCTGTCCAGTTTACAGGCAAATTGGTATATGCTCTATTATTGCCACATATAAAAACTGAACTGTTTGGGGCACACAGCGATTGGGAAATATTTGTTGTGATGGAACAATTATTGAATTCAATGATTCCTACATCGATGTCATAGGTATTATTGAGGAAAGGGGAGTAGATGCAAGGGGAGTTAGAAAATTCTAGGGGCTGCACTTGAAGGGGAGGAATTATGGTGCAGGAAGTATTGGATGTATAGTTTAAGTCATTGCTGGGTATGGCAAGAGGAACGGGATCTCCTAATTGTAAACATAGCCAGCAATCATTAGCTAGACTAGAGTTGGAATTATTGAGCAGATTATGAGTAGCAGTGAGGAGGTCAAAAGTCTGGGCATCAATTTTTTCTTTCCCTCGGATTTTGGGCAGAGCCAAAGGGTGGTAGCGAATTTCTGGAT
>NC_045451.1:49759529-49778632 GCF_002776525.5 Piliocolobus tephrosceles | reverse complement strand
GGGTGGTAGCGAATCTCTGGATATAGAGATCTTTGCAATTCTTCAAGTTTTTTGTGCACCATAATTTCCCAGACCCTATCTTGTGGGCCCCCTCCATCAGAGGTATGGAGAGGGGGATGAGTATTCCAGCAGACAGGCTGGCCTATTGTACCAGTGCAGCCAGCCACTTCAAGGTTATGGTTATTTCCTAAAACTGTAGGGACATTACTGGCCCCTATAGTGGGGTTTCTAGTTGTAGCTAAGATAGCAGTATAGTATGTCTTATTGCCAGAGGTGCATTCTTGATAAATGGCGTAGCAGGAGCTGTGCATAGTAGCCTTAAATGTGTCACAAGGGCAAGTTGTAACACCCCCTCCGTCAGATATCCTAGGGGTTGACACACACCTCCATTTGAGGGAGTCACTAGGCAGGTATGCTGTGTGAGCAGAGCAGGACACAGTTGAGAGGTACTTATTTGGAGGGGAGGTCACATATCCCCCATAGCAATCACAGGGCTTACCTTGCCGTTGTTGTATATGCATAAGGGCCTCATGTGGATCACCGAAGCCGGCATGAACCTGGAGTACTTGGCAAGTCAGCACTAAGGTCCAGAGGGGCCAGTAGTTGAAGTTCATCTCTGCAATAGAAGGAAAGATATTCTCAGGGAGAGAGTTACTCCCTGGATTGGCTATTGTTAGGCACCTGTCTCACCAGTCGCTCTGGCAGCCATGTGGCTGCATAATGAGTTTGGGAAAAGACACAAACTGAGCCTCTTCCCCAGATTAACACTGGGTCTGGACCATGCCATGTGTTATCTAATGGGTCTTTCCACTTAACCATGGCAAATTGTTTTTTGGAATCAGAACGCCAAAATCGAATCAGCTTCTGATCTGTTCAGATCATCTAAATTTAAAAAATTCAAAATAAAAAGTGTGTGATTAAGAATGTTTCTAGGGGTGCCCTTAGTAGGGTACCATTCTCCCTTTTTTATTTTTTCAATGGTGTTTTTTAAGGATAGGTGAGCTCTTTCAACTATTCCTTGTCCTTGAGGATTATAGGGAATTCCAGTAATGTGTTTTATTTGTAATTTAAGACAGAAGTCTTGGAAGGCTTTGGATGTATAGCCAGGACCATTGTCTGTTTTTAGTTGTTTAGGCTTTCCAACTATGGAAAAACAGTGTAGTAAATGAGCTATGACATGTTTGGTAGCTTCTCCTGTCTGTAAGGTGGCTAGTATAAATCCACTAAATGTATCTATACATACATGGATATATTTTAAGTTACCGAATTCTGAATAATGAGTGACATCCATTTGCCAGATCATGTTGGAAACTAGTCCTCTTGGGTTAATTCCTAAGTGAGGGACTGGTAGGTGTGTTACACAGGTCTGACATTGTCTGACTATTTGTCTTGCTTGTTCTCTAGTTATTTTAAACATTAATCTTAGAGTTTGAGCATTAAGATGATGTAAGGCATGAGTGGCTTATGCTTGGGTTAGGTTTGTGTTTGTGGCTATGGCTATTGTTTTGGTTGCCATGTCAGCCATTTGGTTGCCCTGGGATAGGGGTCCTGGCAATCCAGAGTGAGCTCTAATATGTCCAAGAAAGAAGGGAGTTGATCTGTCATGTATTAATTGTTGGCATTGTAAAAATAACTTGGCTGTGTGTGACACATGTTTGATTTGTGCTACGGTCTCAAGTAAAGGTATTGAGTGAGCTAAGTATGCACTGTCGGTATAAATATTAAGGGCCTGATCAGGGAAGGCTGACAGCACCGCGATTAGGGCCTGCAATTCTACTAACTGAGCCAAGGTATGACTAGTTTTGAATTTAACAGTGGTGTCAGCAAAAGTATATGCAGCAGTTCCTGTAGGTGACCCATCAGTGAAAACTAGTAAGGCATTGTCTAAAGGTGTTTTACTGATGACATGAGGAAAGACAAAAGCATGTAGCTTACAAAATTGGATAAACTTATTTGGCGGGTAATGGTTATCTAAGTTACCGGCATAAGAGGCGCAAGCAATTGGCCACATTTCAGTATTTTGCATTAACCAATGGATTTGTGTCTTAGAATAAGGTTGTATGATTGTAGAGGGTTCAGTTCCAAAATATTTTTTGCTATTGTCTCTCCCTAGAATAATTAAATCTGCTATGGCATCATAATAGGGCAGTAATACCTTTTTGGGTGATGAAGGCAAATGGACCCACATAATAGGGTTACTTTGCCAGAATAAACCAGTAGGTGTTAGTGTTGTGTTAAAAATTAAAAAGGTTAATGGCTGTGAATAGTTTATGTTAGTAACAAATTGCTCAGCAATGGCCGCCTCTATTTTATTAAGTGATAAAAGAGCTTCTTTTGATAAAGACCTAGGGGATTTAGGGTTGGGGTCACCTCTCAGGGTGTCGAATAAGGGTTTTAAGTCTCCCGTGGTGAGTTTTAAGTATGGCTGGAGCCAATTTATGTCTCCAAGGAGCTTTTGGAAATCATTGAGGGTTTGTTACTTATCTTTATGGATAACTGCCTTTTGATTAGTAATTTTAGGTCCATTTATTTGAAAACCTAAATATGTGTAAGGGTCTTGTAGTTGTATTTTTTCTGGAGCTATTTGTAACCCCGCTGTGGTTAGTTTTTGTTTGAGTTGAGCAAAACACTGCAAAACTTGTTCTCCTACTTGTCCTGCTATAAGAATGTCATCCATATAGTGTATAATATACATTTGTTTCCATGTCTCTCTGAGTGTATGGCTGTAGCCACATATTTTTGATACAAGGTGGGACTGTTGGCCATACCTTGAGGTAACACTTTCCATTGGTATCGCTTCATTGGTTCTCTAAAATTTATAGATGGTAAGCTAAAGGCAAATCGTTTTTGGTCGGTAGGATGAAGGGGAATTGTAAAAAAGCAATCCTTAAGGTCTATGATAATTTTAAAATATCCTTTAGGGATTGCTACCGGAGAGGGTAGTCCGGGCTGTAGAGCACCCATAAGTATCATGGTAGTATTTATTGCTCTTAGATCTTGTAGGAGCCTCCATTTTCCAGATTTCTTTTTTATGACAAATATGGGGGTGTTCCAAGGAGAGTTGCTTTCTGTAATGTGTCCTGCCTCTAATTGTTCCTGCACTAACTGTTGGGCAGCGGCAAGCTTCTCATTGGTTAATGGCCATTGATCAACCCAAACGGGCTCATCTGACTTCCAAGTGATTGGATCAGCAAATTTTTGGGGTGCAGGCATGTCAACGGCCATGGTTAAAAATTTCCAAGCCCCCTTTTATTCAATTTTCCTATGGCTGGGATTGGCTGTAAAATGCCATCTTCTCTTTTTCCTAACCCTTTCCCAGGGTGGTAGCCCTGAGCCAACATTTGTGCAGTGACTATATCATTTGGACTACACATCATGACCCTCATTTGGGAGAGAAGATCTCTACCCCAAAGGTTAACAGGCAAATCAGGGATAACAAATGGCTTAATGAGACCGGAATTACTTTCTTGATCTCTCCAGGTGAGATATTTGGAACTTTGTCTAGGGTTATTACTTTGCCCGATTCCTCGTACATTTGTTAAGGTCTCTGAAGTGGGCCAACTGGCGGGCCAATCTTGTTGTTTAATAATTGTTACATCGGCCCCTGTGTCTATTAGTCCTGTAAATAATTTTCCATCTAGCCATAAGGTGAGAGAGGGTTTTTGATTAGTAATGGGCTGTACCCAGTATATGTCTGAGGATCCAAATCCTCCTTCCCCTCTCGAAGGTGATTGTACCTTATTAGCTGTTTTTAACAATGGTAACAGGAGCAACTGTGCTATTCTATTTCCTTGAGGAATGGTGATGATGTTGCTAATGGCCTTGGCCATAATTTTGATTTCTCTTGTGTAATCACTATCAATTATTCCCGGAAAGACCTGTAGGCCTTTTATAGTGGCACTGCCTCTTCCTAGGATTAATCCAAACATGTTTGAGGGTAGTGGTCCATATACCCCAGTACCTAAGGCTTGGGGTCCCATTTCAGGGGTTAATACTGTGTGGGAGGTGGAACAGAGGTCCAATCCTGCTCTTCCTGGGGTTGCTCTGCTAAGTTGTGAAACGGATTGTTGTTGGTTGGTATAAAACTGACCGCCCTGTAAGCTTGTTTCGGGGCCTGGGGCCGGCCCCTCAATCCCTTTCCCTGTTGAGGTGTTAGGGGATTTCCTTGATTGTCAGTTTTAGATTTACATTCGTTGGCCCAATGTTTTCCTCTTTTACACCTAGGGCAGAGGCCTGGAGCTTTTGCCTCTAAGGTCTTAGCTAGCTCTCCCTTACAATCCCTAGCAAAGTGTCCCATTTTTCCGCACTTGAAGCACCCTTTGCTATTCTTATTTCTACTAGCGAGAAAGTCTTTTACGGTTTGTCCACTAAAGGCAGCAGCCATAGTCAAGCCCTGTTGATATGAGGGCCCTATGTCTGAACAGAGGCGGATGTAGCCTGTTAAGTCTGTTTTCTTTCTATAAGGTCTGATTGCTGCCTGACAAGCCAGGTTAGCGTTTTTGTAAGCTAGCTGTTTTACATAATCCACCCCTGCCTCGGCATTTCCAAATATTCTGCTGGCCGTTAAAAGTCTATGTACAAAGTCTGCAAAGGGCTCATCAGGCCCCTGTTTGACCCCCGTGAGCGAGGCTCCTGGATCCCCCTTAACAGGGAGTTTTCTCCAGGCTTTGGTAGCCGCTGCTTGGATTTGAGAAAACAGTCCGGGATCGTACTGCATCTGAGCATCGGTTTCTGTGTAGTTACCCGAGCCAGTTAGCATATCAAAATCCCAACCATTTCTGGCTTTTTGGTTTCTCTGGGCCGTATCACTACAATTTGCATAAAATTCTGACTTCCAAATCAGATGGTCGCCTCCGGAAAGAACTGCTCTAACTAAGGTATTCCAATGGGAGTGAGCCAATTTTCGGCCACAGATTCGACTATGGCCAGGGTGTACGGGGCAGTAGCTCCGTATTGCGAGACAGCGGTTTTTAGTTCTTTTACAGTAAATTCAAACCCATTGTGGTGTCTCCAGGCTCGGCCTTGCGCATCTGTAGTTTCAGTTACTGGAAAAACATCTCGAGGAGAGGAATCCTCCCTATCCCCTACTACCAAGCGACCTTCCTTTTGGGACATGCTGTCCGGGTCTCTGAGGGTGAGAGTGTTTCTCTATTCCTTTAGGGTATTGAACGCTCTCACTTCCTGTCCTTAATTTCTGCAATCTAGTGATTAAAGACTGATGTAGTTCTTCGAGCTTTATTTGCTCTTCAAGTTGTGCAATCTTTTCTCTAAGCTCCTCTTTTGGGTCTATTACTGCCATAACTGTGGGGGCAGAAGCCTTATTATAGGGAGGAGGATAAGTAAGAGTTTGTGGCCAGTCAGAATTATGATATTTTGCTGCCCCTTCCTCCAAATTATCCCAGTCTACTTCTGAAGGGTTAAGGTTTATTTTTACTTTTGTTTTCATTAGTTGTAGGTAAAACTGGGTATTTTTTTGCCTTTTCCTTATTTGATGTTTGTATATTTGTTATTGAGGGGGCCCCAGCCTCCTCTTCGTCGCTCTGTGGTGATATCAAGTCTATTTCTTTACTAGGTGTGGGTTTTTCAAGGTCGGTTTGGGAACTGCCTCTTAATATTTCCTCAGTCTGAGCAACTGCTGCCATTACCTCAGGATCTTTTTCTTTTTTATCTATTATATCCTTGATTAAGTTCCAATAAGAAAAGGCTGTTACCAGAACCTTCTCTGGTCCAAAAGTACTATAATAATCTTGAAAACAGTCTCCCACCCTACGCCATCTCTTTATGTCAATGTCCCCTCTTGCGGAAACCAAGGGCAGGTATCCTTTACAAAATCAAAAAATCTAAACAAATCATTACTTTTAACCTTTGCTCCTCGTGTTTTTAAAGCCTCTTTTAACTGTCCTATATAAATCTGATGTTGGCTTAATTCTTGTCCCATAATCAGGCACTGTTACTCACCTCTGGTTCTGATGCAGCAAGCTCCCGCGGCGTCCTGAGCAGTTTTTCTTCCACTTTTAATTTTGGCCGACTTTAGTGCCTTCTTCCTCACTTTTTCCCCCGTGTCCAGGTCCCACGTTCGGGTGCCACGTGTCCCGACCTGCAGGACAGTCGAAGGGACCCTGAAAGGGGGAGTGGGAATGGAGGAGACAAGAAAACACGAGAAATGGAGACAAGACAAATAGTCTGATCAAGTCTTGTTTAATGGTGGCAGTGCAATGCCTTATATAGGCTGGCAGGGGAAGAGGTTGGGCCAGGGTGGTAACGGGGGGCTGGGTTTTCTCAAATTACAATCGCACATGCGCCATTAATTGGTATTTTTCCCGGGCACGGAATTGCGCCTGCGCTGTAGGCTGCATATCTTCCTGGGCGCGAAAAAGGTTGGTGAGTGCTGGAAAAGTTTTGGCGGGCGCAGGAAAAGTTGTTAATGAAGAACCCGGAAATACGCCATCTTGTCTCTGATGATACAGAGCTTAAGCAACAGAAGCCGCGGCAATTTCCGGGCCTCACAGCTCCGGACATCTTATTAAATGGTAAACGACTCTTGTATCTTATCCTACACTTGAACAAATCTAAGTTCAATGCCGTGGCCTACTAAATTTAAAAAATTTAATGAAAAAAGCAAAACGAGGCTGGGCGCGGTGGCTCACGCCCGTAATCTCAGCACTTTGGGAGGCCGAGGTGGGTAGATCACGAGGTCAGGAGTTCAAGACCATGCTGGCCAACATGGTGAAACCTCACCTCTAATAAAAATACAAAAATTAGTTGGTCATGGTGGTGGACACCTGTAATCTCAGCTACTCAGGAGGCTGAGGCAGGAGAATCACTTGAACTGGGGAGGCAGAGGTTGCAGTGAGCCGAGACTGTGCCACCACACTTCAGCCTGGGTGACAGAGTGAAACTCCATCTCAAAAAAAAAAAAAAAAGGAAAAACAAAAAAGAAAGAGAAAGATACATTATTATTAACTAAAATTCATACTTTATTCAGATTTCCTTAGTTTTCACCTAAGCTCCTTTTTCTATTCCAGGATCCCATCCAGAAAACCATATTACCTTTAGTTCTCGTGTCTCCCTGAACTCCTGTTAGCTGTGACAGTTTCTCAGACATTCCCTGCTTTTGATGAACTTGATGGTTTTTGGTGAGTACTGGAAAGGTAGTTTGTAGACCGTCCATTACTTGGGGTTTATATAATGTTTTCTTTGTGATTAGGTTGAGATTATGTGGTTTTTGGAGCAAGACCATGAACATAAAGTACCATTTTCATGCCATCATATCAAGGGTACATAATATCAACATGACATTACTCTTTTTTTGAGTCTCTGTCTGTTGCCCAGGCTGGAGTGTAGTGGCACAATCTCAGCTCACTGCAACTTCTGCCGCCCGGGTTCAAGCGATTCTCCTGCCTTAGCCTCCCAAGTAGCTGGGATTACAGGTGCCTGCTCCTGTGTCCTGCTAATTTTTTTGCATTTTTAGTGGAGGCGGGGTTTCACCATGTTGGCCAGGCTGGTCTTGAACTGCTGACCTCAGGTGATCCACCTGCCTCAGTCTCCCAAAGTGCTGGGATTACAGGTGTGAACCACCATGTCTGGCCCAACGTGACATCCCCCTTAATGTTGATCTTGATCGCCTGACTGAGATAATCTTTGTCAAGTTTCTCCACTGTACAGTTACTCTTTTTTTTTTAAACCTCATTTTATACTGTATCCTTTTGAAGGATGTCACTATACATAGCTGACACTTAGTGGAAGGAAGTCAGTATGCGTAGCCAAAGCTTGAAAATGGGAGTTGTGCTCCACTTCTGAGGGTGGAAAGGTTACATAAATTTTGTAGAATTCTTCTGCACAGGAGCTTGATCTCTTCTTTTTGATTTGTTTCATTATTCAATAATTTACGTGTATCAAGATGGATGTAGTGGCTCACGCCTGTGATCCCAGCACATTGGGAGGCTGAGGTGGGCAGATTGCTTGAGCCCAAGAGTTCAAGGACAGCCTGGGTAACATGGCAAAACCCACAAAAAAATACAAAACTTAGCCAGGTTTGGTGGTGTGTGCCTGTGCTCCCAGCTGTTCCAGAGCCTGAGGCAGAAGGATCACTAGAGCGCAGGAGCTTGAGGCTGTAGTGAGCTGAGATGGTGCCATTGTAACCTGCCTGGATGACAAAGTGAGATCCTGTCTACAAAAAAAAAAAAAAAAAAAAAAGGATATTATTTACGTATACAGGATGAACTGATAGATTTTTATTTTATACTTTGAGGATAATCCTATACTTTTTTTTTTTTTTGAGACAGTCTTGCTCTGTCACCCAGGCTGGAGTGCAGTGCCATGATCTCGGCTCACTGCCAACCTCCACCTCCTGGGTTCACACCATTCTCCTGCCTCAGCCTCCAGAGTAGCTGAGACTACAGGCACCCACCACCATGCCAGCTAATTGTTTTGTATTTTTAGTAGAGACAGGGTTTCACTGTGTTAACCAGGATGGTCTTAATCTCCTGACCTCATGATTCACCTGTGTCAGCCTCCCAAAGTGTTGGGATTACAGGCGTAAGCCACTATGCCTGGCCAATCCTATAATATTTTATTTATTTTGTTGCTCAAACTGTTCCAGTTTTGGCCACTGGGAGCCCTTTCAGCTGGCTCCTGTTCCCTTTTCACATATCGTCATCACTGTGGTTTTCTTTTTCAGCACTTCCTTCTTTTCCTGGAAATATAAGACGTTCCCAAGTCGTCTTGTAGATTTCCTGCCCCAATCTTGGAATCAGCCATTACTCCAAGTAGCCTTGGCCTCTTTTATTAGAGAATGGTATTAGAAACCAAGACTTGGGGTGCTAGGTGTGCTTGTTACTACTGGAGTAGTAACATTTATGGCCTCTCAGCTGACACAGAAAGAAAATATATGTATGAATATATAAACATGTATAAATGCAAAACTATGTATATGCATTAGTTTGCTAGGGTTGCTGTAACAACCTATTGTAAAAATACAATAGATTAGATGGCTTAAACAACAGAAATTTCTCACAATTCTGGAAACTGGAAGTCTGAGATCAAGGTGTTAGCAAGATTGATTTCTTCTGGGGCTTTCTCCTTGGCTTGTAGATGTTCACCTTCTCTGTGTCCTTGAATGGTTTTTCCTGTGTGTGTGTCTGTCCTAATCTCTTCTTCTTACAAAGACACTAGCCATACTGGATTAGTTCTCACCCACATAACCTCATTTTACCTTAATTATCTCCTTAAAGGCCTTATCTCCACATACAGCCACATTCTGAGGTACTGGGGATTAGGACTTCAACATATGAATTTATATGGTTGGGGGAGACAAAATTCAACTCATAACAATACACATGTGTATAAATTCTATAAATATTTCTGAATGTAACCATTTATCTATATTAAGCTAAACAGGGGTTCATACTGAGGTCTCTCCATCTTAAAAATTATTTTAAAAATCCCTTTTAGGCCAGGCACCGTGGCTTACGCCTGTAATCCTAGCACTTTCGGAGGCGGAGGTGGGCAGATCACTTGAGGTCAGGAGTTCGAGACCAGCCTGGCTAACATGGTGAAACGCCATCTCCACTGAAAATACAAAAATTAGCCAGGCATGGTGACGGGTGCCTGTAATCCCAGCTACTTGGGAGGCTGAGGCAGGAGAATTGCTTGAACCCCGGAGGCAGAGGTTGCAGCAAGCCGATATTGTGCCACTGTACTCCAGCTTGGGCAACAGAGCAAGAATACATCTCAAAAAACCAAAAACCAAAAACCTTTATATCTTAAAATAATTGTAGATTCACAGGAAGTTTCAGAAATAGTACAGAGAAGTTCAGTGTACCCTTCACCTAGTTTCTCCTGATGGTTACATTTTTTTTTTTTTTTTGAGGTCCTTTTTTTTTTTTAATCACATCCTTGTATCATTAGGAATTAACTTTTTTGTTATGACAATCATTAACATTAAGTCCAGAAATAATAAACGTAATGCCAGACTGAATCACAAAGATTTTAAAACATAATTAAGTATATTAAATCACACTGTTTACACATTTTAGCAGTCTTAATGATTTTTAAAAGTGAAAACAGAAAGACGTCTTTGTAAGTTAATAAGATAGAAGTAAAACAAACCACTAGGTGATCTTGACTTCATCCTTTAAAAATGTCTATTTTGGAACAGAAAACCAAATGCCGCATGTTCTCACTCATAAATGGGAGCTAAGTGACAAAAACTTCTGAACACAAAGAAGGAAACCACAGACACTGGGGTCTACTCGAGAGGGAGGGTGGGAGGAAGGAGAGGAGCAGAAAAGACAACTGCAGGGTACTGGACTTAATATCTGGGTGATGAAATAATGTGTACAACAAACCCCCATGGCACGTCTTTATATATGTAACAAGCCTTTATATGTATCCTCAAACCTGAAATAAAAACTTAAAAATTGTCTATTTGTATATTTTTATCTATATTATATGCCAGTCTAATAGTACATGCATATACTATCATATAATAGTACACACATGTATATACTATATGTAGTACACGTGTGTGTGTATATATGTGTGTGTGTGTATATATATATATATATACACACACACACACAAAATGGTTACTTTTTTATAGGAAATTGAAATTGGTAAAATGTGTGTGTATAGCTCTGTGACGTTTCAACACGTGTTGATTCATGTGACCACCACAAAAAGATAGAGAACTATTCCATCCATAACAAGATCTCCCTCCTGTGACATTTCAACACGTGTTGATTCATGTGACCACCACAAAAAGATACAGAGCTATTCCATTAATACCAAGATCTCCCTCCTGCCACCCCCTTATAGTCACATTCATCTCCCTACCCCGCCCTTGTCATGATCCCTAAACAGTAATTCTCAACTACTAATCTCTTTTCCATGTTTAGAATCTTGTTTTGAGAACATTATGTGAATGGAATCATACAGTAGGTGACCTTTGAAGAGTTAATTTTTTCACTCAGAGATCCATATAAATGTTATGTTTCAATAATTCATCTTTCTATATACAACCTTCCCCCCACCAAAAAAAAAAAGTTTAGAATTTTTTTTTTTTTTGAGACAGGGTCTCACTGTGTCACCCAGGATCATAGCTCACAGCAGGTTTGCACTCCTGGGCTCAAGTGATCCTCTTGCTTCAACCTCCAGAGTAGCTGGGACTATAGGCACACACCTAATTTTAAAAATTCTTTTATAGAGATGGGGTCTTGCTATGTTGCCCAGGCTGGTCTTGAATTCCTGGGCTCAAGTGATCCTCCTGACTTGGCCTCTTAAAGTGCTGGAATCACAGCCCTGAGCCACCATACCTGGCCAGTTTAGGAAATTTTGAGGAGGCAAGAGAGCTTCCATCTTCTATACATGTGTTGTTATTCTACCCCTGAAAATGAAATAATAGATCTTGAATCTATTATTTCTATGAAAAATGGCTTCTTTCTAGTATATGAGCATGTGGCAGGAGGTAGCTGAGTAGGGACCCTTTTGAAGTTCTATCCTATTAATTATTCTTCCAATAGAGGGTGACATTGGGTAAATGATAAAACATATCAGTTCTCTCCCAAAACCTCTACCCAAATAAGTTTGCTTCTGATACTTTTCAGATACTGTTTCAAATAGAATCATGAAGCCTGTATCTGAAACTTAAGAATCAAAGTTGTCTTATAGCTCAAATAATTCCCCTCTTACACTACATTTTATAAATGTGTTTCAGAAAAGCAAAGCTATCATTTGATTATTGCATCTTCATTTTATCATCCATTTATCACTATTTGTTGTGTTCCCATATCACTGTTATAAGCACTATTGATAGTCGTAAAGAATTGCAAAAATATAGTTCCTGCCATTGAAGCTCTATAGTATAAGAAGATATACAGAACAACTAGAAATAACAGAAATAATGAAAACTAGTGATTTCAAATTGTTTGGTCTCAGAAACTCTTTGCACTCTTAAAATTATTAAAGACCCCCAAAAGCTTTTGTTTATATGGGATATATATATAAATAATATAAAAAGTGAAATTAGAAATTTTAGTATACAAGCATATATTCCATTAGTAGTGATGTCCACATGTATCATGTAGACTTGGGAAAGAATGAGGGTGAAAAGGCCAGTCATGTCTTCAAATTATTATGAAAATTATTTTGACTTCACAGATTCCCTTAAAAAGTCATTGAGACACATGCATCCTCAGACCACACTCCAAGAATCTCTGGTGTAAGAATACAAGTGTATTCATCATCAAACATAGCTTTTAAAGCATTCTAGAAGAGAATGACATGAATTTCATATGAAGTAAAAATACAAAGATCTCTGGAGGCAGAGGCAGAAATCAGAAATGTGCAAAGCATATGCCATTTAAAGAAATGCTAGCAAGCATTTCTGCTAGCATTTCTTCAAATGAAATGAAATTTCTGATTATGGTATGCCAATCACTCTATAGATTGCACTATTATGTAATGTAGCTTTACTTCATGGCTTATATTTGAAATAATTATGTCATACTTCTTGAAATTTATCCCAGAGAAATAAAAATTTATGTCTTCGCAAAATCCTGGATATTAACATTTATAGCAGCTTTATTTGTAATTTCTCAAAACTGGAAATGACAAAATGTGTCATAAATGGTTAACTGTGGATCACCCACGTCATGGAATATTGCATAGAAATAACAAAGGAACAACTAGTGAGTTAAATGGTAATAAAGAGAGAATAATTTATCCCTTAAAAATTAAACATATTAATTTAGCTCTTATTTTGCATGGGGTGCTATACTAGGTTTGTGGAACATGAAGACGAAAGTTATGGTTTTTACCATAAATAGATTCATAGTTTTATCCTGGCTTAATTTTTAAATTTCAAAATGAAGCCTTAAGTCCCTGCAATTCCTTGGTTCCACCCTCAAAGTAAAATATTTTTCCTGGGAAATTTGCAGTTTTTCTAACTTAACTAAAAAGTGGTCACTAGTCCTCTAATCCTCCAGAATAATTTAATTTGTAAATAATAAAATAGCTGAACAATTCTGAATAAGAACATTTAGATGACCTTATCCTAGTTGCTGAGATCACATTTATACCAACCAAAGATAGCGATAAGACACTTAGGGTCTTGGCCTATTTGAAGGTTATGATTTGACAAGACCATTTTCCATTATTTAAAGGGATATGTTTTTTCTTTATAAAGTGAAGATAAAATATATTTATATGTGATTTTTAAAATGCTGTATCTCCAGTTTTATAAGTAGGGGCCCAAGTGGAAAAACTAGTTTGACAATGTTCATTTGACCTTTAAGATATAGAATGTCTTATCTTTATTGTACAAGTTAGTTCTTTTTATTTCTTTGCAAACCATGTATGGCCCATCTCCTTTCTCCTGTTACAGTTCTTGCTTTTTAATTAGGCTGTGCATGCTAATGCACAGTTGATTGTAGGGGAACATTTTAAGTTTTATTTTAACTGCAATAAAATAGTCTTGCGCTAAATATTTGCAAAGGTCAAAATTTTTACACGTGAAAAGCATTCCTACAGAAAATAAAAGGATATAATTGAATAGCTTTGCATATATCTAGCACTTGGTAGATACTCAGTAAATGTGTGTCGAGTGAATGAAACATTGACTGTATGTTGACGTTCTCTTATGATATGTTTAGTTAATTCATTTCAACATTTATTATGTGTACTCTTTGTGACAGGCATAGTGCAGAGGATAAAAAAGTTAATAGGATGAGTTTGCCTAAAAGCACTTCAGAGTCCAGAGGAGGAGACCTACTATTTTTAAATAGTAGGTTGTTGCAAAAGTAATTGCAAAAAGTGTAATTACTTTTGCACCAACCTAATGGATATTTTCAATATAATGTGATGGTAATAACAATAGTGATAAATACTCTGTGAACAAAAATTTGGGGGTTGCTTATCCAGACTCAGGGGATCAGGGATGGCTTCAAAATATCTACCTGAACAACAAAGGAATTCATGTCAGTTGATGAAGAAAAGGGGAAGACCAGTGAGGGCACAGAGAGTGCAAGAGGGAAGGCACAGAAAAGGAAGCCGTAGAAGAAGCATCAGCAAAAATGGAGGACTGGGAAGGGAAAACCTGGAGGTGGAAAGGCCAGTGAGCAACTGGAACATCCGTTTCATTTGTCTGGATGGACATGTAGGGGAATAGCAAGGAGGGGCAGACAGGTCTAACCTTCTCTACTCTTCTTCCTTGAGAGGGACTTCAACACCTGTAGATGACCTTAGGGTTGGCTGTTAAATCCATTGGGGTCATTGAAGAAGGAGCAATAGTCAAAGGAAATGTTAGGGATACATGTGAACCCCTGGGGGCATAGGCCCTTTCTCTCATCTGTGTTTACCCCCATATAGAAGCCATGCTAAGATCAAAATCAAAAATCCAACTGAGACCCACTTTTCTGAAGGGAGATCGTCTTCTCTGGGTTGCTTTCCTTTTGGTTTGTCTTCCTCTTGTCTCTCTTGTTGGCTGTTTTCTGCTATCAGTCTTGATAATTGTCTCATCGTGAACAGCAAGAAACACTTGGGCAGAAACACCTCCCCCAAACAGAGCAATCTGGTGGAGTCTAGGGGAAAGGGGGTGGAATAAACTGTTTAAACTTTTAATCTGGGGCTAAATGTAGATACAAGAACTGATTTTCCAATATAGGTCAGCCAAGATCACCACGTAAGAGAGTCGGTGGATATTTGGGACCTAGCTACTGGTGATATATGTGTAACAGGGCCTGGATCCTTATGCCCCCCATCTCCAGACACTCTTGAAAAAAGCAAAACAAAACAAAAAAAAGACCAGGTTTTCCCTCCTTTCCCCCAGGAGTGTTGGTTAACCTGGGTAGGTCCATGTTCATTAGAGGAGCCGGATAGAAGGTAGACAAAGTCATTAGTTTTCATGGTGACAAGGTCTAAGCAATGGTTATGTGATTATGTGACTGGAGTGAAGAGGAAGTAAAGGTCATTGGATCTGAGGAGGTAAAAAAACAAAACAAACCAAAACAAAAACCCAAAACTGTATCCAGTTAGGATGTTAAATGGGTTTCCCGTGTATAGTTACTGGAGTGGAGATGAAATCTGATTTCCAGTCACTACAGTCCTCATTAGATTTGTTAGAATCATCTGGGGAGAGTGCCAGGAGGGTTTAGGGAGGTAGGAAAATGGAACGTTTCAGCCTATTCCAGGCTGGATACTTTTTAAAAAACTGTAGTTGGTGGTCCTGTGCATTTGTAGGATATTTTTGCAGCATTTCTGGCCTCTACACATAGATGCCAGTAGCATCTTCCCCTCACCCTCATTTGTGACAACTACCCTCATTTGTGACAAGTATACAATATTGCCCTGGTTGAAAACTGCTAATGTACACCTGAATATCATGTTCCCATTATATCTTATCCAATTTAATGTGTACAATAATGATCTGGTTTCCTAGTCAATCTCACTTTTTTTTTTGTTTTTGAGACAGTCTTGCTCTGTCACTAGGCTGGAGTGCAGTGGCCCAATCTTGGCTCAATGCAAGCTCCGCCTCCCAGGTTCCAACAATTCTCCCTGCCTCAGCCTCCCAAGCAGCTGGGATTATAGGCATTCGCCACCACACCCAGTTAATTTTTGTATTTTCAGCAGAGACAGAGTTTCACCATGTTGGCCAGGCTGGTCTCGAACTCTTGGACTCACGTGATTCGCCTGCCTTAGCCTCCCAAAGTGCTGGGATTACAGGCATGAGGCCCTGTGTCCGGCCTCAATCCCACTTTTTACTTAAATTGAAGCTAGAAAATCTACTTCAGTTGTTTGTTAGCTTTTGGGGGGAGGGAAGCGTGGGCAGTTAACATCAATACTGTAAGAGCTTAAGACATTTTATTGACTTGCAACTTGGGCTAGTAACTTTAAGTAGACTCTCTAAATATCTGTACAATGGACTAACATTTACTATAATAATGAAAGCAATGAAGGAAACTGAGAAAGGAAGTAGACAAATTAGACCAGAATGGTTTAAGTGCTCAAAATATTTCTTTCTTTCTTTGTTTTTTTTTTTTTTTTTGAGACGGAGTCTCTGTCGCCCAGGCTGGAGTGCAGTGGCGCGATCTCGGCTCACTGCAAGCTCCACCTCACGGGTTCACGCCATTCTCATGCCTCAGCCTCCCGACTTGCTGGGACTACAGGCGCCCGCCACCACGCCCGGCTAATTTTTTGTATTTTTAGTAGAGACGGGGTTTCACTATATTAGCCAGGATGGTCTCCTTCTCCTTTCCTCGTGATCCGTCGGTCTCGGCCTCCCAAAGTGCTGGGATTACAGGGTGAGCCCCTGAGCCTGGCTCAAAATCTTAACTTTAGGGACAAATGTTGAGGGTTGTAGGGAATGGATGAAGAGGGGAAGAAGAGCTCAGTTCTGGCTCATGGGTCATTTTGCTTCTCCTTGCATAACGACTAATATCTATCAGCTTAATCCGGAGTCTTTAAAAGGGTGCTCTGGTTCTCTTGAGTCCTCCGTTCATCCTTGCTTCTCACCATATATTACTGTGGTCAGGGATATGAACATTAGACTATGGACCCTGCCCAAGCCCACTTGTGCATTACCTATAAAGATGCCAGGCATCCCTGGCTTTCAGATTTAAGAAGATCTAACTTGACTATCAGAACTTGAGTGATTTGCTGACAACAGCCCTGACACAAACAGTTTTCAACAGCAGTTATTTTACTGAGCTAAACTTTCTTAACATATCAGATCATTACTCTTAAGTACAAATACATAGTCCTAGTGAAGTAACGGAGCATAGCTTGTATTGGATTTTGATAGTTCTGGCATTTGGTTGAGCAGCAACTTGACCCTTAGTTAATTAGTCTGACAATTCCTGCTGGCTGTTTAATCAAAATAGTGCAACTTTCAACTTCATCAGTAATTTAGTTCATTTGTCTTTATTATGATTCTGTGATTACTTCTGGTTAGAAGACTAGGATTTTTGAGAATTGTAATGTTAGTGGTAAATGGCAATAACAATGTGTGCATGTAAAGAATATGCATTCATATATCTACAACAATATGTGCTTTAAAAATGAATTTCTTTGAAGGAAAGAAGATAGCTTTCTGTTCCTCTAATACTGAAACTGTCTTTCCTATGTTTTGATAATTTAAATTACCATCCAACATAAGAAAACGTTCAATCTAAGAGGAGAAAACAGTTTCTTCCCCCAAGTTGTTTTAATATTTTTGAAAAGGATACAAGTAACTATACAAACTATGGCATTTTTGTAAAGAAACTCTTTCAATCTATTTTCTTAACAAATCAGTCACGTATTTTCCATGTTTTTTTCCAGTCTTGTTTGCATGCATAACCAATTTTATATAGTTGCAATTACAGTGTAGATTCAATTTGTATTCTGCTTTTTTCACTTAGCATTATTCTTCCATAATAATTTAAAGAGAGTTTTATTTACAGTTATTTCAAATGTAGAGAATATAATTTTCTGAACTGTACTTAAGTGCTCAATTTAAATATTTTAATGGCCAACCCAAATTATCAAATGTGCTCTAGATAAGGGTGCGTTATAGTTAATGCTTAACATTGCAGGAAGCAACTTGCATATACATTAGATTAAAGTCCAATGTTATATGCAAGTGGAAATGAGGACATTAAAGGCTGGTTGTCTTTATGTATTTTGAAATTTTTCTCCTGTTAGACGTACTTCTAGAATTAGTGAGTCTGGCTGCTAAATTTTCATGCCCTGAACTAATTCAGCCAGTTGTAAAATTGTACCTTTCTGCAGATGACTTAACATGTGCACCTCATTTATACTTGAACTTGCTATGATTCAGATAGCATTATCCTAAATGATGTTAAGAAATTGTTCATTTTCTGTGTCAGCGAAAAATGAGGAAAGGCCAACTACATTTCGCCTGAAGAGAGTCATGTCAGAACTGACATCCTGGCAGATACAAAAATGCAAGTAAGATATTTTAACAGGGCATACTAAAACTAATGAACTGAGGACCAATATACACTTCTACATTGTATTAAAGTGGCATCTACTGAATTTACAAGTGTTAAAAGACATGCTTTATTAGTTGCTATAGGAGTCCTGTTTCATTTAATCAGTTAGGAAAATAAATTTGTTGTCCTTTTGTGTAATTTTTAACCCTTATTTTAAAATGTGGTTTGGGAAGATAGATTTTAAAAAATAATTGTTCCAATTATAAAATATTAAAAGGAAAATAGACTACCCATCTCTATATATTTATTAAATAAACAGGAAATCCAAACAATAAATGTTTTGCTTGATAGACTAGCGTCATGGGGCCTTTCATGAGCAATGTTGTGCTTTAACCTGAAAAACTAATATGATATTTGGATATTTTTAAGTTATTGGGTTATTTGCAAGAGCTGGGGAACACTACTTCCACTTAATTCACTATCTATTAGGTCCTTAATAACACATGGTGTCCACTTTTATTTTATATTTTCAGGGTGATTTATTTTACCCAGAGAATTTAAGGAAGAGCAGAAGAATTGATTAAAGGGATATTAATTGGAAGATTAAATCTGATTGAGGTGTTTATCCTGAGGAGAAACTAAGATAGTTATTTATTACTTTCTTTAGGTGTATTGGTTATTATAATGGCTAAGAAGAGTAATTTCAATTGGTTACCTCAATTTTGTTTAGAACAGAGTTTCTCAAAACATGGGCCCCAAACCAGCAGCATCAGCATCACCTGGGAAATTGTGAGAAATGCAAATGCTTAGGCCCCAAAGCCGACCTACATCAGATCATATCTGCAGATAGGGACCAGCAATTGTTTTTAACAAGGCATACTGGTGATTCTGATGAAAAATAACGTTTGAGAACTAGTGTTTTAGAAGTAGGCTGGGAAAAAGAACAGATGATAGTAATAGAGATATCGTTTTTTTTTTTTTAAAGATGAGCGAATTTGCTTTGACCTCAAGAAGAACCTTTCAAAGTATTGTGGTTTTACTGTACCAGTATATTAAAGGAAGTTTCAGTATTTCTAGTCTTGTACATAATTACACGAGAAGCCAAGAACTGCTTTACTGCGTCAGATTCATTGTGTAGTCAGACAAGACTGATTTGTGGTCTGTATTTCCAGT